>NC_052309.1:81597985-81930485 GCF_016432855.1 Salvelinus namaycush
AACGTGGAATTGAGGTTTGTGCCCAATGTGTTCTTTCATGCACCAGGGCCCTCAGCTATTCCTATTTGTTCTTGTGGATTCATATTGGGAGCAGCTTTGAATGCTTTTATGTGTGGTATGATTGCTAGTTACCTATTGCAGATCTGGAACAACGATCCACCTACCCTATTGTCACTATAATGGTGGATAGAGGGCAGGATAGACTGGTAGATATATTGACCTGTGGTATTGAAAAAGTTATCGTGCAGAAAAGCGTAGTGCGTAAGGGATGTACCAAAACGCCTTGACATAGGGGAGGGCATGAAAGCAGATGAGGAAATTTGTTAGGAATGGAAGAAATTATATAGTAAAACCTGCAACAGAGTGATCGTAAACCGGGAAAAAAAACACACTAACCCTCCCTGTGCCCAATAGAAAAACCGACACAATAGTCCACCCCCCTGTCCCTAACAACAACCTAGTATGCAAAGTGTGAATACAAAAATGAGGGGTGTGGGGGTGAAGTGACTATGCATAGATGATAAACAGCGTGTAGCAGCAGTGTACAAAACAAATGGAGGGGGGGGGGGGGGTCAATGTAAATAGTCTGGTGGCCATTTGATTAATTGTTCAGCAGTCTTATGGCTTGGGGGTAGAAGCTGTTAAGGAGCTTTTTGGTCCTAGACTTGGCGCTCCGGTACCACTTGCCATGCCGTAGCAGAGAAAACAGTCTATGACTTGGGTGACTGGAGTCTCTGACAATTTTATGGGCTTCCCTTTGACACCGCCTATTATATAGGTCCTGGACGGCAGGAAGCTTGGCGCCAGTGATGTACTGGGCCGTACGCACTACCCTCTGTAGCGCCTTACGGTCAAATGCCGAGCAATTGCCATACCAGGCCGGGATGCAACCGGTCAGGATGCTCTTGATGGTGTAGCTGTAGAACCTTTTGAGGATCTAGGGACCCATGCCAAATCTTTTCAGTCTCCTGAGGGGGAAAAGGTTTTGTCGTGCCCTCTTCACGACTGTTTTGGTGTGCTTGGACCATGTTAGTTTGATGGTGATGTGGATGCCAAGGAACTTGAAACTCTCGACCCGATCCACTACAGCCCAGTCAATGTTAATGGGGGCCTGTTCGGTCCACCTTTTCCTGTAGTTCACGATCAGCTCCTTTGTCTTGCTCACATTGAGGGAGAGGTTGTTGTCCTGGCACCACACTGCCAGTACTGTGACCTCCTCCCTATAGGCTGTCTCATCGTTGTCGGTGATCAGGCCTACCACTGTTGTGTAGTCAGCACACTTAATGATGGTGTTGGAGTCGTGTTTGGCCACGCAGTCGTGGGTGAACAGGGAGTACAGGAGGGGACTAAGTACACACCCCTGAGGGGCTCCAGTGTTGAGGATCAGCGTGGCAGACATGTTGTTGCCTACCCTTACCACCTGGGTGCGGCCTGTCAGGAAGTCCAAGATCCGGTTGCAGAGGGAGGTGGTAAGTCTCAGGGTCCTTAGCTTAGTGATGAGCTTCGTGGGCACTATGGTGTTGAACGCTGAGCTGTAGTCAATGAAGAGCATTATCACATAGGTGTTTCTTTTGTCCAGGTGGGAAAGGGCAGTGTTGAGGGCGATTGAGATTGCGTAATCTGTGGATCTGTTGGGGCGGTATGCAAGTTGGAGTGGGTCTAGGGTATCCGGGAAGATGCTGTTGATGTGAGCCATGACCATCCTTTCAAAGCACTTCATGGCTACCGATGTGAGTGCTACGGGGCGGTAATCATTTAGTCAGATTCCCTTTGATTCCTTGGGCACAGAGACTATGGTGGTCTGCTTGAAACATGTAGGTATTACAGACTCGGTCAGGGAGAGGTTAAAAATGTCAGTGAAGACACCTGCCTCCTGGTAATCCATCTGGCCCCGCGGCTTTGTGAATGTTGACGTGTTTAAAGGTCTTGCTCACATCGGCTACCGAGAGCATAATCACACAGTCATCCAGAACAGCTGGTGCTCTCGTGCATGCTTCAGTGTTGCTTGCCTCGAAGCGAGCATAAAAGTCCTTTAGCTCGTCTGGTAGGCTCGCGTCACTGGGCAGCTTGTGTCTCGGTTTCCCTTTGTAGTCCATAATAGTTTTCAAGCCCTGCCACATCCGACGAGTGTCAGAGCAGGTGTTGTAGGATTCAATCTTAATCCTGTATTGACGCTTTGCTTGTTTGATGGTTCATCTGAGGGCATAGCGGGATTTATTATAAGCACCTGGATTTCTGTCCCGCTCCTTGAAAGTGGCAGCTCTAGCCTTTAGCTCGATGCGGATGTTGCCTGTAATCCATGGCTTCTGGATGGGATATGTACGTATGGTCACTGTGGGGATGACATTGTCGATGCGCTTATTGACAAAGCCGATGACTGAGGTGGTTTACTCCTCAATGCCATTGCATGAATCCCGGAACCTATTCCAAAAAATGCTAGCAAAACAGTCCTGTAGAGTAGCATCCGCGTCATCTGACCACTTCCGTATTGAGGAAGTCACTGGTACTTTCTGCTTTAGTTTTTGCTTGTAAGCAGGAATCCAGAGGATAGAATTATGGTTTGATTTGCCAAATGGAGGGCGGGGGAGAGCTTTGTATGCATCTCTGTGTGTGGAGTAAAGGTGGTCTAGAGTTTTTTTCCCCTCTGGTTGCACATGTGACATGCTGGTAAAAATTAGGTAAAGCTGATTTAAGTTTGCCTGCATTAAAGTCCCCGGCCACTAGGAGCGCTGCTTCTGGATGAGCATTTTCTTGTTTGCTTATGGCCTTATAGAGTTGGTTGAGTGCGGTCTTAGTGCCAGCATCGGTTTGTGGTGGTAAATAGACGGCTACGAATAATATGGATGAGAACTCTCTTGGTAGATAGTGTGGTATACAGCTTATCATAAGATACTCTACCACAGGCGAGCAATACCTCAAGACTTCTTTAATATTAGACATTGCGCACAATACAATGGTAGAAAGAGGTAAAAAGGTAGAAATACAAAAGGTAGAACTATTTAACTTCCATTTGACTAACGTTGTGTCCTTCCTTGCTTTGCATAACTCCTTTTGAAATGTTCAAGGGCCTTCTTTTGATAGTAAGTATGCCGGTTCAAAAGTACATAGGAAAGAGAAAATGAAAAAAAGAGGACTCTCTCTCAAAAGATAATGTCTTTAAAAAGCTCTTACAAATCACACTGATAGTGTGCATTGACAATGACGTGCATTTGAATTTTTTAATTGAGAGATTGAGAGATTTCATTTGTCACCTTACTCCCAATAAACATTCTGTGAGCGGAGATACGCCTGGTGTGTCCCAAGACCCACAATGCATTTATTTAGAAGAACAAAGGTGATAGATAAAGGATTAATGAGTGACTGTTTAAATCAGAGTGGGGAAGTTGAAGAGCAGTCAGAGATGACTTGGAGACACAGGAACAGGCAGACAAAGAGTGCGGCAACAATGGCAATCACACAGCCTACAAATAAGGAGAGGGGAATTCAATGGGGCGACAGGAGGCAGGGAAATTGCACACCACTATGGCAGCCTAGTCTCACAGTGTTAGGTGTGCTCCACTCTGCTTCCACCATTGAAGGAGAGCCAGGCAGGGGCAACGCGACCCTGACCCAGATACACACTGGCTATTGATAAAGGCAAGTTCAAGAAGAGGAAAAGAAGGGTTTTACATTTCTTTGCTAAAGGAAAAACCTGTTCCCCTTCCCCAACAGGCTATAAGCTGAGAACATATTTTTTTTCTTTATACTATTTTTATACAGAACTGAGAATGTACAGTATGTATTCACTGTGAAGAGACAGAGAACATAATTCATTGTGTTTATCAACACATTCACCAGCTGAACACAGACATGGTTATATCAACACACCACTGTAGACACAGATTCCTCATATACCCATACAATAGGTTTTATCAGAGTCTCAAGGCTCTGGCTATAACACCTCAAGATTCCCTCTCTCTCTCTTCTGCTCTCTCTCTCTCTTCCGCTCTTTCGCTCTCTCTCTCTCTCTCTCTCTCTCTCTCTGTCTCTCTCTCTTCCGCTCTCTCTCTCTAGGATGCGGATGTATACAGTTAGTATGCTATGGGGGAAAATAACACCAGTCATCTTCTGCACTGTGACTGATATGAAAGTATATCCTTGGTTGAGCCTCCGATGCTCACCTTTCCCCTTTCCCCTTTCCCCTGCCCCCGCAATCCCTTCATACACTGCACACAGAATGAAAGTCATCATTTCCCAGGTCTGTGCATTGTGCAGGCCACAATGACAGTAAGCATGTGTGCTCAACAACCTTTCACTACAACCCATTTCCAGCCAAGCTCTAATGTTAGATCTTTATTGATTAAGCCACGCCATACATCATCAGTGCAGCTGTCCTCCATGCTACCTTCCCTTCATCCCCCCATCTCAGTGAATCCTCCTCCATCTCTGGCTGTTTCCATCACTCTCTTCTCTCACTCCTTATCCTACTTGAATGGGGGGTTAAAAGGCTTTGAGTGATAGAACGGGATTCCAATATGTCTGCAGAAAGAATTGGGTGTCAGCTATGATAGGACACATTGGGTTTGAACTACAGTAAGTGAAGTAGGATTTACTTGGGACGATCGATTCCTATTGTAGCTAAGACCTCTATTCAGTAAAGACCCTTATTTCACCCCACCACTACCAATCACAGCAGATAAACCACTGCTACTCAACTAAATACTGTAGATGTTTTCTTATTCCAGCTACTCAGAAAGACAATGACAATCCGACCATCTGTGGCATTTCATCTACCAATCTCCTCATTCTACATGATGTATTGTACTCCGATGTGTACAGCTATTTAACATTTGATCAAATGAGAATAAATTTTATTCTATTTCATAGCCCATTTCATATTACCTCCGAGGGGACACATGCAAAGGAAAACGGGTGAAATATGAGCTGATTCATCTCTGTGCCCTCTTCTCAGTGTCTCATGGGCTGCTTGGAGCACGATACAATTCCTGCAGCGTATTACACTAATATGATTTGGTACCGGGAGAGAAGCGATCAGATGGACGTGTGTTTGTGATCCCTCCACACGCGCACACACACACACACACACACACAGAGAGAAGCGATAAGATATGTTTGTGATCCCTCCACACTATAGTGGATAATTGCATTTTCCAAAATACTCTTATGCAACCACCGTATTGCATTTTTAGTAGAGTAGATTGGTTAATACTTGGTTAGTTCTTATTTCTAGAGAGGTTATTTCTTGGTTAGTTCTTATTTCTAGAGAGGTTATTTATTTATTGATCAAGACCATTGTGAGGCAGAGAGATAACATGAGATAACAGGAAAGGTATTGATCCTTTCCTATGGTCTTCTTTCATCCATCCTGCATTCCAGTCTCCTTTGTCTTATTCAAAGTCTGGCTTTTGGGAATTTACAAAAGTTTTACTAGATAACATTATGTAGGTCATAATATATATATATTGAGCCTGTAATCGAACCCACAAATGCTGATGCTCCAGATACTCAACTAGTCTAAAGAAGGCCAGTTTTATTGCTTATTTAACCAGCAGTTTTCAGCTGTGCTAACATAATTGCAAAAGGGTTTTCTAATGATTAATTAGCCTTTTAAAATGACAAACTTGGATTAGCTAACACAACGTGTCATTGTAACACAGGAGTGATGGTTGGTGATAATGGGCCTCTGTACGCCTATGTAGATATTCTATTGAAAATCAGCCATGTCCAGCTACAATAGTCATTTACAACATTAACAACGTCTACAGTGTATTTCTGATCAATTTGATGTTATTTTAAAGGACAAAAAATGTGCTTTTCTTTCAAAAAACAAGGACATTTCTAAGTGACCCAAAACTTTTTAACGGTAGTGTATATATCAGTAACAAGCCCTCAGCAGAACATGAAGTTGACAGCCTAACAGGCTATTTATGTAACGTAACATTGAAGGAGGCCTTGGATTTAATGCATGACATTTCTATGAAAACACCCATCCCTGTAGTCTATCTGTCATCATTACTCAGGTGTATAGGTTTACTTCTGATTCCCATGCTTCAGTGTACTGCTACATAGGCCGGCACAATTACTGTATAACCGTGTAACCGACGGTTATGGATGAAGGCCGCCATGAAAATAAAATAACTGCCATAACCGTTTAATATACAGTATATATATATGATATATCATGAACTCTTAACAATGGGATGAAACTTTGTTGCTCCTTGCTGAAACAAGCAAACTAGTCTTCGGTTGCCTAGGAAACCCACCCCCAATGCAGCAGCAGACATAGAAACAGAATGAATAGAATGGACTTCTCTAATGGAATCTCTAATGGTCCTGCTACCCTATTGAAGTTGACATTTAAAATGTTTTAAGTACGAATTAAGGTAAGGGTTAAGGTAAGGTTTATGATTAGGGTAAGGGTATGGGTTAAGGTTAGGGTTAGGGCTTAAGGTAGGGACTAGAGGTCGACCAATTAATTGGAATGGCCGATTAGTTAGGGCCAATTTGAAGTTTTCATAACAATTGGTAATTGGTATTTTTGGACACCGATTGGCCGATTTAACTAGGCAAGTCAGTTAAGAACACATTCTTATTTTCAATGACGGCCTAGGAACGGTGGGTTAACTGCCTTTTTCAGGGGCAGAACGACAGATTTTTACCTTGTCAGCTCGGGGATTCGTTTTTGCAACCAAAATGCCATGAATGTCACAATACCCCCCCCCCCCCCCCCCCCCCCCCCCCCGTCTCTCCAACCTGCACACTGATGTCACAAGGCCTTACCTATCTGAAGCACACAGCACTGACCTCAGTTCAGCAAAGGCAGCCAAAAGGCTGGGCGCTAGCCACCCCTTGTATTTTACCCGGCAGCAAGCTACTGTGTGTTGACAGTGCTTGTCTTACTAGAAAGCAGTGGTCGGGGAATACTCATACCAGGCTCATTAACGCATAGCGGTTGGGCAGGAAATAAACATTCGTTAAACAAAACTGTGGATTTAATGCGGCCGCTCCCTCAGAAGCTGTGCGCCTCACTGCCTGAGAATAAGATAACCATTCAGGGTCTGCTCAAGGCTCTCTGGTCTATCCTCCCTACACCTGCCTCAGGCCAACCACAGGACCGGAGGGAGGAAGATCATGTTGCTGTATTTAAAAATATATATATATTTTACTAGGCAAGTCAGTTAAGAACAAATTCTTATTTTCAATGACGGCCTAGGAACACTGGGTTAACTGCCTTGTTCAGGGGCAGAACCACAGATTTTCACCTTGTCAGCTCGGGGATTTGTTCTTGCAACCTTTCGGGTTACTAGTCCAACGCTCTAACCACTAGGCTACCTGCCGTATACAGTTAGCATGATATGAGGGAAAACACTAGTCGTCTTCTGCACTGTGACTGATGTGATTGTGTATCCATGCTTGAGCCTCCGATGCTCACCCTTTCCCCCTGCACACAAAATGAAAGTCATCATTTACCAGGGCTGTGCACTGTGCAGGCCCCAATGACAGTAAGTAAGTGTGCTCAATACCCTTTTACTCAAACCGATTTCTAGCCAAGCTCTACCCAGCTAACAACAAACGTTCTCACAACTTTTTAGAACGTTCCCTTCAAATCACTTACTTACGGGCCCTTCCCAATGATGCAGAGAGAAAAAAAATATATAATAATAATTACACAAGAAATAAATACACAATGAGTAACAATAACTTGGCTATACACACAGAGTACCATTACCGAGTCAATGTGCAGGGGTACAATGGGCATGGGCCCTCAGATCCTCAAAAAGTTATACAGCTAAACCATTGAGAGCATCTTAAATGGCTGCATCACCGCTTGGTATGGCAACTGCTCAGCATTCGGCGGCAAGGCGCTACAGAGGGTAGGGCGTACGGCCCAGTACATCACTGGGGTCGAACTCACTGCCATCCAGGACCTCTATACCAGGCGGTGTCAGAGGAAGGTCCGAAAAATTGTCAAAGACTCCAGCCACCCAAGTCATAGTTAAATAAAGGTTAAATAAAATGCAATAAAAAATGTACTGTTCTCTCTGCTACTCCACAACGAGCGGTATCAGAGCACCCAAGTCTGGGTCAAAAAGGATCCTGAACAGCTTCTACCCCTAAGCCATAAGACTGCTGAACACTTAATCAAATGGCTACCTGGACAATTTACATTGACCCTTTTGATTATAATTTTTTTGTCTTTATTTTTTTTGCACTGACTCTCTTGCACTGGCTCTATGCAAACTCACTATACTCTATCCAGACACTCACACATACTACACTGACACTCCAACACACAATACACACAACAAGCACACATGCATAGATGGGTTCAAGTCCAGGCTCTGGCTGGGCCACTCAAGGACATTCAGAGACTTGTCCCGAAGCCAATTCTGCGTTGTCTTGGCTGTGTGCTTAGGGTCGTTGTCCTGTTGAAAGGTGAACCTTCGCCTCCAGTATGAGGTCCTGAGCGCTCTGTAGCAGGTTTTCATCAAGGATCTCTCTGTACTTTGCTCCGTTCATCTTTCCCTCGATCCTGACTAGTCTCCCAGTCCCTGCCGCTGAAAAACATCCCCACAGCATGATGCTGCCACCACCATGCTGCCAGGTTTCCTTCAGACATGACGCTTGGCATTCAGGCCAAAGAGTTCAATCTTGGTTTCATCAGACCAGAGAATCTTGTTTCTCATGTTCTGAGAGTCCTTTAGGTGCCTTTTGGCAAACTCCAACTGTCATGTGCCTTTTACTGAGGAGTGGCTTCCGTCTGGCCTGTTTGGTGGAGTGCTGCAGAGATGGTTGTCCTTCTGGAAGGTTCTCCCATCTCCACAGAGGAATTCTGGAGCTGTCTCAGAGTGGCCATTGGGTTCTTGGTCACCTCCCTGACCAAGGCCCTTCTCACCCGATTGCTCAGTTTGGCAGGGCGGCCAGCTCTAGGAAGAGTCTTGGTGGTTCCAAACTTCTTCCATTTAAGAATGATGGAGGCCACTGTGTTCTTGGGGACCTTCAATGCTGCAGACATTTTTTGTGCCTCGACACAATCCTGTCTCTGAGCTCTACGAACAATTCCTTTGACCTCATGGCTTTGTTTTTGCTGTGGCATGCACTGCCAACTGTGGGACCTTATATAGACAGGTGTGTGCTTTTCCAAATCATGTCCAATCAATTGAATTTACCATAGGTGGACTCCAATTAAGTTGTAGAAATATCTCAAGGATGAACAATGGAAAAAGAATGCCCCTGAGCTGAATTTCGAGGCACATTTACATTTACATTTTAGTCATTTAGCAGACGCTCTTATCCAGAGCGACTTACAGTAGAGTGCATACATTTTATTACATTTACATACTGAGACAAGGATATCCCTACCGGCCAAACCCTCCCTAACCCGGACGACGCTATGCCAATTGTGCGTCGCCCCACGGACCTCCCGGTTGCGGCCGGCTGCGACAGAGCCTGGGCGTGAACCCAGAGACTCTGGTGGCGCAGCTAGCACTGCAATGCAGTGCCCTAGACCACTGCGCCACCCGGGAGGCACATACCAAAGGCTCTGAATATTTATGTATTTGTAATAAATTAGCAACAAATTCTAAAAACCTGTTTTCACTTTGTCATTATGGGGTATTGTGTGTAGATTGATGAGGATGTTTTAAAATTGTATCCATTTTAGAATAAGGCTGTAACGTAACAAAATGTGGAAAAAGTCAAGGGGTCTGAATACTTTCCGAATGCACCGTACATGTTATTTAGGTCAGATAGGGGAGAGGCTGTGAGGTATTGTTTTATTCGTTTTTTGAAGCTGATTTTGTTGTTTGTTTTCGTAATTTGAGACGGAAGGGCGTTTCATGTAACCATAGCTCTATACAATACTATGCGTTGCCTTAAATTTGTTTTGGACTTGGGGACTGTGAAGAGACCACTGGTGGCATGTCTGGTGGGATACGTACTGTATGTCTGTCAGAACTGTATGCTTTTTGTTTATACAGACATTTTGGAATTTTTATCACAGTAACATTTCTCATAAAAAAACAAGAAGTGATGCTGTGCTGCGGGGACTAGCTTCCATTTAGCAACCAAAGCATTAGTGAGGTTGGACACTGATGTTGGGCGATTAGGCCTGGCTTGCAGTGGGTGTTCCAATTCATCCCAAAGGTGTTTGATGGGGTTGAGGTCAGGGCTCTGTGCAGGCCAGTCAAGTTCTTCTACACCGATCTCGACAAACCATTTATGTGTGGACCTCGCTTTGTGCACAGGGGCATTGTCATGCTGAAACAGGTAAGGGCCTTTTCCAAACTGTTGCCACAAATTTGGTAGCACAGAATCGTATAAAATGTCGTTGTATGATTAAGATTTCCCTTCACTGAAACTAAGGGGCCTAGCCCGAACCATGAAAAACAGCCCCAGACCTATTTCGCCTCCACCAAACTTTCCAGTTGGACTTCACACTATGCATTGGGGCAGGTAGTGTTCTCCTGGCATCCGCCAAACCCAGATTCGTCAGTGTGATTCATCACTCCAGAGAACGCGTTTCCAATGCTCCAATGGTGGCGAGCTTTACACCACTCCAGCCAAAGTTTGGCATTGTGCATTGTGATCTTAGGCTTGTATGCGGCTGCTCGGCCATGGAAACCCACTTCATGAAGCTCCCAATGAAAAGTTATTGTGTTAACGTTGCTTCCAGGGGCAGTTTGGAACTCGGTAGTGAGTGTTGCAACCGAGGACAGACGGTCTGTTCTGTGAGCTCGTATGGCCTACGACTTCGCGGCTGAACCATTGTTGCTCCTAGACATTTCCACTTCACAATAACAGCACTTACAGTTGACCGGGACAGCTCTAGTAGGGCAGACATTTTATGAACTGACATGTTGGAAAGGTGACATCCTATGACGGTGCAACGTAGAAAGTCACTGAGCTCGTCAATAAGGCCATTCTACTGCCAATGTTTGTCTATGGACATTGCATGGCTGTGTGCTCGGCAGAATCCACTCATTTAAAGGGGTGTCCACATCTTTTTGTATATATAGTGTATATATATTTTGTATTTATTATTGTATTATACAGGGCACATTTGGAAAAGAGATCTAGGTCTCAATCTTCCCAGTCAAAATAAAGGTAAAATAAAAATGTAAAAAGGACATACCGTAGGGTCTATTACACTGTGGATTCAACAAGTTCTTATCAAATCATCCCTAATATAAGAACTACTGTATCTCTTAGCAGTCAATTATCATACTTAACACTCTTAAGGCTAGGAGAGGAACACTCCACAAAGGGAGGTTTTATACATTACACTGTGACCAGAGGTGAGGTACACAATGTTCCGATACATAGCATTCTTACTTAGACCACGAGAGGGGAGATAGCAATATTGTACACAGTAGGGAGGCAGACGCAGCATTATACAATATTATAAACCAGGTGGTTCGAGCCCTGAATGCTGATTAGCTTAAAGCCGTGGTATATCAGCCTGCATAACATGGATATGACAAAACCTTTATTTTCTCTGTTCTAATTCCGTTAGTAACCAGTTTATAATAGCAAGAAGGCACCTCAGGGGTATATGATATACTCCGGTTTGCGCGTGCAAAATAACTGCCCTTAGCCATGGTATTTTAGCCATGTATCACACACGCTCCTGCCTTATTGCTTAATTATGATACAGAGTATGGAGGCAGCCCCAGCATTATACAGTATTATTATAATACAGAGTATGGAGGCAGCCCCAGCATTATACAGTATTATTATGATACAGAGTATGGAGGCAGCCCCAACATTATACAGTATTACTATAATACAGAGTATGGAGGCGGCCCCAACATTATACAGTATTATTATGATACAGAGTATGGAGGCAGCCCCGGTACTATACAGTATTATTATGATTCAGAGTATGGAGGCAGCCCCAACATTATACAGTATTATTATAATACAGAGTATGGAGGCAGCCCCAACATTATACAGTATTATTATAATACAGAGTATGGAGGCAGCCCCAGCATTATACAGTATTATTATGATACAGAATATGGAGGCAGCCCCAACATTATACAGTATAATTATGATTCAGAGTATGGAGGCAGCCCCAACATTATACAGTATTATTATAATACAGAGTATGGAGGCAGCCCCAGCATTATACAGTATTATTATGATACAGAGTATGGAGGTAGCCCCAACAATATACAGTATTATTATAATACAGAGTATGGAGACAGCCCCAGTACTATACAGTATTATTATGATTCAGAGTATGGAGGCAGCCCCAACAGTATACAGTATTATTATGATTCAGAGTATGGAGGCAGCCCCAACATTATACAGTATTATTATAATACAGAGTATGGAGGCAGCCCCAACATTATACAGTATTATTATGATACAGAGTATGGAGGCAGCCCCAGTACTTTACAGTAGTATTATGATTCAGAGTATGGAGGCAGCCCCAGCATTATACAGTATTATTATAATACAGAGTATGGAGGCAGCCCCAACATTATACAGTATTATTATAATACAGAGTTTGGAGGCAGCCCCAGCATTATACAGTATTATTATGATACAGAGTATGGAGGCAGCCCCAGTACTTTACAGTAGTATTATGATTCAGAGTATGGAGGCAGCCCCAGCATTATACAGTATTACTATAATACAGAGTATGGTGGCAGCCCCAGCATTATACAGTATTATCATAATACAGAGTATGGAGGCAGCCCCAACATTATACAGTATTATTATGATACAGAGTATGGAGGCAGCCCCAGCATTATACAGTATTATTATGATACAGAGTATGGAGGCAGCCCCAACATTATACAGTATTATTATAATACAGAGTATGGTGGCAGCCCCAGCATTATACAGTATTATTATGATACAGAGTATGGAGGCAGCCCCAACATTATACAGTATTATTATAATACAGAGTTTGGAGGCAGCCCCAGCATTATACAGTATTATTATAATACCGAGTATGGAGGCAGCCCCAGCATTATACAGTATTATTATGATACAGAGTATGGAGGCAGCCCCAACATTATACAGTATTATTATAATACAGAGTATGGAGGCAGCCCCAACATTACACAGTATTATTATAATACAGAGTATGGAGGCAGCCCCAACAGTATACAGTATTATTATGATACAGAGTATGGAGGCAGCCCCAACAATATACAGTATTATTATAATACAGAGTATGGAGACAGCCCCAGTACTATACAGTATTATTATGATTCAGAGTATGGAGGCAGCCCCAACAGTATACAGTATTATTATGATTCAGAGTATGGAGGCAGCCCCAACATTATACAGTATTATTATGATACAGAGTATGGAGGCAGCCCCAGCATTATACAGTATTACTATAATACAGAGTATGGTGGCAGCCCCAGCATTATACAGTATTATTATAATACAGAGTATGGAGGCAGCCCCAGCATTATACAGTATTATTATAATACAGAGTTTGGAGGCAGCCCCAGCATTATACAGTATTATTATAATACCGAGTATGGAGGCAGCCCCAGCATTATACAGTATTATTATGATACAGAGTATGGAGGCAGCCCCAACATTATACAGTATTATTATAATACAAAGTATGGAGGCAGCCCCAACATTACATAGTATTATTATAATACAGAGTATGGAGGCAGCCCCAACAGTATACAGTATTATTATGATACAGAGTATGGAGGCAGCCCCAACAATATACAGTAGTATTATGATTCAGAGTATGGAGGCGGCCCCAGCATTATACAGTATTACTATAATACAGAGTATGGTGGCAGCCCCAGCATTATACAGTATTATTATGATACAGAGTATGGAGGCAGCCCCAGTATTTTACAGTAGTATTATGATTCAGAGGATGGAGGCAGCCCCAGCATTATACAGTATTACTATAATACAGAGTATGGTGGCAGCCCCAGCATTATACAGTAGTATTATGATACAGAGTATGGAGGCAGCCCCAACAATATACAGTATTATTATGATTCAGAGTATGGAGGCAGCCCCAACATTATACAGTATTATTATAATACAGAGTATGGAGGCAGCCCCAGCATTATACAGTAGTATTATGATTCAGAGGATGGAGGCAGCCCCAGCATTATACAGTATTATTATAATACAGAGTATGGAGGCAGCCCCAGCATTATACAGTAGTATTATGATTCAGAGGATGGAGGCAGCCCCAGCATTATACAGTATTACTATAATACCGAGTATGGAGGCAGCCCCAGCATTATACAGTATTATTATAATACAGAGTATGGAGGCAGCCCCAACATTATACAGTATTATTATAATACAGAGTATGGAGGCAGCCCCAACATTATACAGTATTATTATAATACAGAGTATGGAGGCAGCCCCAGCATTATACAGTATTATTATGATACAGAGTATGGAGGCAGCCCCAACAATATACAGTATTATTATGATTCAGAGTATGGAGGCAGCCCCAACATTATACAGTATTATTATAATACAGACTATGGAGGCAGCCCCAGTACTATACAGTATTATTATGATTCAGAGTATGGAGGCAGCCCCAACAGTGTACAGTATTATTATGATTCAGAGTATGGAGGCAGCCCCAACATTATACAGTATTATTATAATACAGAGTATGGAGGCAGCCCCAGTACGATACAGTATTATTATGATTCAGAGAATGGAGGCAGCCCCAACATTATACAGTATTATTATGATTCAGAGTATGGAGGCGGCCCCAGCATTTTACAGTATTACTATAATACAGAGTATGGTGGCAGCCCCAGCATTATACAGTATTATTATAATACAGAGTATGGAGGCAGCCCCAACATTATACAGTATTATTATGATTCAGAGGATGGAGGCAGCCCCAGCATTATACAGTAGTATTATGATTCAGAGTATGGAGGCAGCCCCAGCATTATACAGTATTATTATGATACAGAGTATGGAGGCAGCCCCAGTATTTTACAGTAGTATTATGATTCAGAGGATGGAGGCAGCCCCAGCATTATACAGTATTACTACAATACAGAGTATGGTGGCAGCCCCAGCATTATACAGTATTATTATAATACAGAGTATGGAGGCAGCCCCAACATTATACAGTATTATTATGATACAGAGAATGGAGGCAGCCCCAGTACTTTACAGTAGTATTATGATTCAGAGTATGGAGGCAGCCCCAGAACTTTACAGTAGTATTATGATTTAGAGTATGGAGGCAGCCCCAGCATTATACAGTATTACTATAATACAGAGTATGGTGGCAGCCCCAGCATTATAAAGTATTATTATAATACAGAGTATGGAGGCAGCCCCAGCATTATACAGTATTATTATGATACAGAGTATGGAGGCAGCCCCAACATTATACAGTATTATTATAATACAGAGTTTGGAGGCAGCCCCAACATTATACAGTATTATTATAATACAGAGTATGGAGGCAGCCCCAACATTATACAGTATTATTATGATACAGAGTATGGAGGCAGCCCCAGTACTATACAGTATTATTATAATACAGAGTATGGAGGCAGCCCCAGCATTATACAGTATTATTATGATACAGAGTATGGAGGCAGCCCCAGCATTATACAGTATTATTATAATACAGGGTATGGAGGCAGCCCCAACATTATACAGTATTATTATAATACAGAGTATGGAGGCAGCCCCAGTACTATACAGTATTATTATAATACAGAGTATGGAGGCAGCCCCAGTACTATACAGTATTATTATAATACAGAGTATGGAGGCAGCCCCAACATTATACAGTATTATTATGATACAGAGTATGGTGGCAGCCCCAGCATTATACAGTATTATTATAATACAGAGTATGGAGGCAGCCCCAGCATTATACAGTATTATTATAATACAGAGTATGGAGGCAGCCCCAGCATTATACAGTATTATTATAACACAGAGTATGGAGGCAGCCCCAACAATATACAGTATTATTATAATACAGAGTATGGAGGCAGCCCCAGCATTATACAGTATTATTATGATACAGAGTATGGAGGCAGCCCCAGTACTATACAGTATTATTATGATTCAGAGTATGGAGGCAGCCCCAGCATTATACAGTATTATTATGATACAGAGTATGGAGGCAGCCCCAGCATTATACAGTATTATTATGATACAGAGTATGGTGGCAGCCCCAACATTATACAGTATTATTATGATACAGAGTATGGAGGCAGCCCCAACATTATACAGTATTATTATGATACACAGTATGGTGGCAGCCCCAACATTATACAGTATTATTATGAATCAGAGTATGGAGGCAGCCCCAGCTTTATACAGTATTATTATAATACAGAGTATGGAGGCAGCCCCAGCATTATACAGTATTATTATAATACAGAGTATGGAGGCAGCCCCAGCATTATACAGTATTATTATGATACAGAGTATGGAGGCAGCCCCAACATTATACAGTATTATTATAATACAGAGTATGGAGGCAGCCCCAACATTATACAGTATTATTATGATACAGAGTATGGAGGCAGCCCCAGCATTATACAGTATTATTATGATAGAGAGTATGACGGCAGCCCCAGCATTATACAGTATTATAATGAATCAGAGTATGGAGGCGCCCCAACATTATACAGTATTATTATGATACAGAGTATGGAGGCAGCCCCAGCATTATACAGTATTATTATGAATCAGAGTACTCCCCACTGGATGTTGAGAGGAGAGGAGAACACATAAACATATTTCATACATTAAACTGAGACCAGGTGAGGTACAATACACACTGTTCTGATACACAGCATTCCTACTAAGAGAGGGGATATGGCTACAGTATCTTGTACCTAGCAGAGAGGGAGACCCAACATTACACAATATGAACCAGAGTATTCCCCACTGCATGGTGAGAGAAGAACACACCAACCAACGAGACAGGCCAGGAGTCTGCCTAGGCTCTCTACCTCCCTGCTAATTTGTTTTCTGAATGAAGTCCTGCCTCCTCCGTTCAGCCCAGGCGCCCGCCCGCCCACCCTCTCCTCTTTGGTCTTATTAATTAGCTTGTTGGAGTTAATTTTTGTCATTAAAAGTCAGGAACTGTTTAATTTGTCAAGGCTGAGCTGCCGCCAGTATCTGCCCACCGTGCCTCAGCTTCAGGGCTAAACATTGTGGATGATTAAAAACCTCAACCAAATGTATTCACATTAAAACTGTTTTTTTTGTTTACTTTGATGCTAATGTTTACCTACTGGGTGTGTTGGAGGGTTACCCAAAACACTTCACATCAATCAGGAAGCTCATGAGAGCTTTGTGGACTACGACACCCACAATGCCCCTCTCACTTCCACCACCTCCTCTCTCCCTGCCTCAGATCTGATCACAGACTCCATCTGTATCTCTGTATCACTCTCTTTGTACTATTCTCTCCCTCGTATCAACCATTGTGCTGCAGAATTCTCTGTAATGCTGGATTCCTTATCGGAGAATCACATTAGATTAGTTAATTTACAAGATGTAAAACCCATCACAGATCTAGATACTGAGCAGTAACAGATCACTACCTCAAAGTGATCAGGGAGAAGCACACTATGAATATTAGCAGTTTCAATGGCTACTAATCATGTTCCGGTTCTTTCATCCTTGCCAAATTGAGCCTTGGAGAGAGGGCCAGAAGGAGCTGGAGCATTGGAAGAGAAAATAGCAGAGATGTGGGTGAGATTGAATGAGGGATGATGGGGGAAGAAGACAGTCAAAAAGAGATTTTGTCTTCAAGACAAAAAGCTCTCATTTGTATGATAATAGCAGACTTTGCTCCAAGCCCCACTGAGACTGGCTGCTGTGATGAGACTGTCTCATTCCACTCTAAACAATTCAGCCAAACAAGTCATACTGTGGGGGGGGATTCCTTTCCCTCTGTGTGTGTCATAAACTGTGTGTGTCTGTGTGTGTGTGTGTGTCATCCAACCTCAGACTGACAAGTGGGTGTTGGAGCGAAACATTGGCACTTGAATAGATTGCCATGCCATAGTGAGCGCCAAGTATGAAGGCTGCACAGACATTATTCTTGTTGTGTATAGACAACCATCAAACAAACACTTGATGAAGTATTAAGCTCTGGGTTGTGTACAAATGGTCCATCAAGTGCTTGATTCAAGACCATCACTGCTTTACGAATGAAAGGAAAATATCCTCGTCACTAGACAACTCCATAACCGCTCACATGGAACAACCAATGAGGGAGCAAGTCCAGCTCCCTTCACCTGACCTATACGATGATGATAGGTCAAACAAACGAGGGAAGTAATTGTAAAGGTTCACTCTGAGCTGAAAGGCAATAATCAGCAGAAAATAACAAGAGTTTACAGCTGTACTTCAAGCTGTAAACCCTTGTCTTTTGTGGTGATCATTGCATTTCAGCTCAGGATTGTCACGTTCGTTTAGAGAAGGATTGGACCAAGGTGCAGCGTGGTAATACTCCTCGCCAACTCCATTCTCCGGTATCCCTCCTCGCACTGTTCTATTGAATCCCAGGCGGGCTCTGGCACTCTCCCTGGGTCGACCGACCACCTCTCTACCTCCTACCAGGTTGTCTCTGGTTCACACCTCGGCACCGCCAACCACCCCGTGTGCCCCATCCCCCCCCCAAAAAATTGGGCTGTCCTTTGGGCTGTCTTTGTGGCCGCGAACCCTGGCGTCGTCGCTGTTGCTCCTTCGCTGCCTCCGCCTGCTTCCATGGCAGGCTTCTGTCTCCTGCCATGATTTCGTCCCACGTCCAGGATGTCCTCCACTCCTCCTGGGCATGCTGCTTGGTCCGTGGGTGGTGGGATCTTCTGTCATGTTCGTTTAGAGAAGGATTGGACCAAGGTGCAGCGTGGTAAGCGTACATCGTTTTATTAGATGAACACGAAACAAAAATAACAAACTACAACCGAACGTGAAGCTACAGTATATGCAGTGCAGAACGCAACTACACACAAACAAGATCCCACAAAAGGTGGAAAAAAGGCTGCCTAAGTATGATCCCCAATCAGAGACAACGATAGACAGCTGCCTCTGATTGGGAACCATACCCAGCCAACAAAGAAATAGAAAAACTAGAATGCCCACCCAAATCACACCCCGACCTAACCAAATAGAGAAATAAAAAGGCTCTCTAAGGTCAGGGCGTGACAAGGATGAACGTTTACAATACTTGTGTCATATCTGCTAACAGAAGGTACTGTCTGTAACAATAATGTTCGCTGATAGTTGACAAATTAATATTTTTAGCATATCACAGCATAAACCATACAATAACACCACTGCAGTTGTTAAATTCAGAATTCAGAATCCAGACGAGAGGCCTTGAGCGGTAGCCTTGTAACCCGCCTGATCTCGCGAGCTTACAGGAATGTTTGCCATGAGGCTACTTCAGTGGAGGTCTGAGCAGAGTATTTGTGGTGTGTGAAGACAAGAGGCACTCCAGCAATCAAAACAAACATGGCAAGGGGAGGAGGGAGTTCAAGGAGGGTAAAGTAACGACATGGTACTATGTGTTGAGGAAATAGTGGAGGGGGAAGAGGGTCCATGGGCGACGGAGTGGAGAGGGAGTTAAAGGGCTCAGTAATGTGTGTTTTCCCAGAGCACAATGTGTGTGTATGTGAAAAAAGATAACTTATCCGTGCAAGCGTGTGTGTGCCTGGATGTGTGAACATGTGTGACTATGTACGTAGATGTGTGAACATTCTCTGGTTGTGTGTGTGTGTGTGAGTATGTGATATGTACGTGTGTGTGTGTGCATATGTAAGCATGTGTGTGAGGATCCTTGTGTGAGTATGTACGTGTTTGATTGTTTGCGTGTTTGTGTGTGTGTGCGTGTATGTGTGTTGTTTGTGTGTGTGTGTGTGTGTGTGTGTGTGTGTGTGTGTGTGTGTGTGTGTGTGTGTGTGTGTGTGTGTGTTTGTGTGTGTGTGTGTGTGTGCGTGTGTGTGTATGTGTGTGTGTAAGTGTGTGTGTGTGTGTGTATAAGTGGGAGAGTGTTGAAGCGTTGAATTATAGAGCAAACATTGTGACATGCGGGACAAACTGTCTGTGATTCAGCTTGGGAATTAAGCTGTCTGTCACCATTAATCAGCCGACTCTCTTCTGCACCGCGTCCATTTTTTACCTGGTAATACTCCCACAGCCATTGGGATCAACACCATGAATCAGGATAGGATAAAATGCCCTGCATCCCTCCTTCTCGCTTTCATCCTGTCTCTGTCTTTCTCTCACTCTTTTTCTCACTAACTCTCTCTCACACGACCTCACGCACGCACGCACGCACGCACGCACGCACGCACGCACGCACGCACGCACGCACGCACGCACACACACACACACACACACACACACAAACCCTTACATTCCCATCACCACATCAGCTTCAAACATCATTTAGTCACTTTTCTCTTATTGAAACCCAGTCCCATTGAAGAGGAGTGGCACTCAGTTCCAACTGCTGGGTGTGTGATTAGAGGAGGTGTGTGTGTGTGTGTGTGTGTGTGTGTGTGTGTGTGTGTGTGTGTGTGTGTGTGTGTGTGTGTGTGTGTGTGTGTGTGTGTGTGTGTGTGTGTGCGTGCGTGCGTGCGTGCGTGCGTGCGTGCGTGCGTGCGTGCGTGCGTGCGTGCGTGCGTGCGTGCGTGCGTGCGTGCGTGCGAGAGAGTGTGTCTGCTGCCACATTCAACAAAGAGGAGTGCAGAGTGAACATGAAGAGATCCCACAGTGTCGCTCGGAGCAGCACTGTGCCTGCTGAAGCCTTTGGAGTGATGAGCACCCTGCCATCTCCAAAACACTACAGCAGGGAATACATTATACATAAGTAGTACAACAATGTGCTCTCTCTGGGAGCAGCAGTTGAAGCACATCTGCTCAGTGTTCCTGGAAGCTCTCAGCCATGCAGACAATGGGGACAGTCCTGATGTTTATGGCCCCCATGTTCCCCACTTAATGTCCACTTTGTTTCTGTCACATGCATTTTCCATCCTCCTCCTCAGACATTTGGCTACGGTGTTTTAGTTAATACCAAGAAGACTGATCTTCTATTCTTTCTAGGGGTTGGATGGACAGATATCTATGTAGATCACATTCTATCCGCATTCCGAAGAAAGGAAAGTGTCTCACTGTGCTAAAGACAACCTTGGCTTTCACCACTGAACTGTAACCAGGATGGATCTTTCTCCCCATCTGAGTGAGGTTACACATTACAAGAGGCTACTGGTGAGAGGATGACCATGCACAGACCACAAGGCCTGTACTTCACACTTAACAATAAGACCTTTGGGAGTTCATGGGAAATAATAGTATTGTAAGTGAAGCTAGGGTTCTTTTCAGCTCTGAGAGACAAATACGATTATAACACCCCATTTGTGACATATCTCAGATATTGTTTCAGTAATGTTATAGCATTACTGTTTATTTTTGCGACCAGGGCCATTCAACCGTAGTATTACTGCCTCTGTAGTATTGGATAACGTTGATTAAATGGAAGCCTTCTTCAACCCTTTTTATACTGAACAAAAATATAAACGCAACATGTAACAATTTCCAAGATTTTACTGAGTTACAGTTCATGGGAGGAAATCAGTCAATTGAAATACATTCATTTGGCCCTAATCTATGGATTTCACATGACTGGGCAGGAGCGCAGCCATGAGTGGGTCTGGGAGGGCATAGGCCCACCCACATGGGAGCCAGGTCCACCCACCGGGGAGTCAGGCCCAGCCAATCAGAATGAGTTTTCCACACAAAGGAGCTTTATCACAGACAGAAATACTCCTCAGCCGGATGTGGAGGTCCTGGGCTGGCGTGGTTACACGTGGTCTGCGGTTGTGAGGCTAGTTGGATGTACTGCCAAATTCTCTAAAACGACGTTGTCGGCCACTGATGATCGAGATATGAACATTCAATTCTCTGGCAACAGCTCTGTTGGGCATTCCTGCAGTCAGCATGCTAATTGCACATTCCCTCAACACTTGAGACATCTGTGGCATTGTGTTGTCTAACAAAACTTCACATTTTAGAGTGGCATTTTATTGTCCCCAACGCAAGGTGCACCTGTGTAATGATCATGCTGTTTAATCAGATTCTTGATTTGCCACACCGGTCTGGTGGATGGATTATCTTGGCAAAGGAGAAATGCTCACTAATAGGGATGTAAACAAATTTGTGCACCAAATTTGAGAGAAATAAGCTTTAAGTGCATATGGAACATTTCTGGGATCTTTTATTTCAGCTCATGAAAAATGGGACAAACACTTTACATGTGCGTTTATATTTTTGTTCAGTTCATACAGTCTTCTTAAATTATGTGATTTTAAACACCCACTCAGGAGGAAGACCACAAGCAAGTGTTTTGGTGCAGGTTAGTGTTTTTCGTCATGAATTTTGACTTTGCAGCTGGCCTATCTATCAGAAATCGCTCAGTTATGCCTCCAGGACAAAACTCATCCCAATAAAACGTCAACCTGCTATTTTGGTCCTCATTTCTCACCTACCAACCAGGGGTCCAGTTGTGAAATGGTGGTTCAGTATTGCATTAGTCCCTATAATGAAATATCGACACCAAGTGTGGCAAGCATACCCATATTAATAAATATGCATGGGGAAACCATAACAAATACATTATCCTGAAAATGGATGGTTAAGTACAGGTTATGTTCTGCTTTTGGAACAGCCCTGACCATACCTAGCCAGGGTAAAGAAAGGGAGCATGATAAGTCAACCCAATCTAAGGCTTGATAAATAATAGATAGGTGGTATAATGACTAAATGAATGGCTGCCAGAGGCTCACATTACTACCTAATTATTAACACTTTCCCAAATGTACGTTCATAATTATTCATATCAAAATGGATTTGCCATGCCTGACTTCCACGCATGGACAAGATGCATAGCTGAAAAAACGTAATGCATATGCAAACACACGCATGCACACACACACAAGCATTAACATTGAGTCTGTGCATTTAGTTCAGTCTTTTCCATTATGAAACCTGTTGATGCTGCACAGTGGCTCGTTGTAGCCTATCCTCTTTCACAGCGCCATCAACAGAGCCAGATCAATAAAAATGACATTATTACCGTAGCCTACGTTCTCTTTTTTTGGTTGCGATGGCAACGCAAAAGATTAATTTCTTAGCTTAGTGAGGGACTGCAAATTACGATTAATTTAACTTGTGAGAAATTACAGGGTACAATGGGTAGGCTAGATTGTTGTGCGCCAACACAGGTTTCTTCTGAATAAACAAGTTGGAATAGATTTCCTACCTGTCATCCGCCTGCCAGTCACCCAGCAACAGGTCTCGGAACCGGTACCGTGGAGGCAGCGGGAGCACCTCCTTCTCCAGCTCTACCACTACCATGGTCCTCTCCTGAGCGCCGAACCCACCAGCGCACAATGCCAGAGATTGAGACGCGAACAAACAGAGACGCCTCTAGAGAGGCTTATCAAAATTAACTACTCTTTTGTTATTCAACTTCCAAATAACACATACCTGTATGAGCACCCTAAAATGTTGTTAATTTATTACTGACACAATGTAATATCTTCTGCAACAGGTCGAGGATGCTCCGCCGTGACATGCACGTAAGTACTTTTGGCTTGACAGGATGCGGAGCAACTGGTTGTCTCTTTGAACACCCGCTGGCTCCTTATGGACGCAGCGAAAGCAGACCCATTTGCTCGAACAATTACATACTCTGAGTCTACGAGCAGTAGTTTACGACCCCAAATCCCTGCAGGGCACATTTTAAATACTGAACAAGCTAATCATATTTGCATGAGCTTTATAGTGATGTGTTGTCGTTTTATTGAAGATGCCTTGTTTATTTATTTAATTTATTCAGATCATGCTCTAATTCTTGTTAATGTAAGCTCAATAAACCATTTATGAGTCATATGCGATATTAAATTAATCCATTTAAGGACCTAATTTCTCTATATACTTTCAAATGACTAAAACCAAATCAAAACTGTGTAGAAATGATAATGGACTTATATTCATACCGTTTATTGACTGTCCCGCTCGCTAATCATCACTGTGCAGTCAATGGACCTACAGTTGAAGACGCAAGTTTACATACACCTTAGCCAAATACATTTAAACTCAGTTTTTCACAATTCCTGACATTTAATCCTAGTAAAAAATCCCTGTCTTAAATCAGTTAGGATCACCACTTTATTTTAAGAATGTGAAATGTCAGAATAATAGTAGAGAGAATTATTTATTTGAGCTTTTATTTCTTTCATCACATTCCCAGTGGGTCATTCATTTACATACACTCAATTAGTATTTGGTAACATTGTCTTTAAATTGTTTAACTTGGGTCAAACGTTTCAGGTAGCCTTCCACAAGCTTTCCACAATAAGTTGGGTGAATTTTGGCCCATTCCTCCTGACAGAGCTGCTGTAACTAAGTCAGGTTTGCAGGCCTCCTTGCTCACACACGCTCTTTCAGTTCTACCCACACATTTTCTATAGGACTGAGGTCAGGGCTTTGTGATGGCCACTCCAATACCTTGACTTTGTTGTCCTTAAGCCATTTTGCCACAACTTTGGAAGTATGCTTGGGGTCATTGTCCATTTGGAAGACCCATTTGCGACCAAGCTTTAACTTCCTGACTGATGTCTTGAGATGTTGCTTCAATATATCCACATCATTTTCCTACCTCATGATGCCATCTATTTTGTGAAGTGCACCAGTCCCTCCTGCAGCAAAGCACCCCCACAACATGATGCTTCACCCCCGTGCTTCACGGTTGGGATGGTGTTCTTCGGCTTGCAAGCCTCTCCCTTTTCCCTCCAAACATAACGATGGTCATTATGGCCATACAGTTCTATTTTTGTTTCATCAGAAAAAAAAGTAGGATCTTTGTCCCCATATGCAATTGCAAACCATAGTCTGTCTTTATCGCGGTTTTGGAGCAGTGGCTTCTTCCTTGCTGAGCGGCCTTTCAGGTTATGTCGATATAGGACTCGTTTTACTGTGGATATAGATACTTCTGTACCTGTTTCCTCCAGCATCTTCACAAGGTCCTTTGCTGTTGTTCTAGGATTGATTTGCACTTTTTGTACCAAAGTAAGTTAATCTCTAGGAGACAGAACGCGTCTCCTTCCTGAGCGGTATGACGGCTGCGTGGTCCCATGATGTTTATACTTGCGTACTATTGTTTGTACAGATGAACGTGGTACCTTCAGGTGTTTGGAAATTGCTCCCAAGGATGAACCAGACTTGTGGAGGTATACAATTTGTTTTCTGAGGTCTTGGCTGATTTCTTTTGATTGTCCCATAATGTCAAGCAAAGAGGCACTGAGTTTGAAGGTAGGACTTGAAATTCATCCACAAGTACACCTCCAATTGACTCAAATGATGTCAATTAGCCTATCAGAAGCTTCTAAAGCCATGACATCATTTAATCGAATTTTCCAAGCTGTTTAAAGGCACAGTCAACTTAGTGTATGCAAACTTCTGACCCACTGGAATTGTGATACAGTGAATTGTAAGTGAAATAATCTGTCTGTTAACAATTGTTGGGAAAATTACTTGTGTCATGCACAAAGTAGATGTCTTAACTGACTTGCCAAAACTATAGTTTGTTAACAAGAAATTTGTGGAGTGGTTGAAAAACGAGTTTTAATGACTCCAACCTAAGTGTATGTAAACTTCCGACTTCAACTGTACATTCATACCATTCCTTGACTGTCCAGCTCGATAATAGGCTAATCCCCAAACATTCAGAGAGCACAGAACATTCCCAAAACGATGGATAGTCAAATATTTTTTGCAAAATTTGACTACAAGGAAATATAACACATTTTCAATGCGGCCCTCTGGACCTTGTTGAAGACCGAATGCGGCCCCTGGGGCAAAATGAGTTAGACCCCCCTGGTCGTTGGTTTTTACCAAAGTGCATTAAGAAACAGTTAAGTTGTATTTGTTCACACTTGGTCGATTCTGCATGGCGTGCCAATTGTTATGCAGGCAACTGTGCAAAATAAATAACTGTGCAGCTGTGTACAGTCGTGTCCAAAAGTTTTGAGAATGACACAAATATTAATTTCCACAAAATTTGCTGCTTTCGTGTCTTTAGATATTTTTGACAGATGTTACTATGGAATGCTGAAGTATAATTACAAGCATTTCACAAGTGTCAAAGGCTTTTATTGACAATTACATGAAGTTGATGCAAAGAGTCAATATTTGCAGTGTTGACCCTTCAATTTTTTTGCAAGACCTCTGCAATCCGCCCTGGCATGCTGTCAATTAACTTCTGGGCCACATCCTGACTGATGGCAGCCCATTCTTGCATAATCAATGCTTGGAGTTTGTCAGAATTTGTGGGTTTTTGTTTGTCCACCCGCCTCTTGAGGATTGACCACAAGTTCTCAAAGGGATTAAGGTCTGGGGAGTTTCCTGGCCATGGACCCAAAATATTGATGTTTTGTTCCCCGAGCCACTTAGTTATCACTTTTGCCTTATGGCAAGGTGCTCCATCATGCTGAAAAAGGCATTGTTCGTCACCAAACTGTTCCTGGATGGTTGGGAGAAGTTGCTCTCGGAGGATGTGTTGGTACCATTCTTTATTCATGGCTGTGTTCTTAGGCCAAATTGTGAGTGAGCCCACTCCCTTGGCTGAGAAGCAACCCCACACATGAATGGCCTCAGGATGCTTTACTGTTGGCATGACACAGTACTGATGCTAGCGCTCACCTTGTTTTCTCCGGGCAAGCTTTTTTCCCCAGATGCCCCAAACAATCGGAAAGGGGATTCATCAGCGAAAATGACTTTACCCCAGTCCTCAGCAGTTCAATCCCTGTACCTTTTGCAGAATATCAGTCTGTCCCTGTTGTTTTTCCTGGAGAAAAGTGGCTTCTTTGCTGCCCTTCTTGACACCAGGCCATCCTCCAAAAGTCTTCACCTCACTGTGCTTGCAGATGCACTCACACCTGCCAGCTGCCATTCCTGAGCAAGCTCTGTACTGGTGGTGCCCCGATCCCGCAGATGAATCAACTTTAGGAGATGGTCCTGGCGCTTGCTGGACTTTCTTGGGCGCCCTGAAGCCTTCTTCACAACAATTGAACCACTCTCCTTGAAGTTATTGATGATCCGATAAATGGTTGATTTAGGTGCAATCTTACTTGCAGCAATATCCTTGCATGTGAAGGCTTTTTTTGTGCAAAGCAATGATGACGGCACGTGTTTCCTTACAGGTAACCAGGATTGACAGAGGAAGAACAATGATTCCAAGCACCACCTTCCTTTTGAAGCTTCCAGTCTATTATTCGAACTCAATCAGCATGACAGAGTGATCACCAGCCTTGTCCTCGTCAACACTCACACCTGTGTTAACGAGAGAATCACTGGCATGGTGTGAGCTGGTCCTTTTGTGGCAGGGCTGAAATGCAGTGGAAATGTTTTTTGGGGATTCAGTTCATTTGCATGGCAAAGAGGGACTTTTCAATTAATTGCAATTCATCTGATCACTCTTCATAACATTCTGGAGTATATGCAAATTGCCATCATACAAACTGAGGCAGCAGACTTTGTGAAAATTAATATTTGTGTTCTCTTAGAGAATTCATCCAATAGGACTACAATATCCCATAAAATAATCTAATTCAAGTGACACGCACAGATTTAGGTAAAAATGTGATTGTCAACCGTGTTGATTCATTAAAGAATAACTTGCTCATTACTATTACATGTTTATTATTATATGTTTAGCATGATAAACTAATAACTGACAGGTATTAACAATTACAACCCATGTATAAACTATGTAGCCTATACAGGGTGCCTTTATTTAAAGATCTTGTCTCTCAACTAGAGGCAACAGGTGCTTTTACAACTGCAATGTAGCCTATTAAAGCTTTAATTAGATGTCTTACAATGAAAAACTGAAACAGAAAGGACCTCAATTTCTAACAGAAAAACAGGAACCAATCAAACAAAAAAATCTTGCCTATTGTTTTCCAATGTGTCTTTGATCCTGGTGTGCTTCAATGGCAGATTATGACACCCTATTATTCTCTGTCCTCCGACTGTCTTGACTGCTGGAACTCATTGTATTGGGTGTCATTTTTTGTTTGAGAAAGTAGCACTTCGGAGACACAGGAAATTGTGATCCCCTAAGCCACTTCCTTGAGAATTGGTTTGCCACTACTCTGTCTGCCCTCAGCATGCAAATCTGACTAAACCATACATGCTCTACTTCTCTGCTTTTGAACCAAACTGGGTGGGTATAATTCCCATTCCTTCCTATGAAACTTCTCCAGCATGTCAACTAAACAGATGGTGTAATCTGGCTCACGTGCATTTTCATCAGGTTTAGAATATTTTTGCCCTCTAGTGGCCCAAAGTCAAAAGCACACAAATGTGGGTTCCTGTGTCCTCATCTCTTGCACAACAAAACAGAACTCAATTATAGAAATGTATTTGCTTCCTCCTGCTGGTAAAGGTCGATAATAAGCCCTAGGAAATGTTCCGAATCTCTCTAATTGTTAGTTTATGACCACATTTCTGTGTTAGAAGTCATGCATGGAATTTAAAGAGGGTGGGCCGCTGGTCTGTAGCCATGGTAACAACTAAAAGTGTCTGAATATATCAGAGGAGACAGTTCCT
Organism: Salvelinus namaycush; assembly: GCF_016432855.1. Lineage (NCBI taxonomy): Eukaryota > Metazoa > Chordata > Actinopteri > Salmoniformes > Salmonidae > Salvelinus > Salvelinus namaycush. Next base: position 81,626,621 of record NC_052309.1, read on the forward strand.
GGACTTCAACAACACTACTCCACTCCCACATTATCATACACTGAAAAGGTCTGCAGTGAAAACTGGATGTCACAAAAGTACTGTATGTCTGACAGGAGTTGAAAGCAGTACAATGTAAATTCATAACTTTCAACAGAATGTTTAGCATATAAATGACAAAAAAAAACTACCCGTACTGTAACAAAACATGAACGTAACTAAATCATAAAGACAGTAAAATATTCAGGCACATCACCGTCATTGAACCATTCAGTAATAAGTCTGACAGAATATACAGGCAGAAGCAATTACCCAAGTGAAGCATAAAAGTAGAAAAAGCGATTTCATAACAAACAAAACAATTTTTAAAAAGGAGATCTGATTTCTCATATAAAAGGTCTTATTGGCCATTTCAGAGGAAGTCCCAGGCTGTGTAAAGCAGTTTAATTCAATGTGATGTTGACTGTTCCTAGAGCATCCACCGCCCAGCCTGGATACTGTTCAGGAGAGGGGAACATTCTCTTCATGAATGCCCTCACAAAGTCTGGGAAGCGACCATCTATGATGCTCTGTCTCAGCGACCGCATCAGAGTGAGCTGGACGCAAAGATAAGGTTATTATCTCATCTATGGCAAATAGTAAGTAAACCATTCTAAAAACACAGACCTGGTAGGAGATGTTGTGGATGGTAATGTGATGCATGGCTGCGGTGTCACTCTTGAACAGAGCATGCAGATAGGCCCGACTGTGCCTGGAGTCATTGGGGAGCAAAAGAAAACCGATAATGTATTTAAAAAATAGATATATTTAACCTTTATTTAACTAGGCAAGTCAGTTATATTATTGACAATGATGGTCTTGTTCAGGGGCAGAGCGACAGATTTCTACCTTGTCAGCTCGGGGATTCAATCTAGCAACCTTTCGGTTACTGGCCCAATGCTCTAACCACTAGGCTACCTGCCGCCCCATGAGAAAACAATCCTCAGAATCATTCAGCCTACAACTAAAAACATCCATTGAAGAGAATTGAGATTTGTAAACCAGTTTCTCTAACCCCTACAAACTCCATTCCTTCAACCCTCCGTATTCTGTCCCTCAGTGTACCAGGGTTAATATGGCTTTACCTCCTGCAGGTGGGGCACTGGCAGTCTGGGTCTATTGCCTGTAGATCCTTGGCAAACTGCTTCTTGGTAATCGTCAGAGATCCCCACGGGACCAGGGCTGAGCCAAACCTCTGGGATGAAAGGAAGAAGATCACTTCATTATCATCATAACCATAATCATCAACATAATCATTATAAAGAAAGTAGTACTGCTATGGACTAAATTATAAAAGAAGCTATTGGGTATCTCTGCACTTGTGATAAGAATACTTATTTTGAAGTAAATTAATAGAGAGTAGGTGACTCATAATATGTAAGAGAATGGAATACTTACTGCAGTGCGTGTTGGGAAGACACAGTCAAACATGTCACAACCCAGAGCAACACACACCACCAGGTCTACTGCATAACTGTGACCCACAGCAAAACACATGAACCACATACATAAAAATATCTGTACGGCACAACAAAACATTTGCAATTTATGTCATTTATGCATGGAAATGTGCTGTTATAACATAAGGAAGATGGCAGCCATACCCAACCCCCATGAGGTAGCGAGGCTTCTCCCGAGGCAGGTGATCTGTGCTGAGTGTCACCATCCTCCAGAAATCATCCTTCTCCTCACCTCCGCTCAGCCCACCGATAGCAAAGCCAGGAACATCCCGTTTTGTCATTTCTGTAAAAAGCACAGGAACAGAAAAAAAATAAAAATAATGTATCCTCTGGAAATAAGCAAATTTCACGAAATTTGGTATCAGATAATGTATTTTTCATTAGCTCTTTTCCACTGTATTTCCAGTGGAAATTTCCAAAATAAGATGTTAAACTAATTAGCTAATTGGCATGAAGACAGAGCAATTTGCTGTGCTGAATGGCTTTGAGGGAGGATAGACATAGATGAAACAGGGGGGAACATATTACCGTCTAGACAGGCTTTGCGCAGCTCTGCGTTCAGGCCCCCCTGGATGATGGCAAACAGGTTCTGTCTATCTGGATTCTTATTGGCTGCAATGCAGCGGTCCAGCCAGCGAATCGATCTCCACGTAGCCTCCTCCACCCGCGGCCCAGTCACCGTACTGCTGACCACGTCATCCAACTGCATCATGATGTCTGACCCTGGACAAAACAGAAATGGTGCGATATTAAAATTAAGAACAGGAGTACTACCTGAAGTATAGTGGCTTTACTTTCCAGACTGATTCATTGGGAGTGGATACTGGATTGTGTCCTTCTTACCCAGACTGTTCTGTATGGCGATTGACTGCTCAGGACTCAGAAGGATCTCCTTCCCATCGTAAGGAGATTTGAACTTGACCCCCTCCTCAGTAACCTCAGATAGTTCAACAAGAGACACCATCTGAAAGCCCCCACTGTCCTATGTAGAAATGGTAGGGATTCAAGTAAAATTCCAACCAAAAACTATATTTTGGTTTGTGTTTCAATAGTCCATCATTGACATACTGTAGTCCCAAAATGTTTTTCTTGTCAGCACTCAAGTTTTCAAGATATGTGACCTTCAAAATACAGAAATCCTCCCCATATGATGCATTTTGCATCATATGATGCTCACATATCTTGAAAAGCAGACATTTGGGTGAAAGAGACCCTTGTTCTTTTTAGCCCACTTACGCAGTCAACACATTAGCTGATACTCACAGTCAAAAGGTTTCTTTTCCAGTTCATGAAGCCATGCAGGCCATTTGCTTTCTCAATCAGCTCAGGACCCTGTGATCGGACAGACAGACAACACCATCCTCACTGTCTGCAGCACACCAGACACTGACAACAAAGAGCTGTCTACAAGGTCAATCATCTTTGATACACAATGTGAATAGCCCTAGCACCACTTAATGTAGCCCTTGATAATGACTCTCAGTGCCATTACATTACACATAAGAGTTATTGGACGAAGGCGTCTTCTATACAGGGGAGTTCTGTTAAGAGCCCTGAAGCTCAGTCTGAACATTAACACGCATCGCTTGCAGTACAGTTTTGGAAGCATAAGGACCTTATATCTTTCATATTAGCAATAAATAATTTTCGAAAAACAAAAGGTTACATTTATACACAGCTTTATAGGGTTATACACAGCTTTACAGCTTTTTGTCCCTGAAAAACACTGTTGGCCGCAACTGTGTTAAAACAGTTAAAACAGTCTACAGTAAGTGTGCATTTGCGAAATTATTTTGATGTGATATGAAAGTAGAGGGATTTATGTTTCTAGAACCGGACCGCAAGTGAGAATCAATTAACGTTTAGATGGAGTATTTGGCTGTTTTGGCTTCCTGAGCAAATTTGCCTTTAAAGCGCAAATCAGCAGTTGAAACAATAACAAAAAACCCTCTCCACCACTGTTGTAACCATTCTCAAATTCATAGACAGAGGTATGGATGCAAGGACTGACCATCCATGATATCAGAATTATAGCTTTGACCATGTTGAAGCTATACTGTGTTTGTTTACATTAACTTTGTTCACAAAGATTGGAGTAAAACAAAGTTATATTGTATATATTTTGGGGGGTATGACAGTTGAACTAAGCTCATGAGGCATTTATAAATTATATTCTTCAAGAATCAAAGGGTACATATCATTAATGTATAAATCCAAAAATAGATGTAGCAAATTCTGATTTCCCCTTTACACAGAACATGTAAGGTCATTGGACTATAACGAGTAACTTAGGCTCCTTTCTTACATTATTGGGCTACACTTACCGGCCTCATACCCAAGTGGTATGTGTTGCCAAGACAAATCTGACATCCCAGATCATCGAGTTGGTCCACAGTGATTCCCTTCATCGTGCCTTGTGTACCAACAGGCATGAACACTGGGGTGCTGACCGTACAGTGAGGGAGTGTGAGATCACAAGCCCTCGCTTTGGTCACTGGACATTCGGCGATGATTCGGAGAGCAAGAGGAGCAACGATAGAAACGGCTTTCTTGACAACCATGCCTGTTTCAAGGCTGCTCGTTGCAGCTCCTCTGGCTATGGGCGCAGCCATGTTGTTGCACACAGACGACGTCAACAAGCACGTGACATACCGGAACTACAATAATCTAATATTTGCATTGAGTTGTCAAAAATATGTCTCCATTACAATACTATTGACAGCAAACTCGTAGAAGCTATCCTTGCATGTCTTTTCATTTAATAATTGTATCATCAAGTATTAATTTGCCCATTGAAGCAATGTCCAGGGGTGAACGCACCCCTTTGACGTTAAAAACAACTAGCCAATGAAAGGAGAGTGATTAGAGACGAGCAGTGAGATTGACCAATTATTTAATTGACAGGAGGCGGTAGCCTTATCACCGGTTAGGTCGGATGTCGACTTGCCTGACCGGATGGTGGAAGTTTTGTTTTGTGAGTTTTCTATCCGTTTCGTTTGGTTGACTTTGAGTATTTTTTGTATATATAAGAACACGTTATTGTAATCCCACTAAATTGGGAGTTACACAATTTTAAACAGCATATTTTCCTTTGACAGAGTGAAGACAGGGCGGCTTGAAAGGTGGAGTTCAACACTTCGGAGTAACCCGAGCACCTTGCTAACTAGTAACGTTAACGTAGTAGTCTAACGTTAGTTCCAGAGGGGAGCCGATCCAACGAAACCATGGGGAACCGGGGGATGGAAGATTTGATCCCCCTTATCAACAAACTTCAGGACGCTTTCAGTTCCATCGGCCAGAGTTGTAACTTGGACCTACCGCAAATTGCTGTGGTCGGTGGGCAGAGTGCTGGAAAAAGCTCGGTCTTGGAAAATTTCGTTGGCAGGTTGGTGGTGCACAAAGCTAACGTTAGCTAGACAGCTATCATATTTGTGGTTTAGCTCACTCAACTCAATTTGCAAAAGCTCCCTGGAGTCAGTTTTTAGTAAGGAATTTCGTTAGCTAGATAACCAGTTGGTAATGTTGTGAGATGATCTGTGCTCCTAAACGGGTATTTGGTCACATACTCATTTACGCACTTGGCGTAAGCAAACAAAACAAAACGAAAGAGGAGGAACGAAATGTTGACGTTAGATGCGACGTTTGCGTGGCAAGCCAGGGCGAATAACAAATGTTTCAAAGGAAATCGTGAAAAGTTGCCTGGAGGCACTGGTCTAAGACCAGAAATATTACATAGTAGTATCTATTTATGTAAGGAAATTAAACAAAATTCAATAAACATGGACCAAATAACTTGCTCCTGCAATAGTGTCAGCGGTAGTCAGAAGGGCCGAACACGGAAATTAAATCAGGCTACTTCAGTCGACTGATCAGTAGATTAGATATCTTAATTATTTGTGTATTGTAGACTGTTCCCAGTACACATTGTATTGTTTTCCATTTAAGATGTATGTAATTTATAACTCTCTAGGTGACATGATGACATTACACAACAACAGAACACAACTAGCTACAGTAGCTGCTTTTTTCAGTCTGACAGGCTATGTTGAGCATAATCTGTATGGAGTGTAGTCTAGAATTTAGGTATATGAAAAACATTTAGTTGAATATTAGGCTGCTTGTCCCCCTTTAATCTCCTCAAATATGATGCTGCGCTTGGCAAGATTGGATGCCACAAAGAGGCCAACAACATTGGTTTCCCAGTGGTGTTTGCATAGGATCTGCTGTTATGTATAATTTCTATACCCTTATGAATTTTATACCCTTTGCCTGTAAAAACAAAAAAATATTACCTGTAGTTAGGCACTGTATCCTGTGTAAATATACTGTATAGTTTTGTGGGGTCCAAAGAACTCGTTTATAGTGGGTGAGTACAGAGATAATAGGTGGGTGTAGTGTAGACTGGAGAAAAATTTATTTTGTGTGATGTCACACTGGTGTTTAAGCCCTTGAATGACTCCGTTCCATTACATTACACAAGTCATTGGAGGAAGGAGTTTTGTTAATATCCCCAACGCTCGGTCTGAACAGTAACGCCTTGATCACACTGACAGCGTCATTGCATTTTGGTACACCAGGAGTACATTAATTTCCAATGGAACACTGCGTTTGCCTTGCAGCCGTGCGTTCTGTGTGGGGCATACGTTGGATTTATCAAAGGTATACGTCCAACTGTACGCATAGACAGCTTGACAGAAATGTTAGCAGAAGGTGAATGTTAAACTTTTGTTGCACACATCCAGATGCTGCAAACCATTTTGCGCAAGTACACTGTAGGTGTGATCAAGGCGTAACGTGCATCGCTTGCGGTACGGTTTTGGAAGCCTTATCCTTAGCCTTAGACCTTATCTTTCATATCAGTGGGAAATCATTTTCTAAAGACGAAAGCATAAATTGTTATAGACCTTTTTTATAGGGTTATGGTTACTGTTCTCACAACGCCATATCTCCATGTTACAGCGCATGTTTATGTGAAACAGATGGACCACCTGTGATCATTAGCTATGTAGCATGCTATGAACACCTGTGTGTAACGGAAGATGGCTGCCAGAAACGTGTTGTCCCTGAAAAATACTGTCAGGTGCAACTGTGATAAAGCCTGTTAAAACATTGTATACTAAGTGTATGTTTTGCATAGTGAAATGATATTGGTGTAACATTAAAAATAAAGGGCTTTATGATTCTAGAACCGTTTCGCAATTGAGAATCGATTCACGTTTAGATGGAGTTGTGGGCTGCCAGAGCCAGTCTACCTCCTGAAAATAACAACACAAGATCCTTGGACCTTAAGGAGTAACGGTAGTCTTCTTAAGAGTACATTTTGTGCTAACTGATGTTCTGCCCTTGTTTCAAAGGGAAACCTCGGTGTAGGCTTGTCTCCCACTGGTCTATTTATAAGTTCCATGCCACACCTGGAAATCGGCAGCGGGACAGGACCCACTATGCACAACCTATATTATGGCAGTCTATCACTAGGCTACAGCCTATACTTTTGTGTTGAACATAATAGCCTTGGGCCTAATACTTTCCCCCTGTGAGGCTAATGAATGAAAATGTGTACTTTATACATGAGCTGCACCAGTTTTGTTAATTTATAATGCACTGACTGTCCCTCTCACTCACTAACCCAGTTTAGTGTTGGCTCTGAGGAGACTTGGATAGGATGTGTGTATGATGTATGAACAGCAGGTGTGTACCTGGCCCTGTGGGGTCTGTCATCATTTCCTATTTTCTCGCTAGCCTAGTCTGTTTTTAAACTAAAATGATCTATCAGCAAGAAATAGGCATTCAATAGAATTTCACGACTATAGCATTGTGTTGACTCATACAGCTTATTGCAGAAATAGGCAACTCATCATTTCCACTTGAGTGCTTCCTCTTTCTCACCACATTTGATTGTGAATTTCTACTGTTCGATAGAAAACAATCTCTCCTTGCCTGTTTGTGTTGTGTGCTCTAACCCACAGCCCTCTTTAACAGGCTGGTCCTGTCTCTGTCTCCCACATCAGCAGTGTGTGAGATCACCCTTCATATAAAGACACAAAACAAGGACCTATGAAAGCAGCTTGTTAAGCAGGTTTTCCCAATTCAAAGACTCACTCAGAAGAATATGACACACACACACTTTACAGAAAACCTCACACTGATACCTATCAGGATTATTTGTGAGGATAACACCAAGGAGAGTAGCATTTGGGGCGGCAGGTAGCTAGTGGTTAGACCGTTGGGCCAGTAACCGAAAGGTTGCTAGATCGAATCCCTGAGCTGACAAGGTAAAAATATGTCCTTCTGCCCCTGAACAAGGCAGTTAACGCACTGTTCCTAGGCCATCATTGTAAATAAGAATTTGTTCTTAACTGACTTGCCTAGTTTAAAAAATAAAAATAATAATAATAATACAAATCTGGGTGTTTGGAGTCATACCTTGTGGGATTGGTAATAATCTGAAGGATGTAGCGAGTCTTATTGCTTTAGGAGTTGGTCAGGTGGTTTAAGCATGTTCCAGTTAAGGTCACCTAGCAGGACAAATTCAGACTTAGTGTAAGGGGCCAGGAGAGAGCTTAGGGCAGGTAGGGTACAGGTTGGTGCTGATGGTGGCCAAAAACACCCAGCAGCGGTCAATGGAGCTATTTGAAAGTTTAATGCTTAAAACCAGCTAATTAAATTGTTTAGGGACAGACTTGGTGGAGACAAACGAGCACTGAAGGTGATCCTTGGTAAAAAAATTGCCACTCCACCACCTTTGGAAGATCTGTCTTGCTGAAAAAGGTTAAATTCAGTGTTCAAAACACTCTTTCTTAACCACGTCTCAGTAATGACCAACACATTTGGATTGGAGCTGTGAACCTACACTTTTAATTGATACATTTTAGGTAATAAGCTTCTATTGTTAACGTGCAAAAAAAACAGGCTTTTACGAGAGCAGAAATCAGTGAAACAGATATCAGTGCACAAGTCAGAATTGGGGCTAGCAACAGTAGATGGGCCAGGGTCTACATGCACATTTCCAGATATGATCAGCATTAATACAATCAGGGCATGGCAGAGGACAGGGAGAGCTCTGCAATGTTGATGTTTTATGACATTTGAATGTGCATCAGATGGCAACAAGATCATATTGTACAATTTCATCAGCTAACATGAATATAAAGCCGACGAGAGCTGGATAGGATGGGATGCCAAGAGTCCATGTAACCAATAGAGTCAGAGTCCCGAGTGTGGGAACAAATAGTCTGTCCCACGGTTGGGTAAACAAGCAAGTTCATAGTCAACAAAGTGCGCAGGAGTCATGAGGCAAATAGCATAAAGCAGCAGAATGAAATATAAGGACTTGGGGCTAGCCATGTAAGTTCAGAGTCACTCGCCCCAACGAGCTTGAGAGAGTAGCTCTCTGAGTCCAGTAAGCTATAAAAGTCTGAGAGAAAATAAATCAATAGTAGTCCTATCCTAGTTAATTGAAGTGTTTCTGAGGAAGTTAATTAGCCTACCTAAAATTATGATCAGTCCAAAGTCTGCTGTGTGTAAGTGCATGTGTGTGTGTAAGTGCATGTGTGCTGGAGGTGAGTGAAAGCCCGGAAGAGAGCGGGGAGTGTGGCGGGGGTACCTATAGCAAACAGGGGGAGACAGGCTAGGGCAGACAGTGAACAGATCGCCAGGTGGAATCCAAGCAGCAGTGCAGCAGGCAACGGGAGTAGGTGTCACAGCCACTTGGGAGAAGCTTTTTTGGGGAGGCAGATTCCTTGTAGAAAATTCTAGCTATCTAGCTAACGTAGCTAGCAAGTCTGTGTCCACCGTTCTTAACACGGAAGGGTTTGGGTGCTGCTGCCAATCACTATGGCAATTAGACTGTTAGAAATGTTTTCTTCTGTTTTGATGTTGGGTACCTTTTTGTTACATAAGTTCAAATCAACATGTATTCGTCATATTCACAGGATACAGCATAAACGGTGCAATATACATATATTTTCTTGTGGACTTCCTCAACACTGCAGTAATAATACAATTATCAGTAAAACTAATACTGTCATTAATAGCATAAAAGTGTACAATAAAGTAATTAAAAAATCAAGTAATAACTAAGGATTTATTGTAAGCATTTATGGAATATACTGTGAATATTACAATGCCAGTGTGCTGATATCAAGTTGTTGTGTTAAGGGGTGCTTAGGCTATATGAAGTGTTTTAGCTCTTGGTTTGAGACAGGCTTACTTTAAGAGAGTATGACTCCTGTGGCATAATGCAAGCTACAGAAGCAAACATACATGGCATGTGGGTGAAAGAGAAACCTTCTGAGAGAGAAGTGGAGTGTTTGACTCGTTTTTATGAATATCTTTGAAGTAGCGTCATACCATCACAGAAGTTCCTCTGGGGGTGAAGATGGTAATTTCTGTCAGTGTGGACATGGAGACATGCGAGAGAAGTGTAATGACAGACTGGTTGTGGAGGTTTCTCTCTCTCTGTGTGTGTGGGTGGGGGGGACTGGCCGTAGTATATCTCCTCTGTCTACAGCAGCAACAATGAATGAGTCCAGCAGTAGGAGTGGGAGTGGGAATACACCCTAGAAATTAGAGCAGCTCTTGTTCTGTCCCGCCTTGGCTGCCTGCCTCCACCCTTTTGTTGTGCTAGGTGAATTCCGTTGAGCTCTGATGTCATCTAGCCTAATGGTTGACTGGCAGTCGCTTAAGTCTTTGACTCTGACTCATGCGTTCCTCTTCCATTGATGATTATGACGTTTCACAACATGCAAAAGTCAGTTCGGTTGTCATTGAAATGTACCACCGCAAGATATCTTGTAATGAGTGGTGTAGCAGCCTTTCATAAGGCAGTCTAATTGAATGTGGACCTCCGTCTCCCAGGTGCCATGCTGCTATTGACTGCCGCTGGTCAGGTGAGATGGCGTTAGTCTGTGGTATTCTGTTCATGTTGGAGACGTGATTGACTTTCCTTGTTGTTCCCTGAAACTGAACAGAGTGTTTGTGTTTTGCGTGATTTTAGGGCATGTTTATACATCAAATCTAATTACGCTGCAGCGAGCGACTGGAACGAGCTGCAAAAAACATTCAAACTGGACCGTTTTATCTCCATCTCTTCATTCAAAGACTCAATCATGGATACTCTTACTGACAGCTGTGGCTGCTTCGCCTGATGTATTGTTGTCTCTACCCTCTTGCCCTTTATGCTTTCGTCTGTGCCCAATAATGTTTGTACCATGTTTTTTTGCTGCTGCCATGTGCTGCTGCCGTGTTGTTGTGTTGCTGCCATGCTGTGTTTTCATGTGTTGCTGCCATGCTGTGTTGTCATGTGTTGCTGTGTTGTTGTCTTAGATCTGTCTTTATGTAGTGTTGTGGTGTCTCTCTGGTCGTGATGGGTGTTTTGTCCTATATTTTTATTAGATTTTTTTGTTTTTAATCCCCCGTCCCTGCAGGAGGACTTTTGGTAGGTCATCATTGTAAATAAGAATTTGTTCTTAACTGACTTGCCTAGTTAAATATAAAATAAAAACAGTCACTGACTCAGCAACTCTGTGTGTGTATGTACATAAGGACAACCAAAGGGTTCATATAAGACTTTGCTGACACCCAGGAGGATATTTTGAACTTCTTATGGCTGAGATCCCGTTAACGGGATCGACTTGACAACAGCCAGTGAAAGTGCAGGGCGCCAAATTCAAACAAATCTCATAATTAAAATTCCTCAAACATACAAGTATTTTACACCATTTTAAAGCTAAATTTATTGTTAATCCCACCACAGTGTCCGGTTTTCAAAAAGGCTTTACGACGAAAGCACACCATCTGATTATGTTAGGTCAGTACCTAGTCAAAGAAAAACACAGCCATTTCTCAGCCAAAGAGAGGAGTCACAAAAAGCCGAAATAGAGAAAATGAATCACTAATCTTTGATCTTCATCAGATGACACTCATCGGACTTCATGTTACACAATACATGTTTGTTTTGTTCGATAAAGTTCATATTTATATCCAAAAATCTCAGTTTACATTGGCGCGTTATGTTCAGTAATGTTTTGCCTCCAAAACATCCGGTGATTTTCCAGAGAGCCACATCAATTTACAGAAATACTCATCATAAATGTTGATGAAAATACATGTGTTATGCATGGAACTTTAGATTAACTTCTCCTTAATGCAACCGCTGTGTCAGATTTCAAAAAAGTTTACAGAAAAAACACACCATGCAATAATCTGAGTACAGCACTCCGAGACCAAAACAAGCCATACAGATACCCGCCATGTTGTGGAGTCAACAGAAGTCAGAAATAGCTTTATAAATATTCACTTACCTTCGATGATCTTCATCAGAATGCACTCCCAGGAATCCCAGTTCCACAATAAATGTTTGTTTTGTTCGATAACGTCCATAATTTGTCCAAATACCTCCTTTTTGTTTGCGTTTAGTTCCAAAATCCAAATTGATGACGCGCAGGCCAGACAAAAAGTAAAAGAATTCCATTACAGTTCGTAGAAACATGTCAAACGATGTATAGAATCAATCTTTAGGATGTTTTTAACATAAATCTTCAATAATGTTTCAACCGGAGAATTCCTTTGTCTGTAGAAATGCGATGGAATGCAGCTAACTCTCTCTCATGAGCTCGTGGCACTCTGCCAGACACCTGACTCAATCAGCTCTTATTCCCTCATCCTTCACAGTAGAAGCATCAAACAAGGTTCTAAAGACTGTTGACATCTAGTGGAAGCCTTAGGAAGTGCAATAAGACACTGTATATTGGATAGGCAAACCTACAAACCTCAGATTTCCCACTTCCGGGTTGGATTTGTCTCAGGTTTTTGCCTGCCATATGAGTTATACTCACAGACATAATTCAAACAGTTTTAGAAACTTCAGAGTTTCTATCCAAATCTACTAATAATATGCATGTCTTAGCTTCTGGGACTGAGTAGCAGGCAGTTTACTCTGGGCACCTTATTCATCCAAGCTACTCTACTGCCCCCAGCCATAAGAAGTTAAAAGCTTCTGTGCATTTGAGCATGGCAATAAGCTAACTTAGGTCATCTAAGTTCCTGTTCAGGGTGAATCAGTAGCCTAACCCTTGGTGCTCCCCTTCTCAGAGAGTCATCTGACATGGCTGCATCTAAACTGCTGAAATACTACCAACACCTGTACTCTAATAAACAAATACCACACTAAGGACAATAAAAACGCTATTAGCAGATGCTGCCATTAAATGGTTACCACTCTGCTTTGGCTTTCTGTAGAATGTTTCTGCGTGCTGAATTGCACTCTGTGGTATTAGTAAAATGTCATTTTCCATGCTTCTCCCATTTTTTAAAATGTGTGTTATTGGACTATTAATAACTTGATGAGGATCATGAGGTCTCCACTCTGGCTCTCTGTGTGGCTGTTGGACTGTGATGTCATTGTCCCTGGGGGCGGGAATATGGAGGTCATATCTAGCTGTACAAGCTGGTTGGGGCTGGGCTGTTATCTGATTTGCTGTGCCAGTGCTGGCAGCGGAGTAGAGGATACTAGTGGACTGTGAACCTGGGAGGTGACCAGGAACTGACTGACTCACATGGTTTGTGAATTGGAAGGTTTTGCCTAAATGGTAACAAATTGAGGGGAAATGATGCAAACCCCTTGGAGGGAAAAGCAATAGGAATGTTAACCATCTAAAATCTGTCTTGTACATCAAGCTGCATCTTTGCAAAAGCTCAGCCACATACATTGTCCACTCAGCTTTTGTAGTCTATTTGATTCTTGAAAGTGGACTGAAAGCCTGGCGAGGCAGTCAGACTTGAGGCTGTGAATGTGGGAACCATAATGATAGAGGTCTAAGATGCCACATGAGTTAATCCCACGCCTCTCACCAAACCTCAGACCCATGTTTGTGTTCCACACCCCTCCTGGTAAACCAGTGACCTCAACATTTCAGTCTACTTCAGTCATCCAGAAACTGTCTACTACACACAGTCTACTACAGTCATCTTAAACTTTTTGCATCTTAATGAAAACAGACAAACATTATTTATAATTATAATTTATTAATTGAACATGCTAACCTTTTGTCTTTGTTTAAACATTCTACTATGGAACCATTTTATATTTAGATCAGGCCTGTACTCTACACAGACCGACACACCATAACCAATCAGAGCTGCAGTAGGCCTATATACAAATAGCCATTGCCATATATGGATCTACCATTCACTTTGAACTGGACTGTGTTTACAGCATGAGCGGTCACTAGTAGATGCGCTTGTTTTGAGATCAAAGCGAGAACTGCATGTAGCCACCTGTGCACATGTGTTCATATTCCTTGCTAGTTAGTGAGTTATTGTCCCAGTTATAGCTAACTTCTAGTCAACAATGGAGTGGTTGCTTCCTAGAAGAGTTCAAAATGTGGGCATTTCTAGCCATCTTTGAAAAGCGAGTCAGTTAACTTCTTACGGCTGAGATCCCGTTAACGGGATCGACTTGACAACAGCCAGTGAAAGTGCAGGGCGCCAAATTCAAACAACAGAAATCTCATACTTAAAATTCCTCAAACATACAAGTATTTTACACCATTTTAAAGCTAAACTTGTTGTTAATCCCACCACAGTGTCCGATTTCAAAAAGGGTTTACGACGAAAGCATACCATGCGATTATGTTAGGTCAGCACCTAGTCACAGAAAAACACAGCCATTTTTCCAGCCAAAGAGAGGAGTCACAAAAAGCAGAAATAGAGAGAATTAATCATTAACCTTTGATGATCTTCATCAGATGACACTCATAGGACTTCATGTTACACAATACATGTATGTTTTGTTCGATAAAGTTCATATTTATATCCAAATATCTCAGTTTACATTGGCGCGTTACGTTCAGTGATGTTTTGCTTCCAAAACATCCGGTGATTTTGCAGAGAGCCACATCAATTTACAGAAATACTCATCATAAATGTTGATGAAAATACATGTGTTATGCATGGAACTTTAGATTAACTTCTCCTTAATGCAACCGCTGTGTCAGATTTCAAAAAAGTTTACAGAAAAAACACACCATGCAATAATCTGAGTACAGCACTCCGAGACCAAAACAAGCCATACAGATACCCGCCATGTTGTGGAGTCAACAGAAGTCAGAAATAGCTTTATAAATATTCACTTACCTTTGATGATCTTCATCAGAATGCACTCCCAGGAATCCCAGTTCCACAAATGTTTGATTTGTTCGATAAAGTCCATCATTTATGTCCAAATACCTCCTTTTTGTTCGCATTTAGTTCCAAAATCCAAATTCACGATGCGCAGGCCAGACAAAGTAAAAAAATTCCTTTACAGTTCGTAGAAACATGTCAAACGATGTATAGAATCAATCTTTAGGATGTTTTTAACATAACTCTTCAATAATGTTTCAACCGGAGAATTCCTTTGTCTTCAGAAATGCAATGGAACGCAGCTACCTCTCTCGGGCGCACGCCTGACTGAGCTCATGGCATTCTGCCAGACCTCTTACTCAATCAGCTCTTATTCTCTCCTCCTTCACAGTAGAAGCCTGAAACAAGGGTCTAAAGACTGTTGACATCTAGTGGGAATTGCCTTAGGAAGTGCAATCGGACCAAATTTCCACTGTATATTGGATAGGCAAAGACTTGAAAACCTACAAACCTCAGATTTCCCACTTCCTGGTTTGATTTTTTTCTCAGGTTTTTGCCTGACATATGAGTTCTGTTAATACTCACAGACATCATTCAAACAGTTTTAGAAACTTCAGAGTGTTTTCTATCCAAATCTACTAATAATATGCATATCTTAGCTTCTGGGCCTTATATTTGACTTGGCAAGTCAGTTAAGAACAAATTCTTATTTACAAGAACAGCCTACTCCTTCTTTAGCTAGATTCTTTAGCTAAATAGCCCAGTACTGTTCTCTAGACCGTCACGTTGTACAGTGCTGTATTTTCCATTCCATCCTGACGGAAACCCAGAGGGTTTTTTGTTTTTCTTGGAATAGAAACACCATAATATTAATTAAGAAAGTACCAGTCAAAAGTTTGGACACCTACTCATTCCAGGCATTTTCTTTATTTTTACTCTTTTCTACATTGTGGAATAATAGTGAAGACATCACAACTATGAAATAACACATATGGAATCAGTTAAGAAAAAATTATTATTTACAAGGACAGCCTACTCCTTCCTCCCCGTCGGGGAATTGAACCCCGGTCTCTCGCGTGCCAGCACGACACGGGGATTCTTTAGCTAAATAGGCCAGTACTGTAGCCTACTCCCGATCGTCACTTTGTACAGCGCCATATTTTCCGTTCCAACCTAACGGTTCCAACCTTGTTTTTCTTGGAATAGAAACACCATTTTCAGAAATGTTGCTTATTTAATTTTCTTAATATCATTCCCATATACTATGTTCTTACAAAAAAGGTTTTAAATTCTCTATACAGCCACTATTGAAGGCAATCAAATGCTTCTCAGATGCCCTCTGGTGGTCAAACTGGCACTAACTAGCATTAATGGTACCAGTGGTTCACACTTAAATAAAATGCCATAGAATTCTGCAGCACCATGCAAGCTGCGCCGCAGTACGCTGCAACTTTTAAAGGACGAACCACTGTATGCCTACACTGAACACCACACATTTGCTGCTACTGTAAACTGAATGATAGAACAGCTATTTCCGTAATGTTATGTGATGCTTTTTCTCTCCATTGTTTTTGATGGTAGGCCACTCTGGTAGGCATACATTATGATGAAATAGCCACAGTAGACTACTTGGCCACTTAAAACTGTAAGTTAAAGCGGGTACAGCCTCCGTGTTCACAGTAAGCACACGCCGGAAGTTGCACAGAATTTTGACAATGTTCAAATTTGCACTCCGCTGACCTGAAATTTGCACATTTCCCTCAAAAAAATGTAAGACCATTGCTTAGAACTATAAGTTAAGCATAACTATAGGAAATCTAAGATGCGTCAAATAAATTATATCCAGCTCGGAGCTCCAGCTATGCATTTGGTTTGCTAACTAGCTAGCTTAGGGGCTAGATGTCAAGATCAAGCTTCTTGGTTACAGCAGAGACATTCAATCCCCTCCTAGATCAACATCTCTGTTGCCTAAATTGTTTTGTGCTCGCAAAAATATAAATAAAATATACATTATTTTGAAATGGTGGCCCTTGTCTGCACTTCCGGTAATACTGTATACCCTGGAAAAAAGGGACACGAAGGGTATGACGGTATGAACATCTGTATACCGCCCAAACCTACAGTCTACTACAGTCATCCAGTGACACAGTCTAGAACACTACTACTACAGTCATCCAGTGACACAGTCTAGAACACATGTACTACTACAGTCATCCAGTGACAGTCTAGAACACATGTACTACTACAGTCATCCCGTGACACAGTCTAAAACACATGTACTACTACAGTCATCCCGTGACACAGTCTAAAACACATGTACTACTACAGTCATCCAGTGACAGTCTAGAACACATGTACTACTACAGTCATCCAGTGACAGTCTAGAACACATCTACTACTACAGTCATCCAGTGACACAGTCTAGAACACATCTACTACTACAGTCATCCAGTGACACAGTCTAGAACACATCTACTACTACAGTCATCCAGTGACACAGTCTAAAACACATGTACTACTACAGTCATCCAGTGACACAGTCTAAAACACATGTACTACTACAGTCATCCAGTGATAGTCTAGAACACATGTACTACTACAGTCATCCCGTGACACAGTCTAAAACACATGTACTACTACTACAGTCATCCCGTGACACAGTCTAAAACACATGTACTACTACAGTCATCCAGTGACAGTCTAGAACACATGTACTACTACAGTCATCCAGTGACACAGTCTAAAACACATGTACTACTACAGTCATCCCGTGACACAGTCTAAAACACATGTACTACTACAGTCATCCAGTGACAGTCTAGAACACATGTACTACTACAGTCATCCCGTGACACAGTCTAAAACACATGTACTACTACAGTCATCCCGTGACACAGTCTAAAACACATGTACTACTACAGTCATCCAGTGACACAGTCTAGAACACATCTACTACTACAGTCATCCAGTGACAGTCTAAAACACATGTACTACTACAGTCATCCAGTGACACAGTCTAGAACACATCTACTACTACAGTCATCCAGTGACACAGTCTAGAACACATCTACTACTACAGTCATCCAGTGACAGTCTAGAACACATCTACTACTACAGTCATCCAGTGGCACAGTCTAGAACACATCTACTACTACAGTCATCCAGTGACACAGTCTAGAACACATCTACTACTACAGTCATCCAGTGACACAGTCTAAAACACATGTACTACTACAGTCATCCAGTGACACAGTCTAAAACACATGTACTACTACAGTCATCCAGTGACACAGTCTTGAACACATCTACTACTACAGTCATCCAGTGACACAGTCTAAAACACATCTACTACTACAGTCATCCAGTGACACAGTCTTGAACACATCTACTACAGTCTACTAGTCATCCAGTGACACAGTCTTGAACACATCTACTACAGTCTACTAGTCATCCAGGGACACAGTCTTGAACACATCTACTACAGTCTACTAGTCATCCAGGGACACAGTCTTGAACACATCTACTACAGTCTACTAGTCATCCAGGGACACAGTCTTGAACACATCTACTACAGTCTACTAGTCATCCAGGGACACAGTCTTGAACACATCTACTACAGTCTACTAGTCATCCAGGGACACAGTCTTGAACACATCTACTACAGTCTACTAGTCATCCAGGGACACAGTCTTGAACACATCTACTACAGTCTACTAGTCATCCAGGGACACAGTCTTGAACACATCTACTACAGTCTACTAGTCATCCAGGGACACAGTCTTGAACACATCTACTACAGTCTACTAGTCATCCAGGGACACAGTCTTGAACACATCTACTACAGTCTACTAGTCATCCAGGGACACAGTCTTGAACACATCTACTACAGTCTACTAGTCATCCAGTGACACAGTCTTGAACACATCTACTACAGTCTACTAGTCATCCAGTGACACAGTCTTGAACACATCTACTACAGTCTACTAGTCATCCAGTGACACAGTCTTGAACACATCTACTACAGTCTACTAGTCATCCAGTGACACAGTCTTGAACACATCTACTACAGTCTACTAGTCATCCAGGGACACAGTCTTGAACACATCTACTACAGTCTACTAGTCATCCAGGGACACAGTCTTGAACACATCTACTACAGTCTACTAGTCATCCAGGGACACAGTCTAGAACACATCTACTACAGTCTACTAGTCATCCAGGGACACAGTCTACAACACATCTACTACAGTCTACTAGTCATCCAGGGACACAGTCTACAACACATCTACTACAGTCTACTAGTCATCCAGGGACACAGTCTAGAACACATCTACTACAGTCTACTAGTCATCCAGGGACACAGTCTTGAACACATCTACTACAGTCTACTAGTCATCCAGGGACACAGTCTTGAACACATCTACTACAGTCTACTAGTCATCCAGTGACACAGTCTTGAACACATCTACTACAGTCTACTAGTCATCCAGGGACACAGTCTACACAGTAATCCAGGGACACAGTCTACACAGTAATCCAGTGACACAGTCTACTCAGTCATCCAGGGACACAGTCTACAACAGTCAAGTAGTCTACTGCAGAGCTGAGCATATGTAATAGGCTAGGCACACAGTCTATTACTGTCATCCAGTCTACTACAGTACATAGGCTTCTCTGAACCAGACCATGCCGGGCTGCTTCCAGCCTCAGTATAACAGTCAGGGTTGGTTGAAGTTGGGAACAATTCCATTTCTGTCAGTAGATTTATTCCATAGGGATCCTATTCAAACCCTGATCTTGAATTTAGATGGAATTCACCCCAACCCTGATGGCTGTGGAATCCCTGGTAGTGAGAGTCAGATCAGAGGCAAGGGAGTGTTCAATGTTGGTTCTGTCTGACCCTTCTCTTTCATTATATCTATTTTCTGCGGCATTGAAGGAGGGAGGCTCAGAGGCTGCTGGTCTTTGCTTGGCCTATTCATAATGCATTGAATGATACACAATCTGTTCAGCTCCTCTATCATTTACAGCACATCAATAATGGACATGCACCCACATGTCCTCTCTTCCCTTCTAGTGGGGGCTTTTATGGCTGTATATCTTTGTGGATATGGTGTGTGTGTGTTAGGTCATGTATTTCTTCTGTGCACAAAGCGCATGTACTCACAGAAGTATGTTGTTCTGGCCGTGTCTCTGACTATCTGTGTGATTCTGTGATCGAGTGGCTGTGTGGCCGTCTTTGTCCAGTTGAACTGATGAAGTGTGTGTGATGGGAGAGGAGGACGGGTCCAGTGAGAGTGGTGGGGATGTATAACTACATTAACACTTGGAGGTCAGCCCTCTGCTCCTCAGCTCCCTCTCTCAACACGTCCTCAGTCTGCTCTCTGTGTCCACTCCACTTAGGCTAGTCCAGCTCTTGCTCTCCCATTTCCCTCTCTCTCTCCCCTATTCCCTCTCTCCCCTATTCCCTCTCTCCCCTATTCCCTCATGCACCATCTCCCTTTCCCTCACGCACCATCTCCCTTTTCCCCCTCTCCCTCTCTCTCCACCTCTCCCCTTCTCTCTCACCCCCTGCCAGAGCTTTTCTATACTGGCATCCCACTCTCCCAGTTAGGCAGGCTTTCTCTATGACAAACAAAGCACTCTACATGATCTGCAGCACACAACATTAGTGCTGAACTCAGGTCATCCAGAATGTTGCCACTGTTCAACAGGTCTAGTCTATAGTGTGAGTGCCTCTGTAATAGTCAACAGTATGACTCCATCCTGATTGTTCTGTGTGTGACACATAGCTTCTAGTCTAAAGCAGACTGACTCCATCTCCATTCCCTCAGGCGTCTCTCTGCATGTGGCATTAGATGTTGGGTTAGAAAGAGGAGGAGGAGGTAGGTTTGTTGGACTGTGCTGTACCAGGCCCAGAGTTCAGCATTATTACCACCAGATGTAGGGAGTTTTCTGTTGCACATTTTATTTATTTTATTTAACCTTTTATTTAACTAGGCAAGTCCGTTAAGAACAAATTCTTATTTACAATGACGGCCTACCCCGACCAAACCCTAACCCGGACGACGCTGGGCCAATTGTGCGCCGCCCTATGGGACTCGCAATCACGGCCGGTTGTGATACAGCCTGGAAACGAACAGTGACTCCTCTTGCACTGAGATGCAGTGCCTTAGACCGCTGTGCCATTTGGGAGCCCCAAAGTCAGGCTAGATGCTACAGCAGGCAGGCAGGCAGGGCCCCAACCCAGAGCGGGAGAGTCCCGGGGAGAGGCAGGGTGTGGTGGCTGGTGGTTGTGGGGTATGGGTTCCCCTCTGAGAGATGACTCAATTGGGCTGTTGGGTTTGGAATGGTCCTGACTGGTGCCTGGTGATGGTCTGTCACTTTTTAAGAGGGAAACAGACATAATATACACACGAAAGAAACAACAATAGGCAACTCTATGCACAGTTACACATGGTCAGGCTAGTCTGCACTGTAGGCCCATGTTTCTGTCAGACTAAAGTTCAAATAAACTCAGAGAAAAAAAGAAACGTCCTCTCACTGTCAACTGTGTTTATTTTCAGCAAACTTAACATTTTGTAAATATTTGTATGAACAAAACAAGATTCAACAACTGAGACATGAACTGAACAAGTTCCACAGACATGTGACTAACAGAAATTGGAAAATGTGTCCCTGAACAAAGGGGGGGTCAAAATCAAAAGTAAGTCAGTATCTGGTGTGGCCACCAGCTGCATTAACTACTGCAGTGCATCTCCTCCACATGGACTGCACCATATTTGCCAGTTCTTGCTGTGAGATGTTACCCCACTCTTCCACCAAGGCAAGTTCCCCGACATTTCCGGGTGGAAATAGCTCTAGCCCTCACCCTCTGATCCAACAGGTCCCAGACTTGCTCAATGGGATTGAGATCCGGGCTCTTCGCTGGCCATGGCAGAACACTGACATTCCTGTCTTGCAGGAAATCACGCACAGAACGAGCAGTATGGCTGGTGGCATTGTCATGCTGGAGGGTCATGTCAGGATGAGCCTGCAGGAAAGGTACCACGTGAGGGAGGAGGATGTCTTCCCTGTAACGCACAGCGTTGAGATTGCCTGCAATGACAACAAGCTCAGTTTGATGATGCTGTGACACACCGCCCCAGACCATGACGGACCCTCCACCTCCAAATTGATCCCGCTCCAGAGTACAGGCCTCGGTGTAACGCTCATTCCTTCGACGATAAACGCGATTCCGACCATCACCCCTGGTGAGACAAAACCGCTTCTCGTCAGTGAAGAGCACTTTTTGCCCGTCCTGTCTGGTCCAGAGACGGTGGGTTTGTGCCCATAGGCGACGTTGTTGCCAGTGATGTCTGGTGAGGGCCTGCCTTTACAACAGGTCTACAAGCCCTCAGTCCAGCCTCTCTCAGCCTATTGCGGACAGTCTGAGCACTGATGGAGGGATTGTGCGTTCCTGGTGTAACTCGGTAGGTTGTTGTTGCCATCCTGTACCTGTCCCTCAGGTGTGCTGTTCGGATGTACCGATCCTGTGCAGGTGTTGTTACACGTGGTCTGCCACTGCGAGGACGATCAGCTGTCTGTCCTGTCTCCCTGTAGCGCTGTCTTAGGCGTCTCACAGTACGGGCATTGCAATTTATCTGCAGTCCTCATCTGCAGTCCTCATCTGCAGTCCTCATTCCTCCTTGTAGCATGCCTAAGGCACGTTCACATAGATGAGCAGGGACCCTTTTGGTGTTTTTCAGAGTCAGTAGAAAGGCCTCTTTAGTGTCCAAAGTTTTCATAACTGTGACCTTAATTGCCTAACGTCTGTAAGCTGTTAGTGTCTTAACGACCGTTCCAGAGGTGCATGTTCATTAATTGTTTATGGTTCATTGAACAAGCATGGGAAACAGTGTTTAAACCCTTTACAATGAAGATTTGTGAAGTTATTTGGATTTTTACTAATTGTCTTTGAAAGACAGTGTCCTGATAAAGGGAGGTTTCTTTTTTTTCTGAGTTTATCTATGTTCAATGTGGACTGGCTAGGACTAATGAATCATCTTAGTTGTCAGATAAGTGATTGTATTAAATATACTTCAGCTCAATGTCAAGTATCATGGCTACTGTGGACGTAATCTTATTTTAGGCGATATCTTACATATTAACACAGCCAGCTTGCAACACACACAATCACTTGAAATATTCAACTGAAAGTATGCGCCTCGCCTTGCTTCCTCATCAAGAGGCTCTCCCCTGTTCCTTCGTGCTGTGCATCGTTCTAAATCGCCACATTACCAACATCTATGTAACCATGACAACAAAGTGGCTGAGCAAATTCATTGATCTTCAGGGGCATCATGAAACCAAATTACTTTGTCACTTCTAATTTGTTGACAGACGGGTCATGAAGTGTTACATTTCCCCGTGCTCATCTATTTCGCACAGGATATAGTGTCAGGAAATGGACCTTGAGTGTACTGAGTAATTTCACTTTCTGTTTTTTCTGTCTGTCTGGGGCTCGCCCCCTCACTTTCTTGGTCTCTTTTTCTTTCCATCTCTCTCACTTAATACATTTTTCCTCTCTTCTTTCTCTCTTCTTTCTCTCTCTCTCAGGGATTTTCTTCCTCGAGGATCAGGCATTGTCACCCGTAGACCTCTGATCCTGCAGCTGTGCTTTAACAAAGCCGGTGAGTCTGAATTCTCATACAACCATGGCCTTGTCTGTCCTCATTGCTGCTGCCATTGACCTGCCTCCTCCACTCAGCAACACTGTCTGGTGCCTGGTAAAGACTTTCTTCTCTTCTCGCTCTCTGTCTCTCTATCTATCTATCTCTGTCTCTCTATCTATCTCTGTCTCGCTCTCGCTGTGTCTCGCTGTGTCTCGCTCTCTCGCTGTGTCTCGCTCTCTCGCTGTGTCTCGCTCTCTCGCTCTCTCGCTGTGTCTCGCTCTCTCGCTCTCTCGCTGTGTCTGGCTCTCTCGCTCTCTCGCTATGTCTGGCTCTCTCGCTCTCTCGCTGTGTCTGGCTCTCTCGCTCTCTCGCTGTGTCTGGCTCTCTCGCTCTCTCGCTGTGTCTGGCTCTCTCGCTCTCTCGCTGTGTCTGGCTCTCTCGCTCTCTCGCTGTGTCTGGCTCTCTCGTTCTCTCGCTGTGTCTGGCTCTCTCGCTCTCTCGCTGTGTCTCGCTCTCTCGCTGTGTCTCGCTCTCTCGCTGTGTCTCGCTGTGTCTGGCTCTCTCGCTCTCTCGCTGTGTCTGGCTCTCTCGCTGTGTCTGGCTCTCTCGCTCTCTCGCTGTGTCTCGCTCTCTCGCTGTGTCTCGCTCTCTCGCTGTGTCTCGCTCTCTCGCTGTGTCTCGCACTCTCGCTGTGTCTCGCTCTCTCGCTGTGTCTCTCTGTCTGTCTCGCTCTCTCTCTCTCTCTGTCTGTCTGTGTCTCTCTGTCTGTCTCGCTCGCTCTCTGTGTGTCTCGCTCGCTCGCTCTCTCTGTCTCTCTCTTTCTCTCTCTTTCTCTCTCGCTCTCTCTCTCTGTCTGTGTCTCTCTCTCTGTGTCTCTCTCGGTCTCTCTGTGTCGTGTCTGTAGAGTATGCAGAGTTCCTACACTGTAAAGGGAGGAAGTTTGTGGACTTTGAGGAGGTCCGGGCGGAGATCGAGGCGGAGACAGACAGGATCACAGGCTCCAACAAGGGCATCTCCCCCATCCCCATCAACCTCCGGGTCTACTCCCCTAACGGTAATGCTCAGCAACAGTTATTCATTTGGTGTTCATTTTAACATATGCATGCACACGTTCAGTTGGACACACGCGTACACACACACACATGCGCATGCACACATAAAAGCGCAGAAAACACTTGCATTCATGTATCAAAGAAACTACCTTCGCCATGCAAGGACTTGTATACACAATGTAACACACATCATGCAGTCTACTTGGCAACAGTCATAACCTTCTCCCTCCCCCTCCATCTCGCCCTCCATCTCTCCCTCTCTCCCCGTCCATCTTGCCCTCAGTGCTAAACCTGACTCTGATTGACCTGCCGGGGATGACTAAGGTGGCAGTGGGGGACCAGCCGCTGGACATAGAGCACCAGATCAGGGACATGCTGCTGCAGTTCATCACCAAGGAGAGCTGCCTCATCCTGGCCGTCACCCCCGCCAACCAGGACCTGGCAAACTCAGACGCCCTCAAGATCGCCAAGGAGGTGGACCCACAGGGTAAGGGACTAGCCTAGTGGTGCTGTACTGGTTCTCTACTGGTTCTCTATTGGAACTCCCAGCACCAAAGGATGAGAATGGGTACTTGATTTCTGGGTGGTGTTCATTTGGTGCACCAAATAGACTGAAACATTGACGCAGTACCTGGACTTATCCAATAAGAAACGCTAATTGATATTTTTTTCCCCCATTGTTTTTCCTACTGAACAATTGTGTTGAGTTGAAGGAGATGAGGAATGGAAGGCTGGGTGGATGGTGGACAGGCAGTAGTCAGGATTAATATGATGAGATGAAGACTGTTTGGTTCTGTTCAGGTCTGCGCACTATTGGCGTGATCACAAAGCTGGACCTGATGGACGAAGGGACGGATGCTAAAGACATCCTGGAGAACAAACTGCTACCTCTGCGTAGAGGTGAGGGGAGACACACACACACACACACACACACACACAGACACACACACACACCTCATTGACTGCAGAGGAATAAGTGTGCGCTCTCTATCCAGGTTATATCGTAGAGGTGAGGGGAGACACACACACACACACACACACACACACACACACACACACCTCATTGACTGCAGAGGAATAAGTGTGCGCTCTCTCTCCAGGTTATATCGGCGTGGTGAACCGCAGTCAGAAGGACATAGACGGCAGGAAGGACATCCGCGCTGCGCTGGCTGCTGAGAGGAAGTTCTTCCTGTCTCACCCGGGCTACAGACACATGGCCGAGCGCATGGGCACCCCACACCTGCAGAAACAACTAAACCAGGTGAGAGATTACTCAATGTTCACCTTTCTGTTATTCTACACTGATGTTCTAGTCTGACTTCCAGATCAGTTTTTTTGCTTTCTTGTGAACTCTGAGAGACGGCACCAACAGATCTTAAACCAGGCTATAATGTTCCTTGAAACTCACTTGATCTTTCATTCACTACACATTCTCTCCCCTCCTATTCTCCTCCTCCCTCCCTCCCTCCCTCCCTCCCTCCCTCCCTCCCTCCCTCCCTCCCTCCCTCCCTCCCTCCCTCCCTCCCTCCCTCCCTCCCTCCCTCCCTCCCTCCCTCCCTCCCTCCCTCCCTCCCTCCCTCCCTCCCTCATGGTGTCCCTCTCTCCTCAGCAACTGACCAACCACATCAGGGACACTCTGCCTGGGCTGCGCAGTAAGCTGCAGAGCCAGGTGCTCTCCCTGGAGAAAGAGGTGGAGGAGTACAAGAACTTCCGTCCCGACGACCCCACACGCAAGACCAAGGCCCTGCTGCAGTGAGTAGAGGACACGCTCACACCTACTCACACACCTACTCACACACACACACACACACACCACCATAGTGAGTAGCTCCAGAGTTGACCCTGACTCTCTGTCTTTCTCCCCAGGATGGTGCAGCAGTTTGGGGTGGACTTTGAGAAGCGTATCGAGGGCTCTGGGGACCAGGTGGACACAGCGGAGCTGTCGGGCGGTGCCAAAATCAATCGGATCTTCCATGAGCGCTTCCCCTTCGAGCTGGTCAAGGTGAGCGCTGCGGTCTCAATACTCACTGTTACAATATTTCTACAAGAGAAGTTCATCTGCCTGCTTGACTGTTTTGACCACAGTTGGTAGACCTTGTTTAGAAGTGTGAATTTTGGAGTGCAGAATGGATGAACAGTTTTTCTATTGTTTGTTCTTCTCTCTTTTCTCTGTCAGATTGTGTTTGATGAGAAGGAGTTGAGGAGGGAGATCAGTCATGCCATCAAGAATGTCCATGGTGTCAGGCAAGTGGAGGAGAGGAGGGGCCGTCCTGTGTCTTCACACACCACCACCACTGTGTTCAGCTCCTTCCTCTTCACTGTCAACCCTCTCTGTTTCCTCCTTTCATGTAAAACTGACATACAGCATGCTTAGCAATCACAGAGCAATTAGCCTAAAATGCCCACAGATCACTCTCCCACAGAACGGCCTATCATACACTCAAATGGTGGTTGTTCAATGTGAAATCTAAACCATTTAATCTTCCCCCACTCCTTCCTCCCCACCTCTATTTGTCTGTCATATCTTCCTTGCTATTTCCTTGTGCATAAATCAATCACTGATTTGTGTGCTGTTTCGTGTTTGTATGCTGATAACCTTGGCTCTGCTCTCTCTTCCTTATTTCTGTCTGTCTGTGTATGTCTGTTTTATTATCTTTTTTATTTTATGTACTGTTCTCATTGTCTGGACTGACTCGTCTATCTGCTTTTGTCTGTTTTCTCTCTGGACAATAACTTGTCTGTCGTCCTACCTCTGTCTGTCTTTTTTTTTGTCCCTGTCTGTCTGTCTCCTTATCTCTGTCCTCCCCCCCCTGTCTGTGTCTTTGTGCGTCCTCAGAACGGGCCTGTTCACTCCCGACCTGGCGTTTGAGGCCATTGTGAAAAAGCAGATCATTAAGCTGAAAGAGCCCTGTATCAAATGTATCGACCTTGTCATTCAGGAGCTCATCAACACAGTCAGGCAGTGCACCAACAAGGTACTGCAGCCTGGTGTCCAGACTCCCGTCCTGTCTCGACCCAGCCTGGCCACAAGGGGGCGACGCTGAGGGGGGCACAACACTGACCCACTCTGCTCCACAACAGCTGTCCATCCATGGCCTCTATGACCCTTTAGATAGCACAACTAGGGCCCAGAGATTTTCCAGTCAGGTCATGTAGTTAGTTAGTAAATAAAAACTCCTGGTCCTAATCAGAACGTCTACTGTGTAACCACCCTGGGGCTCCTGAGTGGCACAGCGGTCTAATGCACTCCATCTCAGTTCAAATCCAGGCTGTATCACAACCGGCCGTGATTGGGAGTCCCATAGGGTGGCGCACAATTGGCCAAGCGTCGTCCGGGTTTGGCTGGTGTAGGCCATCATTCTAAATAAGAATTTGTTAAATAAGGTTAAATAAATAAAATAAAAACACGCTATACACAGTTGTATAGTGTAGATGTGGTGTAGATGTAGTGTGGTGTATGTCCAGAGGACTGGATGGTGCAGATATGGGGACAGTTTGACTCCCCCTCAGCCAGCCACAGCTAGCCTGTGTGCCAGGTGCCGCTGTCGTGTTTTGTGACGGTTGTGGTGACGTCGTCGTGGAGACGGGATGGTTGGGGATGGCCATTCCCCGAGCATCACTGGTCTCACATGGACAAGCTGCAGGTTTCATCTGTCTAAGAATGATACACACTTAGGACTGACATAGCTAGGGTGTTAGTTATGTGGGTACTGTGAGTTGAATGTGCCCACATATCTATATTATACACCTAGTTTGAGAAGAACTGCCCTGTCAAGAGAAGAGGATGTGAACGCCTGCGGCTTGTCCTTATCTTCTTGCTTTACTTGTATTTCTAGAGACCAGATTTCTAGTTTGACAGATAACTAACTAAACTAAGAATCTTTTTGTTTTTCTTTCTTTCCTGTATTTCTCTCTCTCTCGCCTCTGTTGTTATTTCTCTGTCTATCCCTCTCTCTCTGCTGCCCCCCTACACTACGCTCCCCCACTCCCCCGTACCCCCTCAGAACGGGCTTGTTCACCCCTGACCTGGCCTTCGAGGCCATAGTCAAAAAGCAGATCCTCAAACTGAAAGAGCCCAGCCTGAAATGTGTGGATCTGGTGGTGTCCGAGCTGACCGCGCTCGTCATGAAGTGTTCCGTCAAGGTAACCAAGAGCAGACTCACCCCTCACAGGAAAGAGGGGGGGAAAGAAGGAAGAGAGAGAGAGTGTTCCGGAGCGTATCCTCTCATCTGTGATTGAATGCCCGTCCCTGTTCCCCTCGCACCTCTCCTCCACCGCTCTCCAATCAGCAACCTATCCTAATGAAATCATCCCCCACGCCATCTCTCCTCAGTGCCTGGATTGTGTGTGTATCCCTCCCTCGCCACGCACATCCTCTCCTTTTGTCCAAGCCACACGTGTCCGATCAAGCATTGACTTGCAAATCACGTCTGATGTTAAGCAGCGCGTCTTAACTTCCTTTCAGCAGCCCCTCTCCTCACCCGTGCCCTGTTTGATTTGAGCACATTCAGACTGATTCTCCATCTGCCTCCACCCTCCATCTGCCACCTCCATCCCCATCTCCCCTCCTCCTCAAGACCCAGACCTCTGTCTATCAGAACATCAGAGCCCAGATCTCCAGAGCTATGTTTACATGTCCTGCAGAGCTCCAGGGCTATAAGGCTATGCTCCCTCACTGACCCAGCACTGCACCATTGACATTATTCTGTCTGCCTAACCGGATGGAAATACAACGTGAGGGAAACAATATAAATATCTGCTGGCGCGCTGTGCCGGGGGTTGCCATAGCAACAGTGCTGCTCAACAACCATGCCATCTTGTGGATGGAGGGGGGAATTGCATTTCAAAGACCCACCACAGTCCATCCCTTTCACTGTCACTCTACCTCTGGTATTAGTTCAGCTGAAGAAAGGATCGTCCTTCACCCTCTTCTTCTTCATTCTCCTGATCTGTTCTTCACTAACATGAAATAATATCAGCAATCACCGTCAGCTTGGAATGATTGTTTACTGTCACAGGAAAACAATAGTGTCAACTGTAAGTTACCTTTCTTTTTTTTACATTGAATGATCTAAATTCCGAAATGTTTCTATGTATTTTAGCCATTGATCCATTTAAAGGTTGACTCCAGTCAACTAGAGCTAATCATCATGACATCAGTCCTCATGGTGTCCATCATGGTCATTCCCAGCTGAGGCTGAAAGCGCTGCCCTTATGCCATAGATCAGACATTCATCCTGTGTGCATGCCCATTAAGGAGTGTGTGTGTGGTAGTCAGTATGATTACTATATTCACCGCTGAATGCCTATGTCCTTCCCCTTTCCTGCACACTGAGTGTAAGAAACATTAAGAACACCTGACTAATAATTTTTGACCTCAGAACAGCCTCAATTCGCCGGGACATGGACTCTACAACGTGTCGAAAGCTTTCCACAGGGATGCTGGCCCATGTTGACTCCAATGCTTCCCACAGTTGTGTCAGGTTGGCTGGATGTCCTTTGGGTGATGGACCATTCTTGATACACACAGGAAACTGTTGAGTGTGAAAAACACAGCAGCGTTGCAGTTCTTGACACACAAACCGGTGCGCCTGGCACCTACTACCATAACCTGTTCAAGGGCACTTAAATATTTCGTCTGGCCCATTCACCCTCTGAATGGCACACATACACAATCTGTGTCTCAATCGTATCGACACTTAAAAATCCTTGAACCTGTTTCCTCTCCTCATCTACACTGATTTGAAGTGGATTTAACAGGTGACATCAGTAAGGTATCATAGCTTTCACCTGGATTCACCTGGTCAGTCTATCATGGAACGAACGTTCCTAATGTTTTGTCCACTCAGTGTATGCACTTCACCTCCTGTCTGTTGTATATGTAAATGGAAGGTAGGTCAGCATGGATAGTCATGCCAGAGTGTTAGTGTATGCTAGTGATTCTCTTTGTCTATATGGTCAGTGTTGCAGTTGTTTTGTGTTACCTTGCAGCTGGGTTCCTACCCCCGGCTGAGAGAGGAGACCGAGAGGATCGTCACCACCTACGTCAGAGAGAGAGAGGGCAAGACCAAGGACCAGGTCAGTGCATTTAGGGCCTGTTTTTACGAGGAGTCTCTGGGTGGGATTGCTGACGTAGGATCAGTTCAGCCTTTTAGATCATAATGAATTAGATGATATGGTCAGGGGGACCTGACTCCTACTCTGAGATGCTTTTTTTAATGCAGGACCTGACCACTGACAGAGAAACACTCCCAACAGGAGATTTTTAAGAAATATTATAAATATTATTTAAGAAATATATTTCTCCATTTGAAATCAATTGTTTGTACTTGCCTTTCTTGCACTTGTCTTTTCTGTACAAGGACTGGCTTTGCTTGATTGTGCTAAGTGGTTGTTGATGCGCGGGTTGTAAATTACGTCTGTTCAACGACTAAATTAATGTAAATGTGATATAAAATGAACTCTATTGTCATAGTGAAGCTCTGTCTTCATTCTAGGTGATGCTGCTGATTGACATTGAGCTGTCCTACATCAACACCAACCACGAGGACTTTATAGGCTTCGCCAAGTATGAATCCTACTACCCCCCCCCCCCCCCACCCCACCACCCTAATACACCTCACCCTTTACCCAAGCTCCCCTACCCTTCCCCCTCTCTCCCTAATGCTCGTGCCCCAGCTCTCAGCTGAAGGTGTGGTTGTGATGTAGTCCTGGGCACCAGACTAACTCAATACTGCCCAAAGTCAGATGTGTACTGTTTGCTGAACTGGGCATGGACTGAACTCTGCTGAAGATAGATCTGGTAGAGTCCCATAAGCTTGTGTGTCTGACTGCCTGTGCTTGATAGTTATTCCTACAGTAAGTGCCATTCCCTATAGACTTGAAACAATCAATACCTCAATCGCTGTTTGGCCACTTTATCACAACCCCCAAAGACACTCACAGAGACCGCTGTCGCTACAAACCACAATTAACGCTACTTTTATCAGTATTACTGAGCCTAACAAGGGGCTGTATCTGTGGATCCTTGATCTACATGCTGTAAACCAGCTGTGACACAGTCAGTCTGATTGATCCACCATGAAGGCAGATCAATGAACGTGGTTAGAACACCGTAGAATACGCTCTAGGGGAGGGGAGGCTAGGGGTCAGACAAGGTCGATCTAGCTTGCTGCATGGTCCGTCACGGTTAGTTCGGCCTCTAATGAGCTGAATCAAGCATGCTAGGTTGTGTACCCTCCCTTTCTGACTCTGTCTCTCTGGAGCTGTTTAGATTTTTCAAGGACCCTTATTTGTTGTGTGCTTAGGGATTGACCTGAGTGAGTTAGTGGAGTTTTTATCTGTTGACTGCATTGGTTATTACTAATAACATGGTGTTTTGGAATCCTGAGTTCCTGCATCTTGCTAATAGGCCAGCCGTAGCCACTCATACTGGATGTCCTGCCAGAGCTTGACATGTGTTGACCTCTGCCCTCTACACTGTCTCCAGTGTAGCAATTACTATAGGATGCACAGCATGTAGCTAGCTGAGTTGAAAGTCTCTTCCATAGAAATATAATGACTTCTGTTTCTATGGTCTCTTCCCTCTGCCTGAGGTATGCATCTGATTACGTAACATAGCATTGTCCTTTGCGGGTCTGAATGGCGTGCGGGTTCCTTTCCAATCATCCGCATGGAGAATGGGTTGATGGATTGATGAGAAGTGTTGTCAGGTAGGTAGGGGTGGTAACTTGTCTCTCGTGGCGTCACTTTCAGTCTTGACTTCAGAAGGCACGATGATGGTAGCCCACCAGGGTACGGCAACAACAGGTGGGCTGTCACGAATTGGTTGTCCCTCTTCCTCTCCGCCTGTTCCCCCAGACCCCACTCCCACTGTTCCCCCAGACCCCACTCCCACTGTTCCCACGACTATGTTTGATAACTTGAATTGTAGGACAGGTTTGATAGCTGTTAAACGATTTGATTGATCAATACACATTATTACCCAAACATTGTTGATGCTGATTGTGATTTTGAATGTGGTTTTTTTCCCTTCTGAACCTGTCCTTTTCTAACAGTGCCCAGCAGAGAAATACACATCAGAACAAGAAGAGGGCCATTCCAAACCAGGTACACTTGGTCCCTCCTCCTCCCACCCTCTTACTTACCCAGCCCTCCCAATCTGATCAACCCCCAGATTAAGCTTCCCCAGACTGACACTTCCCCCTCTATCATATTTACATGTTGTAACATACCTGACCTCTGACCCTATGCTACCAATGAATAGACTCAACTACTAGTAACCTAACCTGACACTTACAACCTAACAGCACTTATTTACGTAAGAATAAGTAGCTTCAAGATAACCCCTGCAAATCATGGCCAAGTACCATCCTGTCTAAGTCAGATGTTAATTTTAGTCCTTGGCCACTGTGTTATAAACCTGGCACCTCTTCCTGTGTTATCCAAACAGTTCTAAAAGTGTTTTGAAGTCTCTGCTTTATTGATGTGATATCTAAATACCTGAAATCATGTGACTGTTATGTCAGCTTCAATGTCATCAACACTTATAGAGTGCACTTCTCAGGTTCCTGGAAACATAGTAAGGGTACACATTTTATAGGATATACATTACATCCTATAGAAATACCTTCTAACACTGTATTTCAGCGAGGGGAGAGTTGCCCTAGACTAGAGTCATTCAAGCCCTCCCTGCTTCCCTGCATAGGAAATGAACAGCTATGTTTCTACTACAACTATCACTATTTGCACAGCACTACAACACAACCAAGGCATGATACCCAGCAACAAAGCAACAATCATAGAATTGTTTTATGTTTTTCAACTAACCCAAGCACTTTTTGTATTGTAATTCAGATTGTGCATGGGACCCAGCTTCGCTCAATGAAGCAACCAATATCAAATAACCGATGTGTGGTACTTGAAGGAAATCTAATCGCATGTAAATCTTGTTCTCTTGCTCCCTCTCTCTCACCTCTCTCTGTCTCCATCTTTTCTCTCCTTCCATCTTTCTTTCTATCCCTCAACCTCTCTCTCCATCTCTCCGGTTGTCTCATGGATTCCTTCCATTTCTGTCTCTCACCTTCAAACCTTTCATTCTACCATTTCAAATGTTTCCTGCCCCCCCCCCCCCCCCCCCCCCCCCCCCCCACACACACACACTCCTCCCCTTACCCATTTTCTCATTCCCCCATCTCCCTCCCTCCCTGGCTTGCTTGCTTCCCCCTTTTTCCCTGGTCTATGATTTATCCTGCCATCTTTTGCCCTAACCACTCCCCAACCCCCCCCCCCCCCCCCCATCCCTGCAGGGTGAGATTCTGGTAAGTACCCCGCAGATCCAAGCTACACCCTGTTAGGAGTCAGCAGGGGTCACCAGAGCAGGATAACTGAGGCCAGACATCTGACACTTAGGAAAGAATGGGGGGTTATGGGAATTGGTGTTATGACAACTTGTTCCAGGTTACTTCTTTGTACAGAACTCCTCTTCAAAATGATGAGCTGTTTTTTCTCGTCATATCTTCCCTACTCCACAGGGACTGAGAGAGGGCGAGCAGGAGAAGGTAGTAGAGTCTCAAAGTCTCAAGACTTATGGCAAACCGGAGATCAATTAGAATCGTATCGTAGAGATGTAATTCTCATCGGCTTTACCCTTACCCGTAATCGGTAACGGCTTTCTCAATAACATCCGGGTTATGCTCAATAATTATTGGTTTCACT
Source organism: Salvelinus namaycush (assembly GCF_016432855.1). Lineage (NCBI taxonomy): Eukaryota > Metazoa > Chordata > Actinopteri > Salmoniformes > Salmonidae > Salvelinus > Salvelinus namaycush. The sequence goes on from NC_052309.1 coordinate 81,660,644, forward strand.
TAACAAGACAGCAATTGTCTTTAATTGGACAAGTAGATAGAATATTACTAACATTTACTTTTTACTCTCAAACCTGTTGAAACCAGGTCTGTCCAAGCACAGGCAGAATTGTTACATTTTTTTGTCACGTTCTTGAACCACACTGAAGGGAATGTCATGATTCCCTGTGAAAGACTATGGAAGAGTTGGGAGGATGTGAGAGTGGCTGGTGTCAGTTCTCCTGCTTTTGGTCCTTACCCATGCTGCCCTGTCCAGGGGTTTAACTAGTGACCGCCACAGTTTGCCTTGCTGTCGAAGGGTCCTGAACATTCCAGGGATGGGGGGAGGAGACATGAATCACCAACAATCATACACTAGATGTTCACATTTTCATCCTTTTGGTGTCATTGAAATCTCCTCTTGATGTTTTCTCTCTTTAGCTTATCGTGGCATGTCAACTTTCCACAACTCAATATTCCAATCATCACTATAACAATATGTTAGTAGCACACCTCACAACTGTCCACAAACCATTCGGTGTGGGACCCGTGACTGTCATTCCAATCAGCGACCAGATGGTGGCAGTAGAGGGTAGAATGGCATGTGGGGGCGTCATGATTCAATCAATGATTAGAATTTACTTAAAATAACTCTGATCAAATATGATTTTGAAGTAATATAAATTGGGTTTAATAATGATTTGGAATGTGTATATATCCATACATCTAATGTATCAATGTTTGATTTACCAGCTGGTAGAAGACCTAAAATAATGTGTTTACTTTAGAAATGAGTGATTTCATTGTAAGGAAGCTTTTGACAGGAATTGAGGCAATGATGCCATCAAGTGGCCTAACTTTTCTAGAGTGATAATAACCTGAACATTCGATGTAGCTGAAGATGGAACAGGCTAAATGTCTTTCTTTGTCATCACTGACCTATCCTGCATGTCAGGGCTTCTGTTTAGACAGTGAGGTAAGAAGTGTCATGGCATTAAAAGCATCTCACTATCCCTATTCTGTCACCTCACACTCCTCTTGTCTGTCTCTCACCTTCAACACTTACGACACTGACCACTGACTGCCAGCCAGGTTTGAAAAGAAAAAAATAATAATTCTCATTACAGAGGGTGTAAGGCAATTCCTCGCCAAGGCAAACTGAGAATTTAGCTAACTCCTATGTTACAGCCTCTTCCTCATTTCTTTTGCTACTTTCCTACCAATTACACCCCCCCCCCCCCTGTCATAAACCCCAATCAGTCTTTAAGACACAGGAGAGGGAGAGAAAGGTTGATGTTCTCTCTGTCTTATCGGCATAACTTGACAGCATCCTTGTGCAAGCTTGATATCTGCCACCCCTGATGGTTCTTTGTAATGGCACTAACAATGAGAGCATTACTCTAATACAGGGGTACTACAACCAGGTGTCAGCAGCCCCCTAGGTATCCAACGAGGTACTGCAGGGGGTCCCAAAAAAGTGATTTTTATTTAAAGGTTTTTATGAACATCGCTAGCAACAGAATCAGCAAATGTTGAATTACATGCAGTAGAAAATAAGAGTATCGTTCTGATGTCAACTTTATTTTTCAACTCCTAATATTGAACAGATTACATTCATTAAAGATAATTACACTCACTGGTGTATCTGACATAGGCTTTGAAACAGTACCTGTGAATAGACTTCCACTGTGGCAAGTGCTGCTGCAAAGCTTTGTTGACTTGGACATACATTTTTGGCCAGACATGGCTAACCTTTGTTTAACCAGCGCTAAACAGTTGTTCTAAGCGAAAATGTGTTTAGTTACCTTTTCTAGCGAATAGGCTGTTAGTTTACACTTCCTCTTCCAGTTATAATGTGGCAAGGTCAAAATAATGAAAAACTATTTACCAAATCTATTCATTTTAAAATGTTATTACTTCTGCTTGACATTATCATTCACCTGATAAGACAAGTCGTGAAAACAATGTTTGCTAACTTAGGATGGGGTTCCCTTGGTTGTCGGTTTGCCTGCGAGGGCGTCCCTGGGCATGAAAAGGTTGAAGACCCCTGCTCTAATACAACTCGTCTACAGAAAGAACCTCTCAACCCTGACTCATCTCTCTTTCCTCCCTCCCTCTCCCTTCCTTAAATCCTCCTTTTACTTTTTTCATCCCTCTCTCTCTACCCGTCTCCACTGTCTCTGTGGGAGAGGAATACAGCGATATACAGTCTGGCCCTCCTCCTCTTGCCTCTCCATCTCTTTTTATCTCCTGATCCTTAGATAGGTGTTTAGCCTCCTACAGTGCCCTACACTGGAGTGTATGTCTGACGACTCTGCCCAGTTAACCCACTAACCCTAGTCTGTTTTGGCTAACCGTGTATAGGCTAGCTTTTACTGACCCGCTCACTCTAACATACCACCGCCGACCCTTGATCCCTGACCCTGTGTGGGTCCCATTTGGTCTGGATGACCCATATTAGTTAGTATTGAGGTTATTAAGGTTTGTTTGAGGTTTCCTGTTTAAATCTCCACCCCTTCAGTTAGTCATCCTTTCTGAATGATACTTTTGTATGCTTACTGTATACATCAGGGTTCATGTTCAGAAACATTGTTTAAATTGTAAATCTTTACACTCAGAATAGAAGTTAATTTAGAGTATGTAGAACATCTTAGTGCTTATATTGGTAAGTCAGGATCAACCAAAACTCACACTGAGTACCCAGGTAAGGTTTTATTGGTCAGTTAAGTTAGTCATATCACAAGATCTCCAGGAGGTATATCATGAGTACTTTAATGACGTGGTTTTCCCTCCATCCTCCTGGTATACCTTGTCCCCCACCACCCCTCGCTCCCCTGTTCCCCCACCCCTATCTCCCCTAACAGGTGATCCGCAAAGGCTGGCTCACCATCAACATCAGCATCATGAAGGGAGGCTCCAAGGAGTACTGGTTCATCCTGACCGCAGAGTCACTATCCTGGTACAAGGATGAGGAGGTGAGTGTCTAACACTGGGATAAGTACAACACTAAATAATACAATACAAACTGCCAGAAAGATTCTGCTACTACTCCATGGGCTGATATATGATCTGCATTGCATGCTCCCTCCTCCCTCTCATTGTCATGGTGGAGAATCAGATCCGGCCAGAGCCTCTCACCAGAGCCCCTGCTGGCTGGTGGTTAGATGTGTCCTGAGTGTGTGTGTGTCCCGGCCCAGCCTAACCAATGTGCAGACTACTGTTCAGCTTCAGCCTGATGAACAGGTAGTCTGAACACTGGGCAGGCGGGGGGGTGAGGAGGGGGGAAGGCCCGCGGGGTCGCTCCGGCTGCAGGTCACTGCCCTAGGGACAGGACAGAGGTGGGGGGGGGGGGGGGGGAGAGATGGAGGGAGAGTAAACATTCCTCTGATAAAGAAAGCAACCATACTCAGACTGAGGCCCAAATATATAACTGTATTGACTAATTTAGTATGTTGATGTAATGGAGAGATGTTGAGCTTACAACTTTTTTTTAATAGAATTTGATCAACTTAAAGTTCCAACAGCCATTACTGTATTTACTTTGTGCACATTAACAAAACAGCAAAGTGTTTGCCCACGCTGTGTGACCACACACTACTCTCTACAGTCAGATTTCAAATGCTCTGTAGGCCATTTCAAAGGCTGTAAAATATATGGAAACGGCATCTCAATAATACATATTTTATGATGTTTTACTGGAACAAAGTTGAAATAATATTAAAGAAATAAACACTAGGGATCACTAGGGATCAGAAAGCACTAGGGATCATCCTAGGAAAGTTAAACATTTACAGATGGATGCGTTCGGATATATAGTCTTACTTTTAAACTTACCATTAGTTCGGTCAGAGCAGCCCAGGCCTTGGCAAAGATGTCCCCTCTCTCAGCGAAACAAAAAGAGATTCAAAAGTTATCGCTGACCAGAGCTAAAGACAAACCTTTAACCCGTCAGTCTGACTACGCCTCAAAACAACTGGTACCGTTCAGTTTCTACCAGTCCTCTGTGGCGGAAAGAGCGAGAGAAGGAGAAAGTGCAGAAGAGAAAGAGGAGCGAGGGAGGATGGTGGAAGCAAACTGACGTGGCAGGCGGGTTGAAATGTTCCAGCAGGGATCTGCCTTTGGAATTTGCAGGAAATCGTACTGGGTTACTGGGGGCGGGTTGGGGGGTGGGTGGGGTGGGGGTGTATGTTTGTCTTGGTTTGTGGTTTTATGCCACTTTCATGCGTCTGTGTTTACGTGTTTGCATTTGCACAAGCACATGGGTGTTTGTATGTTTTCATGTGTGTGGTTATATATTTGTGTTTCTGTGTGTGTGTGTGAGACGAGGACATTGGCGTAGAGTGATGTAACTGTTGGGACTGAGTGGCTCTCTGTGTTAGTGCAGACATAAACGCTTCCAGATGCTTCTCCTCAACAGTGCAAAGCTGGCATCCCTCCCCCCCATCTCTCTCTCTCCCTCATGCTCCTCCTCTCTCCCTCTCTTCTCACCAGCCTGGTGGTCTGGGTCTTATACAGAGGAAATGCATTCCACTCTGTCTGCTCATTGGTGGAGAAGCCTAGTGTTGTATTCCACTGTTTTTCAAAGTTACCCATGAAGCAGTTTCTTAATGGCTCCCTCTTATTTGTGTACTTTAGTGTTTTTAATGGCTTCAAGGATTTGTTTCTCAAGATGTTATTGCTATGAGTTCAGGTCCCCCGTCGCCCCTCTCTGTGTTTTAGGAGAAAGAGAAGAAGTACATGCTTCCCCTAGATAACCTCAAGCTGAGGGATGTGGAGAAAGGCTTCATGTCCACCAAACACGTATTTGGCGTCTTCAACACTGAATCCAGGTCAGGGAAATGGATGTGTATGTGGGTCCTGTTCCACACAAGTCTGTCATTTCAATTCAGTGAATCAGGAAGTAAACTGACATTTAAATGTTATAAAATTCTCATCGAGAAGCATTGAGGGAAATTCACTTAGTGAATTGACTGAAATTAAATAGAATTTACACCCACCCTGATTGTGTTTGTGTTTTGCCATCCATCAAGCAGGAATGTGTATAAGGACCTGCGTCAGATTGAGCTGGCCTGTGGCACCCAGGAGGACGTGGACAGTTGGAAAGCCTCCTTTCTGAGGGCTGGGGTCTACCCTGAGAAGGACCAGGTACTGAACCCAAACTCACTCAAATATTCTTTGGGTCGCTTTCCCGGACACAGATGAAACCTATTCCTGGATGGACTTAAGGACATGCTCAATGGAGATTCTCCATTGAAAGGGTTTTGTAGTCCAGGACTAGGCTTCATCTGTGTCTTGTAAACCGACCCTTGAAGTTTGAATGTTAGCAGAAGCAGAGGTCAAACGAACAGATGTGTTGTGGTGACAGCCTTTGTCAGTATTTGATGAACACTAGGCATGCAACTATACTTCTTGATGACGTCACTGATGATTGTCCTACTGCTTGTTTCTTTCTTCTCATGCACACCAATTCATGATTCAAGGGAGATTATGAGGTAATAATATCAGAGCGATTGGATGTATGATTTACAATGGCATACATCTACCGCAAATGTATCCCAATGGCATGCAGTAGTATTAGCTATGGTGTATTGACCTCAAACACTCAGAACAGGTACGTTTAGCCTCAATTCAAAGGACCTGTTTGGACCGGTCATGTGTCCTCACTGAGGTAACGTCTCTCTCTGTGTTCCTCAGGTGGACACTGAGGATACGGCCCCGTCAGAAACCTTCTCCATGGACCCCCAGCTGGAGAGGCAGGTGGAGACCATCCGTAACCTGGTGGACTCCTACATTGGCATCGTCAACAAGTCCATCAGGGACCTCATGCCCAAGACCATCATGCACCTCATGATCAACAGCGTGAGTGAGAAAAGCCTAGAGACAGTCTATACTTAGCAGGCTCTGTCTTATAGCAGGGGATTCCATCAGATGGTTGTATGCCAGCTTTGTGTTCCTGTGTGTTGACGCGTTTCCACAAGCGCCGGGGTGTTTGTGTTTTCTAGCATCACTGAAGATTGACTATTCAGTGACTCCATCTTTCCATGCAGACTAGTATGATGTGAGTAGGGAAAGGAGTAGGACACCACCGTTTCTCCGTAGTCGATGGTCTTCCTCTCCTCTCCTCCCCAGGCTAAGGACTTCATCCACTCAGAGCTGCTGGCCTACCTGTACTCGTCAGGTGACCAAAACAGCCTGATGGAGGAGTCAGCTGACCAGGCGCAGCGCCGCGACGAGATGCTCCGCATGTACCACGCCCTCAAGGAGGCACTGCACATCATCGGTGACATCACCACCACCACCGTGACGGTCCCCGTGCCGCCGCCCGTCAACGACAGCTGGATGCAGGAGGCCAGGTGAGAGGTGTGTGTGTGTGTGTGTGTGTGTGTGTGTGTGTGCGTGTGTGTGTACACATTCACACATACAAAAGGGATTTGTTAACTTTGACGTTAATGTGGTTGAGTGAATGTACCTTAAATTCTCTCAAATTCATGTAATGGAAGATGTTTTGCGTCATCCATTTTCACATGTGGGAACTAAAGGGGGTCATGTGGGAACTAAAGGGGGTCATGTGGGAACTAAAGGGGGTCATGTGGGAACTAAAGGGGGTCATGTGGGAACTAAAGGGGGTCATGTGGGAACTAAAGGGGGTCATGTGGGAACTAAAGGGGGTCATGTGGGAACTAAAGGGGGTCATGTGGGAACTAAAGGGGGTCATGTGGGAACTAAAGGGGGTCATGTGTAAGAGACTGTACAGTCGACCAAAGCTTATTGTCGTTGTGCAGTGTTTGTATAATGTATATTTCATTGTCTGTCTGTTCTTTTTCCATTCCCCACACCTCTTTCTCTCTGTTCTCGTCTCTCTCCAGTCCTACCCCCCAGCGCCGCCCCCCGGCCGCAGCAGCCCCTCCCCCAAGCCGTCCTCCTGCAGTGAGTGGCCCAAGGCCGGGACCACCCCTCAACCCCTCCCCAGCATTTGGGGGGCCCCCCATCCCCTCTCGCCCAGGCCCGCCTCCCATTAACGCCTTTGGCAGCAACAACCATCAGGACCCTTTCAGTGCCCCCCCACTGATCCCCTCTCGGCCCGCTCGCATCCCCCCTGGCGTGCCCAGGTAAGACCACCTCCACCTCTCAGAAGGGAGCAGTACCTACCTACTTATCCTCACACAGGAATAATGTCTCCTCATCAACACTATTTTAACCTGTGTAACCCTCTTTATTCATTGTTGAATTGCCAGGTTATCACTGTAACTGCAGCACCTGGCTCTGACTGTCTGTTGACGTCAATAGATGGATTTAAGTTTCCTCCCAGTCCCACCTTTCACATTACTACTTTAACCTTTTCTTTACACACTTCTCTTCCTTTCTCTTTCCTCTATCTTGGTTATCTTCTCTGTTTCATAAACCCCATCTCTTAACTCCTCTCTCTTTTGTGCTCAACTCCCTTTCTCTGTTTCTTCTTCTGTTCTCCCTATCTCTCTGTGGCAGTGTTTCCCTCCATTCACGTCTCACAATCTCTCATCTGTTCTCCTGCTTGCTCTATCTCTCTGGGTTTGTTTCATTGCTCTCTCTCTCGTCTCTCCGTGAGCGTATCTCACCTCCTGTTCTCTCTCTCTCTCGCTACCTGCAGCCGAAGACCCCCTGGCGCTCCTCACCGGCCCACCATAATCCGCCCTGCCGAGCCCTCCCTGCTAGACTAGACTACCCAGTAGAACCAGCCAGGCTCACCTGTGTGTGTGTGAGACTATGTGTGTACTGAGGCCAGAGGGGAGGGCTAGAGAGCAGGGGAGGAGGGGGCCCCTATACAGTATCTATGCACATTGATATATGCTATTTCAACCAGACTTATCTAATGTAGTCGACTCAAACTGTTCTCTGTTATAAGCTGCTAACCCTCCCTTAGTCTCCTACACATGTGGGCTCTCTCTGGTCTCCACATTCTAAAGAAGCAAAGGAACCATAACCACTTGAATCTTCAGAATCAGAAGATATATAATTACACTGTTTTGGATATTGTACCATATGTATCAAAAGATTCATAAAGACTTAATCGCTCACCTTTGACCAGCAGGGTGCAGTCACGGCATCAGATGTGGATGGTTACATGGAAGTGACGTGCCCCTAAGTGACCTATTTTCTGTGGTAACAGAATTGTTAATTTCCTCTCTGAAAATGTGGACTGCAGAATAGTCCACAACCTTTCTAAACGTAAAAGGCTAGCTACCCTCCCTCCATCTTTAGACGTGCCCTCACCTCGTGCTCTACACCCTACACCTCTGTGTAATATACACAGACATCCTGTTCATTGTTTTGTGGTTTTTCTAACTTGATTTCATACTGGAAAATAGTTATTGTTATTACGACTACGGTGGTGTTGATGAATACTTTCTTGTTATTTTATTTGAGTGACTTGTCTGTTTTAATGCCCCCTAAATGTAGCTTTAAAACCAGTCTCAAATCACAGCAAAAGGAGGCGTAAAAAGACAATTTAGCAGTGCAGGGCTACATATGAGGCTGAGAGCAGCCTTGTAAAATGTGCCCGTTATTGGAATGTCCTGCCACCGTTGAGAAAATGTCATCTAGATTGACCACTTGAAGCACTTCTGTGTACATCCAGTGGTAGTGTTGAGGTTGTCATTACTTTAAGACTATTCACAATAAACAGAGAGTTGTCAGCACTTTGAGATGATTTCTCCACGCATCCTTAAGTATAGAATTATCCCAGGACCTTAAGTCAACCTCACTGAGGCCTTAACCAACCTTCATTCAAAGTCCCATTCAGGACAGGGACAGGTAAAGGGGAGAGTACAGTAGGTTCTCCTGGAGGAGGGTGGGGAGGCGGGAAGGGGGAGCTATGTGGTTAGAGCTGGAGAGATGGTGGTTTAGGACCGAAACTTCTTCCTGTCACAATTCAATGGTCATTTGTCTTTATGGACGAGAGACCCTCCCGGTGTCTTGGAAACACTGTTGTACGTAGCTGATGGACAGTCAGTACAGACACACAGATGGTGATGTCTCCAGTTTTAAAAAGAATGGATGGAGAATGATGTTTAATGGTGTTCATTGAAAACCAAACATTTTAATGTGTAGTAATCGTTATACTAATTGAAGCACTAACACACAGCCGTTATATTGACTTGGCTTGGGATGTAGGGAAACGTTGAGATTTGTGATCTCCAGATCGCATTAATTCATTATTTATAACCCTGGGCATTTGTCATGTATCGTTTTGATAGAAATAATGTCCGCTGTATACTGCACCTGCAGCCTACTACTCCCCCTCTGGAAGACTGAACGTCTTTCTGCTAGTGAGTTCCACTACAGGGTTCTAGTTGCAATAACTGTTGCCACGGGGAGGGTTTAAATAGGAGTGAAGCTGGGATTCTGTACTGATGAATATCATTTGATTCCTCTGATGGTAATTTGATCATTGATTTTGGGAGTGGGATGGGGAGGAGTTTGGAGGGTGAGTGACAAATGGACTACATTGATGTTTTGATTTGGTGATAAATATTGAGGGTGAGCAGGGGGTGGGAGTTCAACTTTTGTTGCTCTTTCTGGTGTACATACACATCCTGCCTGGAGAACCTGTCCAAACTATATAGAGCTCAGTCCAATACCTTGTACCCCTTACAGATTGTGGTACAGATAGAGGGTGAATTTGGTAGGAACTGTCTAAAACCATATTTTCTGGGCAGAATGTGCTTTTCTTCCCATACATTTCCCATCAGGTCTGTCTACAGTGACCGTGCTGCTAGTGGGTGTCTGACTCTGATCTCAGCTAACTCCAAGTAAAGCCTCTGGGAAATGGAGTCTATCCATGCTCCAAAAGGTTTCAATCTCTTGACCAAGTATAGAACCCCTACTAGGAAGAGATTTGGCCTTACATTTATGCTGTCACTCTCTGATGTTGAAGAGTCTTAAGGGACTCGAAAACGTCCCCTTCTTATGAAAGTGTCCCTGTCACCTGACGGTACCGGTCACTGTAGCCTGTCCCCTACACCCCATCTCCTGATCTGTAAAGTGTAAGATGTTGGTGACTACCTTTTCTCCATAATGGATGCCCCCCCCCCCCACTCACTCATGCTCTGCATCTTTCATCTTGTGGGTGGGGGAACTGACCTGCATCAATCTTTCTTTAGTTTTTGCAAAGCCTTGTCAAGTGCCTCTAGTAATTTCCTGGATTTGAATAAACAAATGAACCCATTTGGAACATGAGCGCTAATAAAGAGGTGTTGTGTACAATAAAGAGACTGGTGGTTGGTGTCTCCTTGTGTCTTGTGTGGTCCCCCTTCTCTCTCCTCTCTCATTGGTTGTCCTCACTCATGGTTCTCTCTCCTGGTATGCCTTCCTCTCTTCTTCCCCCTCCTTCACTGTGGATGTTGCTATGGTGTTTCTGTGCCAAATGGCTGCTTGCCTTTTGACTTGAGTTAAAAGTGGAATGAAATTTGTGAAGGACAAGAATTCCTGGAATAATAACTTATTCATTCTTCTTTCTTCCTTCCTGATGTTTCTCTGAATGCAAGGTGCACATACTCTACAACTCAATACTCTGCTGTAGTGTTAGTAGTAATAATAGTGGTGGTGGGTTGTAGAAGGCCTTGGTGTACAAGTATACTGTTTTTCAATTAAATGTTCAAGTTTATGGACTAATCAACTTGATTTGATTTCTCTCCTGCTGCACATAATAGATCACATTGTCTGTAGAAAACAGACAGCTATGGTAATAGGAGGAATCATCAGCTAAAGAAAGCAGAAAGATGTAAAAATGTGATGAACACAATTTTAGGAAATAAATGTTCCTAAGTCTTCCCTTACAAAAAAGGTCTGTTAGACCCCTCACAATCACCAAACTGTATTACGCATCAAAAATACTTGTATGGGAGAAAGTTATTAATGTTGGTCTGTCGTTATGATTGTCCCTGAACAGGCGGCCTGCTCCTGCTCGTCATAACCAGTGGTGACCTTGCCCCAAAGCAGGATAGGATTGGAGATGCACTGTCCACATACCAGCAAGAGAACCAGACCTGCGAAGAATCATACACCTTGAACACCTTAACCTTAAATATTCTCCAAAGAATAGGTTTCAGAGCTGATTAAACTCTAAAAGCCACAACTTAGTTTATAACATGAAATACAAGAGGCAGCTTTTTCAATGGCAACTGTCAAACGTACTAGTTTTACAATAACTGATGGCATTTCAGGAAAATCAAAAAAATATATTTGTTTTATAAAGTGAAATGAAATCTCATTGCATAAGCTGTAATAAAATACGGAGAGAACGGTCACGTGGTAAAGAAGACAACTTTACCCTCACTCACCATCTCATTAAAACTGTTAAAGGCCCAGTGCAGTCAAAAGTGTGATATTTCTATGCTTTATATATCGTTCCACACTATGAGGTTGAAATTATACTGTGACAATTATGATAATGTACTTTTAGTGTAAGGGCGGTTTGAAAAAACGCCTGAAATTTCAGCCTGTTTTGGTGGGATGGAGTTTTAGCCTGCCTGTTGTCATCACCAGGCTGTATATTAGTTAATCCACCAGTAAGACAGAGACTTCCAAACCTTTCTGCCAATAACAGCTAGTTTTCAGTTTTCCCCTCCCTGCTCAGACCACTCCCAGACAGTCCTAGCAACATTCTTGGTTGACAAATTGCTCTTTGCTAAGAAGCTATTTTTGTTTTATTACATTTTTTTAACTGAAAACAATCACAGTAAGGTACTTAATTGTTATCCAGAAATGATTTGATTTTGAGATAAAAACAGCTGCATTGGGCCTTTAACAGCTGGCACCTACCCAGACTGTCCTAGAAGTGTGGGGGATGTATTCTGAAATTTTCAACCCCTCCAACCCCCCTTAACGAGCTGTAGCCTGGCTGAATTCTGACACCACTCTCAGTACGGGTTCAACTTCTGTTCACTATTTCCTAACTAAACAAACATTGAGAAAATGAAATTATTTTTGTACTGATAAAATTGTTTGACTGCTCATGTGCCAAATAATGAAATCCAGTGATTGTTTGTGTTAGCTATCTCCTGGGGCACAACCTCTCCTCTTGGTTTTATGTACAGTGCAGTTTTAAAATATGGGCATTTCTCAACAGATTAGTGTCTGATTTACTATTGAACACGTTTGTAGAACACTCCTATAAAAATGATTGAAGTCTAGAAGTTTGGTTTATTTAGATGATTGTAAATACATTGTGTGTAGGTGGAACTGTAGATATGATTATTCGAGATCTCACTCATACTGCATTGTGTTCGATGCTACAGTTAATCATTTGACGTGTCAGTTGGGGAACACCACATGGGATGATGACAGCCATTAATATTATATGGTAGTGTATTGGGAGGGCCCCAAAAACCAAACAGTAAGTTGACTATTTGAAGGGATGAGGTGAAGGATGCTAGGAACAGTTCAATTAATCAGGTAGTGCTGGGTACTCCACTGCTGAGTGAGCACAGAAGCATACAAAGCTTTTAACAGCGAGCGTCATGTCATGTTCAGAAGAGAACTTCAAACCATGCATGTTCCAGTGGATGCCTTATGCAAGGGTCAGACGGTAGAGGATTGTGCTTGCAGCTCCAAGGGTCGTAGGTTCGAATTCTGCTGGGACCACTCATACGTGAAATGTATGCACAGGTGACTGTAAATCACTTTGAATAAAAGCCTCTTCTATATGGCATATGCTGTATATTATTATTATACAGTTTATTTATACTGTAGTAAGGGTAATTGTATGAAGAAGGGGATATACCGGTAATGTGATTATAATGTAGTACAGTGTCAATAATAGATCCAACTGATGTCAACTGCGGAACTTTGCGATATGCCTTTAATCCAGTGCTGTTTTATGGTAGCCAATAAGATTGCCTTATTTTCTTTCGCTGCACACTTTTGACACTCAAACTTGCACTACTGTACCTGTAATTGAAAGGAATGGATCATTGAGATTTTATGCTTTTATAAATACAATCTTTTTTCAAATGAATGATTGTATCTTGTTTTGTGGTGTTGGAGGTGTATATAACAACTATGCTTGTGGTTGACTTTGCAACATTCTCCTGGCAGGAATACTTTTTTGAATGTCTCAACTCTTTGGCTTTGTCTCACCAGATCTCTGTCAAACACTATACATTACAATAAAAATGTAATATCTGTAATTCAATAAAACCATCCCATGAGAACAGTCATTGTTGCATGTAAGACTTCTTTCTCTTGCCTCGTAATTACCAGACTGATAACCACTGCAGCTTTTAATGTAAGCTTGTGGGATCAGAGCTTTGCGAGGCTACTCTTTCTCCAGAATTAATTTATTTCACAGTAGAATGTTTTTTTTTTGTGTGTGTTTATTTTGCTGTAGTTGTGTTATAACCATGTCATTAAATAAATGCTATTTGTAATGTCACTCTTAAGATCCCATGTTAAAAACATACAACCACATGATCTGTTGTTGCATTGGTTTCTTGTTTGATAGATTGACACTAAATTGTCAAAACATACAGTGTTTATGACTCACATACAAACATGCACTTTTCTGCCACTCAAAAGCTGAATCAAGCTCATCACACACAAACATCACTAAATCCTTACTAACAGTCCCTCATTTACCACGCATCACTGTTGTCAATAGTCTCTCTTCAATCTCTGAGACCCATTACTTTACAGTAGGTTCCTGTTAGTCCCAACACCCTTCTATGGCATCTTTGTGGAAGATACCACTGGGAAGGGTGTGGGTCTGCTGGAAGATACCACTGGGAAGGGTTTGGGGTGGTGGAAGATACCACTGGAAATGGTGTGGGGGTGATGGAATATACCACTGGGAAGAGTTTGGTGGTGGTGGAAGATACCATTGGGCTGTGTGTGGGTCTGCTGGAAGATACCACTGGGAAGGGTTTGGGGTGGTGGAAGATACCATTGGGCTGTGTGTGGGTCTGCTGGAAGATACCACTGGGAAGGGTTTGGGGTGGTGGAAGATACCATTGGGCTGTGTGTGGGTCTGCTGGAAGATACCACTGGGAAGGGTTTGGGGTGGTGGAAGATACCACTGGGAAGGGTGTGAGTCTGCTGGAAGATACCACTGGGCACGATGTGGGGGTGGTGGAAGATACCACTGGGAAGGGTGTGAGTCTGCTGGAAGATACCACTGGGAAGGGTGTGGGAGTCGTGGAAGATACCACTGGGAAGGGTGTGGGGGTCGTGGAAGATACCACTGGGAAGGGTGTGGGGGTCGTGGAAGATACCACTGGGAAGGGTGTGGGGGTCGTGGAAGATACCACTGGGAAGGGTGTGGGAGTCGTGGAAGATACCACTGGGAAGGGTGTGGGGGTCGTGGAAGATACCACTGGGAAGGGTGTGGGGGTCGTGGAAGATACCACTGGGAAGGGTGTGGGAGTCGTGGAAGATACCACTGGGAAGGGTGTGGGGGTCGTGGAAGATACCACTGGACACTAGGGTTTGCAGACCGTCTTGTCGTCGAAGAGGCGTCGGAGGGTGTAGACCTGTGTGACGGCCACGGTCAGGATGACCAGGAGGCTCATGGAGGACCAGAAGGAGACCCTCCACAGGTTGTCCTCCAGTAGGTAGCGGTCCCGGGCCTCGAAGGCCCTCAGCATGGTCTGAAGCTGCCGGCTCCGCTCCAGGTGCCTGTGCACTGAGTCCATGGTCTCCTACAGGGAGAGAGACAGTGGGTAAGGTGGGAGAGGAAAAGAGAGAACACAGGAATGTATAGCTGTGCAATAAATGTTTCTTGGTTTTACACACCAGTGATAAAAACATCAACATCTTTGCAATACAGATAGAACATTGACAGCAGGAAAGAGAGGAAAAACGTGAAACAAGATGAAAAGACAAAATGACAAAAAAGGGATGTGTAAAAATAGAGTGATAGAAAGACACCAGTCCCAGTGGCTGAGCGTTTGGGTGTTCCTCCTGTCCTTCTCACCCTGATGTCTTCCAGTTTGTACTCCACCATGCTCTCTGGCTCGGCCATGTCAGCCCACTCTTCGTCGCCCCAGGCGTCCCCAGGCTGGCCCTCCACGATCACCTCGAAGAACACCATCTTCTCAGAAAGCTTACTGAAGCTGTTGTCAAAACACAGCCGGTAGTCTCCGTCCTCTGTAGGCTCCACCCTGGGAGACAGACCAATGAGGAAGAACAACATGATGTCAGAGAGGGTCAGAGCAAGTCAGACAGTATTCAGACTGTCATATAGAATAGTGTAGAACTTTACTGTCTGTAAGCCAGAGGATGGAAAGGTGTCTTTTGCATCACCTTACAAAAACTTTGAATCACAAACCATTGAGCATGGTGAGACCTTCATACCACTCCAGAGAAGTTAGAGGTCAGGGTTGTGTTAGTAGGTTTTGCCCACTCACGTGTGGATGCCGTCAGATGTCCTGAACTCAGAGGCCAGCTTGTATCCGCTGGGGGAGATCAAGGTGAAGCCCACATCCAGGCCTGCACCTGCAATCACCTGGAACAGGAGGGAATGTATTGAATGATATTATAATCCAACTCAAAGTGTTCCTATGAGAATATCCAGTGTTACAGACAGACACTAAAGACAGACTGAAATCCTAAAGACAGACTGAAATCAGACTAAAAGAAGTGATTTTACACTAATTTTGCCCATTTCCAAAATGGCCCGGCCGACGATGGAAAAGTGCCCTGTGTAAAAAATTGAATGACAAACAGTGACATACACTCTGAATGGCCTAAAATTATAAATCCCATAATGGTCTTTCACAGTCAGGCCAACCGAAGCTGTACCGTGCAAATAAGTTAACAGGCCTACTATTGAAACAGATAAATTAGGCTGTCAATTGAGTCAGAAATTCAGTCAAGTTTAAAAAAAAATTTGCTTTCAAAGTCACACTTAACAGAAAAACTTGTCTGGGATAAATAAATAAAAAATGTTTTTGAGTGTAGTTACCTTTTAATTCAAGTGCACAGACACCTAGTACTGTTGTTTGGTTAGCTGTGTTTCTGTAGCACATGATATGGAGTTTGCAAAACAAATTACCACTGGATTGATGCAGATAATCATGATATCATTCTGCCAGGTAAGCATAGACTACTTTGTAGCTAGTTAACATTTCATTGATACGGATTTTGGGAAAGCCTTTCCATCTATGCATTGTTATATTTTTCCTGATCCTTAATTGTTTGAAACCTGGACGTTTTACTTCATATGAGTCATGTTTTTCTTTGCTTCAAAGTAGCCTAAAGCCAAAATCCCACCATAGAAACATAGAGGCAATTCCTTTAGAAAGACTTCCTCATATTCGTTCTCCTGTTCTATTGGTTTTCTATAAATTGTCTGTCATTGTCTGGCAGCCAAAGGCATGATCCTAGTCATATTAACAACCCATGATAGCTGTTGCATCTTTAGATCTCCCTTCTTTCTACATTTCTAACAGATGTTTCCATCTCTGTCCACGAAATCGCTTTTTAGAACAGTGTTTTCATTCAAATGTCATTTTGGAACATTTGTGCATAGGTCTACCTCATAATAGTTTATCAACATTATAAGCAAAAAATTCTCATCTGTTCCATCAGCCTTATTAACTGATATGGCGTATACCTCCACTACACTACTTTAATATGCATTGTGGGGATTAAAAAGTGAGTATACGCAATGCCAACTGAAAAATAAGTGTGTATACAGTGTATACCTGCATATTCCTTCCACTACAACAATGGATATAGTATTTGTTCCAAGTATTTGCACAGCTCATAGTTCATCCGGTCATTAGCAGTCTCAGATTGCCATATTCACACTCTACAACACAGTAGATATGAGTTAAAATAGATCCACCAGGTCAGGACCAACCTACAGTAACTTCAGTTAAAGCTACAATCCAACAGCAAGGAGAGGCTAGCCGGTATACCCACTCCCCAGCACCTGTCTGTTTATGTCAAAGTAACACCACTCTCAGGCAGCAGAAACATAAGGAGGGAAATACAGCATGTTAGGCCATATAAACTAGGCCTTAGGCATGAGTCACTACCATTGCCAGTGTGGTGTCATTGTCTTGGTTGAGAAAGGGTAACAGACGGACAGACAGACAGGCAGAGACAACCAGGCAGACAGACACACACCACACACTGCTGTATAAAACGCCTCAATCCCCATAGTCCTTCAGCTTGCTCTCTCAAGCTGTCATCTCTCTCAGCCCTGTGCATCTCAGCTGTTACTGTGTGGATACCACAGTAAGCCTGCCAGGCTCCACACAGACTACACAGACTACACAGACTACACACACACACACACACACACACACACACACACACACACACACACACACACACACACACACACACACACACACACACACACACAGACACACACACACACACACACACACACACACACACACACACACACACACACACACACACACACACACACACACACACACACACACACACACACACACCACACACACAGTCCACAGAAATGTGTCACGGCTTGGCGGGTTGGGTGGCAAGGAACATGACATCCTATCAGTCATGTGTCTGCCAGAGGGCCTTTGTACAGTGTGAGGATTGGGAACAGGGGTTTCCAGTATATAGAGTAGACATTGATACCGTAGCATGATGAGCATCACTTCAACTTTAATCTATGAAGGGCTTAACCTGTAGTGGTTTACACTTTTATACTAGTCAACTGACTAACTCTGCAACCGTGTCTTCTAAATGACAAAAATGCTATATATAAATTGTAACAAGGCCGGGCCAGGGATGGCTCATCTTCATATTTAATATGCATTTTGCAGCAAAGCGCATGACTACTAACACACCAAGTAGGCCTACACTTGGTGGTAAGCGCTCTCCTTCTCTTTACATGTCTAGAGGAGAAGAAGAAGCCACAGGCCTACTACAGCTACTATAGCTCAGAGGTTAGTTAGAGTATCTGGCCTCATGCTGACACAGTGGATCCCTTTGTAAACACTTCCCCTGCCTTGACCCTTCATGCCAATGCCAGCAGCTATTCAAGCTGGCTCTGTCTTATAGACTCCACCTGTATGGAAGGAAGATGCCTTATCTTATTATTTGCATCTGAGCAAAGTCCTTTGGCTGTAACAATAAAGCATCCAGTAACTGACTGACTAATACAACTTATAACATTGTTATAATAGAGGCACGAAATTGCACCACACACACACACACACACACACACACACACACACACACACACACACACACACACACACACACACACACACACACACACACACACACACACACACACACACACACACACACACACACACACAGAGAGAGAGAGAGAGAGAGAGAGAGAGAGAAAGAGAGAGAGAGAGAGAGAGAGAGAGAATGACACAGAGAATGTCAGCTGTGTTTTCAATATCACAGAAAACTAAATTGTCCAAGCCTGCTACCTGGTATTCTACTTCCAGGCTTCCGTTCTTCGTAGCTGTTTGGTAGAAACATTCTGTTCTACCCGCAGGGAGTTGAAACATGAATTCAGTATCTTGGCTTTGTCCCAAGCCTAAAGTGAAGTCCACAGATACAACGAAACAAGACAGCAAATAGAGTCTTACAGCAGCGCTCAGATCAAACATGGAACCCATTTGTAGCCTAGAAGCGACCTTGGACTTCAGTAAAAGTTACAATCACTGTTGACTCATCGGCAGCCATGAATGCTTGTTCTTGTAGTCTAGTAGTCTACTTCGCTTCACTCATACCGCATTGTATACGTACATTTTCCATAGACTGTCAGCGACCACGAGTTGTAGGCTATTTATTGCTTGTGATCAAAGTTAGTCATAGCAGAAATCAAGTCGCCTACTTCACCGAACAACTAGCTTCAGATCAGTTCTGACCACTGTGAGCACAACTGAAAGTGAGTCGATTTTATGGCATCTCACCCAACAAGATAACCTATTATATCGAAGTTAGACTAGACCACTGGAGGAAAAAAATCTCACCCTGTAGCCCTATCTTTTACAATAACTTCTACAAAGTAGCGCGTATGATTGACTGGAAGGGTGTGCAATACCAATGTATAGCAGTGGTGTAAAGTACTTAAGTAAAAATACTTTAAAGGACTACTTAAGTCGTTTTTTGTATCTGTACTTTACTTTACTATTTATATTTTTGACAACTTTTACATTTACTTCACTACATTCCTAAAGAAAATAATGTACGTTTTACTCCATACATTTTCCCTGACACCCAAAGTGGTCTAATTTACACTCTTATCAAGAGAACATGCCTGGGTATCCCTACTGCTTCTGAACTGGAGGACTCACTAAACACATGCTTCGTTTGTAAATTATGTCTGAGTGTTGGAGCATGCCCCTGGTTATCCGTAAATTAAAAAAAACAAGAAAATTATGCCGTCTGGTTTGCTTAATATAAGGAATTTGAAATAATTTATACTTTTACTTTTGATAATTAAGTATATTTTAGTAATTACATTTACTTTTGATACTGAAGTATATTTAAAACCAAATACTTTAAAACTTTTACTCAAGTAGTATTTTACTGGGTGACTCACTTTAACTTGAGTAACTTTCTATTAAGGTATCTTTACTGTTACTAAAGTATGACAACTGGGTACTTTTTCCACCACTGCTTAATATAAGGATTTTGAAATGATTTATACTTTTACTTTTGATACTCAAGTAGTATTTTACTGGGAAACTTTCACTTTTACTTGAGTCATTATCTATTAAGGTATTTTTTTTAAACTTTTACTCAATTATGACAATTTGGTACTTTTTCCACCACTGGGGTTATGTCAGTAACCTCCGGTAGCCGCTAGATTACGCTTGTAGTAAACAGAGATGAATGGTTTATCTTTTGAATGGTTTAAGCTACAAAATATTATGACCCCATCACTGAAAGACATGACTCTCAGGAACACGCATGTGTCCCTCTACAATGCCCAGAAGACACTCAGAACAGAGTGGACAAGACCAGACACTACATCAGACTGCACAGAAGATCATACAAAATTATTGCCTGATGATCTTCTGAA
This sequence comes from Salvelinus namaycush, assembly GCF_016432855.1. Classification (NCBI taxonomy): domain Eukaryota; kingdom Metazoa; phylum Chordata; class Actinopteri; order Salmoniformes; family Salmonidae; genus Salvelinus; species Salvelinus namaycush. Next base: position 81,680,633 of record NC_052309.1, read on the forward strand.
CTTCCCAATACCTTTGATGCATTTCAGTTACTTCAAACCATACTTTCTTCAGATTGAAATACTTTCAAAAGTACTGTCAGACTGATTTGTAATAGACTGTCAAAGCCCCATTTAAAACCTCTCTGGGGTAGGGTGCAGTATTTTGACATCCGGATGAAACGCGTGCCCAAATTAAGGATATGGATATAATTGGTAGATTTGGATAGAAAACACTCTAAAGTTTCTAAAACTGTTAAAATAATGTCTGTGAGTATAACAGATCTGATTTGGCAGGCGAAACCCCGAGGACAAACCATCCAGGGGGGAAAAAAATTGCGGTACGGGATTTTCCAATGAGTTTCTATGGGATACCCTTATTATTAGGAACCTGGTTGCAGTTCCTATGGCTTCCACTAGATGTCAACAGTCTTTAGAAATTGTTCGATGTTTTTCTTTTGAGAAATTAAGAAGTAGTCCTATTCATTGTAAGTGTCACTCCAGGTGGGCTCTATTGTTTTGGTGCGTGTGAACAGGAGCGCGCTTCACATTGTTTTTATCCGGTATTAGAAACAGTTTATTCCGTCTTAAATATTATCGATTATTTACGTTTTAGGGTACCTGAGGTTGGATTAGGAACATTGTTTGAAATGTTTGGACCAAGTTTACAGGTAACTTATTAGATACTTTGTAGGCATGTTGGGCGAGTTGAAACCGGTGTATTTCTGAATCAAACTCGCGAAATAAATGGACATTTTTGGGACCTAAAGAAGGATATTATCGAACAAAAGGACAATTTGTGATGTTTCTGGGACATTTTGGAGTGCCAACAGAAGAAGATCTTCAAAGGTAAGGCATTAATTATATTGCTATTTCTGACTTTTATGGCGCACCTGCCTGGTTGAAATATATTTTTCATGGTTTTGTATGCGGGGCGCTGTCCTCAGATATTCGCATGGTTTGCTTTCGCCGTAAAGCCTTTTTGAAATCTGACACAGCGGCTGGATTAACAAGAAGTTAAGCTTTATTTTGATGTATAACACATATTTTCAAAAACGTAAAATATTTGAATTGAGTATTTTTGAATTTCGCACTCTGCAATTTCACCGGATTTTGGCCAGGTGGGATGCTACCGTCCCACGTACCCTAGAGAGATTTAAAAAAGTAAACATTGGCTTTTGATTATATCACACTTTTTTTTACATGGTGGGGTCACATGTTTTTTTTAAATATCAAAAAAGTTGGGGAACCCCTGCCCTAACCTAACACTAATCCTAATTTTAACCCTAACCTGAACCCCAAAACATAACCTTAATCCTAACCCTAACCCTAAACCTAAACCTAGCTCCTAACCCAAACCGTATCTCCTACACCTAAAAATACAATTCACTCTCTACCAGACCAGATACTCATCATGAGAGTGGCTGAGAGTGAGTGAGAGGAAGTGTGAACAGAGAGACAAATTATTGCGAAACTCCATGTATGCTGTAGTAGGCTAGAGTGGGAGGGTGTATGTAGTGTAGTGGGGAGGTGATCATACTCAGTGCATGGCCACTCTATAAGATGCTCATTTGCATTTGCCTCGCTCTATCTGACCGATTGAAACTTAACACCAGAGGTAACCGTTCTCTCTCTGTCAAGATTTATTTTGGTTAAGACAAGTTTTGCTTTCTGTGACTGCTCTTTGGGGAGGTGGTCGTTTCTGTGAAGGATTTCCACATTTCTCATATCTGGAAGTTTTCTTCCACTACTGTGTGTCTTGTCTTTTCTGCTGACAAGACGACCTGAGGAGTCATACTGTACAACCCACACTAGTGCTTGGTCTTGCTCTGGGAAAGAATATCTCTGTGTCTCTCGTTGTGTGCCGGGACCCCTGGTGCGTGGACCTCACTCAGGTACTACTTGACTTCCTCTTGGAGGATCCTTTTTCAGTTCCTTATATTCTCTGATCGGAGACATCATGGCTGAGGGTGGTGTCCCGTACCCCTCCGTGTTCATGGTGGATAGCCATGCAACCTACCCACCGCTGCCCCCCAAGCCGAGACCTCCTGGTCGGGGTGGTGTGGCCCAAAGCCTGCTGTTCTTGCTGGTTGGTCTGGCTTTGTGTGGCTTGGCCATAGAGGCCTGCTTCATCTACCACCTCTACTCTAAACAGGGATCTGTGAGTATTGTCACCATGATGTGGCTGTCTACCCATCTCCATCTCTGTTCCGTCTCCCTCAACACCTGAGAGTCTCTCTTCACACATCTCTCTCTCTCACACTACACACATCTAGTAACAACTATGTACTCTTTACTGTGTTCTTTCATCTCTCACTGTTTTATTTCCCCCAATCTCTGTCTTGCTCTCAACCCCACAACGTGTACACTATTCTCAGAAACATCTTTCTTTCATTCCAAAATGAAAGTGAATACATTTTCAGTGTCATTAGTTGATGTGTTCTTTCTCTCTCAAAAATAATCTACAACCCATTTGTATCATCATATGGGAAATAATTACTGGATTTGATTTACTTTCGTAGTCGCAGTCGACAAGACTGAAATTATGCAGAATGCACAGTTACATTAAGACAATACTTTAAAAACCCAAGATACTACATTAAATTAATAAATCATTATTTAAAAAGTCACATTTTGTTATCCAATCTCAATGTATTTTGTACAATGTAGTAATTTACTGTTGGCTTTTTGCATTTGTTCCTTTACTCCATTTTATTATGGCATTATCCTGGTTGAGAATAGAGTAATGTGTGGTGATATGTCACTTGGAATATTGGAACCTTGCTACAATTGGTTGTTTTGTTAGACTGTAATTGTGAAAGTCTATAGGGAACAGAAACAAATATTAACTTCCGAGGTACCAGGGCATTATTCACTACCATGTAGGTTTTTTGTCATGTCAATTTTGCTTTACGTACAAACAGGTCTCATGACAACATAGTCAAGTTCTGTCATGGTCAGCAGTTTCTGTCCTAAGTTTGAGTTGGGATTCCCCATGATATACGCATTAAACAGTTTTATTCATTCTTGTACATTTGGCAACAGTTGAGATGGAGAAGTTTATCAGAATTGGCATCATTTCGGAGAATATGAATGTTCCGTGACGTACCTTGCTGGAGCAGGGGCCAGCATTCCGTGTTCCACAGAATTGGTTCGTTGGTCAGGTGTTTGTGGTTATGTTGAGCTTCATGTGACATCATTTCCCCTGACCCAATCTGGTGGCAAGGGTGCGATGGTTTATTGGAAGAGGATAGAGCTAACCTAGTCTTGCTGCATGCACATGTACTGACAGGGGAAGACAGGGGGTGGGGTGATCTGGGATGGGATGGGTGATCTACTTTGCTTAATGTAAAGGTCACATTGCTGAAGGCCCAAAGAACCATTTAAATAGGAACAAATTAACATTCTCACACATGCCTGTACTGTATTACCACAAACCTCTCTGTTCACTATGATGAAATCTCTATTCTCAACTGCAGGTGGAGTCAGGGTCAGCTGGTATGAGTATCCAAGGTATGTCTGAGACTATATCTTCTTCTCTTGTTCAAACACTGTGACAAAATGACAAGGGACTCATCTTTGGTAGAAGAAGACACTGTATATATTGTACCCCGACTGAGTATTTTGTACACATTTGATAAATGCATTTCTGAATCATTCAATTTCTAAAATGCACATCACATCAACATAAACCTTGATCCCAAAACAGACCAAGAGGACATTCCGAAGGATGTTCCCCCAACTTCAAGACCAAACCCTATTGTGTTGCCTTCAAAACCTGTTGCACATCTGACAGGTAAGACCATTACCACCAGGCCATTGCAACTACACACAACCCTTTATATTAATATTTGGTCATGACAGAAGACGGTGAAATAGAAGTATGTAGTAGTTTATCAGATAGTATGGTGTTTGAAATAGGACATGACGATAAATTAAAATGAGCTCTTACGACAGAAAACTTTTCCCACATATTGTCCTGTATTTGTTCTCCAGCTGGACCTCAAGCACCTCATGGAGATGGAGTCATGGTATGGAACATGCAGGCAGAACCGCTCCTCCATGAAATGGAGTACAAAGATGGCAAGCTTGTCATCCAGAAGCAAGGCTACTACTACGTCTACTCTAAGATCTTCTTCAGTGAGGTCAATGTTGCGTTCACACACTCGGTCTGCAGAACTACTCCACGGTATCTTGGGAAGGACATTGAACTCCTTAAGTCCAGAAGATATTACCCCAAGTTTGGGAAAATGATGTCCACATCAAACAGCTACCTGGGAGGGGTGTTCCACTTCTTTGAAGATGACTCCATCTTTGTCAAAGTGAAAAATGTCACTCAAGTTCGGATACAATATTCCACAGAGAACGTGTTTGGTATCTATATGATATAATAAGCCTGGGGTTGATGATGAAGATACTTATTTTTAGATTGCTAGCTGATTATCATTTGTTTAAGGCATAATAATACTGTAGGCCAATTTACATGTAATGTTGCTACGCAGGGCCTTCCCCCTTCCCGGCACACCATCATTTTCTTTAAACAAATCCTTGCATCAAGATGCAATTCGATGCGTGGAAAATTGACTGTTGAAGAAAAAGCCCCTTTATAATAAAGCCATAATAACGTTTGCCATGTGGCATACACTAGGCTACAGTTGAGCAGAGGCATTTTTAGGATTTCCACACATGGGGATTTTTTTTAGCAGGGTCGTAAAAGAATCCGCTTTTTAAAAAAAATGCATTTATGCAGTTCTACGTCATTTACATGACCTAAAGACATTAGTTGAATCTTTTTATTACCACACAACTGACTGAAATGACTGGCTACTCTGACACTGACAAACTGAGATCAATCTGGTCTTGAATTCAAACAAACAATAGCCCAGGCCAATGAAGCGACACACGGATTGTACAGTATTAAGAGGCAATATATATACAGTATATACTGTATATCATAGGTTACAGTAGGTTACTAAATAAAATGTCGAGTGGCACACTGATTCACCTAATGATGAAGATGAAGCCATAGGCTTCTCACGGTGAGGGCTGCTGTTAGCTAAAAATTGGGAGTTGTTAAGAACATTTTTTTATTGGTTCTATAGACAGATTAGTCTTCTCTTTTCACCAGTAGGCATTTGCTTTCCAAACTGTGCGTTTTTCCCACAATTTTATTTTGAAATCTGCAAACTGACAGCTGCTTCCCAACCATAGAAGTACAATCCATAGATGGCAGTTCCCATTCAAGTCAGAACTGGCATCCACTGCTGGTGTACCACTTCAATGGAGTATATATCTATGGCCAAAAAGCAACAAGCTGTAGCCTATTTGGGGCATGACCTTCCTGACTGTAGGCATACCAGTAACTGCCAAAATAAAGGAAACACATGAGTTAACAAGGTATACAGTATGTTATGGTGTGGGATGCATTTTCCTGGCATGGTTTAGAGCCACATGTATAATCTATGCCAAGGAGCTTTGAAGCTGTTCTGGCAGTTCATGGTGGCGCAGCACCCTTTTAAGACACTTTTTGTTGGTGTTTCCTTAATTTTGGAAGATATCTGTATGTGCTTGTGATAAAACTTAATTCACAGTTATTTTTTTATAAACGATTTATCCTCTGCAGCTAAATTATGCTTTCTGGTGTATTTTGAACATTGAGAGCGGGCGCCTGTGGTTGGATAAAATATATATATATATATAAAATAAAAAGTATTATTATTTTTTGCCTCTTGGGCCCAGTCCTTGACCCACACAATTGACCAGTCCTATTTATTTATTATGCAGTTATTATTTATATATTTTTTATTAATCAATTACCCAATCAAGACAGGGGACCCCCTACCTCCTCTCCTCCCCCCCTTCTGATGATTAGCAGAGCGGCAGCAGGCAGCAGCTAGACTCATTGAGAGCAGAGTCTTCCTGTGATTGGCGGTTGTAGTGAAAAAGTATAAAATATATGCTACATATATAATATATACGACATATAATATATATATATAACATATAATATATACAGTATATATTTCCTTGAAAGTTAAACATTTATTTAAAAACAAAAAAAATTCATTGCTGCCTCTTGGGCCCCCAATGGGCCTGGACGCAGGTGTTTCAGCCTCGGTAAACCCCTGCATTAAACCGGCCCTGTTGCTAAGGTAAATCATAAAATAAAATAATAATATATTGATTGATTTTGCTCTTGTAGAATAAAACCATTTTTTTATCAGTGTTGGTGGTGAAAGTGCTGAATATTCTGGAGTTAACATTATTAGGGATGTTTGTATTCACTCCGTGTTGCTTCTCTTTTGTAAGTAGTGTTGTTATTGATGGGGGTTTAGGTCAGGAGGTAACACATTATGTTGATAGTCCGCCCTCAAGAACAAGAACAAAAGAAGTGTATGAACATTACCTCTGTATGCTAGGGTTCAATGCATATTTACAGACATCAGCTCTTTATACTCTTACTTGTTTGTTATATTCACCTGATTAAAAATAATATATCCATAATAGTATAAGGAAAAACATAATATAGATATAGAGAAAAATATTTAGATATTTAGATAATTCCAAATAGAGACAAGTAGATATATTCTACATTATTGAAACGATTTAAGAATACCTGATATTCAGGTAAATTGCATGTAAACCACTGCATAGTGTTCATGATAAGGTCAAATGTTGGACTATCTATTTCCCTCTTTGTATAACCTCCATAAAATGACCAAGTAATTAACTAATTTCAATACCCTTGACATGTAGTATTTCACCTTTTGGTGTTTTATATTTATTTAACATTTTATACAAATGTAAAGTAGTCATTGTCTTCCATATTCTGATAAACACGACTTATCAACTTCCATATATAGTGAGAAATAAAAAATAATATATGTTTTTTCTTCTTCTTGGACGCCAACGCTATGCAAGCAGTAGGCTATAGCTGTAACACATACTGTGTATTTTGTATATTCTATCCTGCAAATATTCAAATAAATAAATGTTGAATTTTTTATCTTTCTTACGATTCTGTGTGAGCATTTTTTGTTACTTTAATTGATCCACAAAAGTATATGCATGCAGGAATGTAATCACAAACAGACATACAGAGTCATCATGTAACAAAAGGGCTTCTGTGCTGGAATTGAGTCTAGAGCGTGGCTTCAGTAGCAGCGGATGCTGCACCCACTCAGTTGCATTGTAGACAGTCAGCCTGCGACCACACGAGGTGAAAACCACTTCTCATTTCACCGTCCCCCATCCCCACCAACCCCCTGCATTACAGTGAAGCATATAATCCCCCCGTATACAGTGTCTTTGCATTTCTGCTCCATTTTACTGACATATAGGAACAAGACCTCATAGGTCTCAAATCAACGGTAATAGATACGAGTAAGGTATGCAACCTGAGTATATGACAGTATGTGACCTGTGTTCACATAGAGATTATTGTCTTGTTTCCCTGACCTGATTAACTTGTTTACTGGTGACAGAGGTGATAAGACTGCACTGTGCAGGTTTTAGAGCAATGCTAACCACATGTGATCACAACTTTGATATTACTTCCCTACCAAAAGTATCTGACCTCATTGATTGAAAACACGTAACAAAATACATTTCCAATGTCTTTCCTAACCGGCTCTGCATTTTGTATTGGATGTGTGTATTCTGTTTCCGTTCTGCAGGGCTCATTTGTAAAAGAGACCTGGACCTCAATATGAATCCCTGTTAAAATAAAGGTTAAATGAAAAATGTATACCATGCAATCACATGCATTCACACTCACATTATACAAATACTGTACCTACAGTACCAGTCAAAAGTTTGGACACACCTACTCATTCAAGGGTTTTTCTTTATTTCTTATTATTTTCTACATTGTAGAATAATAGTGAAGACATCAAAACTATGAAAAAACACATATGGAATCATTTAGTGTTAAACAAATCAATTTGAGATTCTTCAAAGTAGCCACCCTTTGCCTTGATGACAGCTTTGCACACTCTTGGCATTCTTTCAACCAGCTTCACTTGGAATGCTTTTCCAACAGTCCAACTCATCCCAAACCATCTCAATTGGGTTGAGGTTGGGTGATTGTGGAGGCCAGGTCAGCTGATGCAGCACTCCATCACTCTCCTTCTTGGTCAAATATCCCTTACACACCCTGGAGATGTGTTGGGTCATTGTACTGTTAAAAACAAATGATAGTCCCATTAAGCGCAAACAAGATGGGATGGCGTATTGCTGCAGAATACTGTGGTATCCATGCAGGTGTAACAGTACTAGGTTTCAGAGCAAGTGACGTAACTGATTGAAACGCTACTAGCGCGTACCCGCTAACTAGCTAGCCATTTCACATCCGTTACACTCACCCCCCTTTCAACCTCCTCCTTTTCCGCAGCAACCAGTGATCCGGGTCAACAGCATCAATGTAACAGTATAACTTTAGACCGTCCCCTCGCCTCAACACGGGCGCGAACCAGGGACCTTCTGCACACATCAACAACAGTCACCCTCGAAGCGTCGTTACCCATCGCTCCACAAAAGCCGCGGCCCTTGCAGAGCAAGGGGCAACACTACTTCTAGGTTTCAGAGCAAGTGACGTAACTGATTGAAACGCTACTAGCGCGTACCCGCTAACTAGCTAGCCATTTCACATCCGTTACACAGGTTAAGTGTGCCTTGAATTCTAAATAAATGATAGACAGAGTCACCAGCAAGCACCCCAAAACCATCACACCTCCTCCTCCATGCTTCACGGTGGGAACCACACATCCGGAGATCATCCGTTCACCTACTCTGTGTCTCACAAAGACACAGCGGTTGGAACAACAACAAAAAATCTCCAAAGGACAGATTTCCACCGGTCTAATGTCCATTGCGCATGTTTCTTGGCCCAAGCAAGGCACTTCTTTTTATATGTGTCCTTTTTCTTTGTAGCAATTCGACCATTAAAGCCTGATTCACGCAGTCTCCTCTTAACAGTTTATGTTGAGATGTGTCTGTTACTTGAACTCCGTGAAGCATTTATTTGTGCTGCAATCTGAGGTGCAGTTAATTGCAGATTTCTGAGGCCGGTAACTCTAATGAACTTATCCTCTGCAGCAGAGGTAACTCTGGGTCTTCCTCTCCTGTGGGGGTCCTCATGAAAGCCAGTTTCATCATAGTGCTTGATGGTTTTTGTGACTGCACTTGAAGAAACTTTCAAAGTTCTTGACATTTTACGGATTGTCTTAAAGTAACTATTACAGACTACAAAGGCAAGCACAGCCGCAAGCTGCCCAGTGACACGAGCCTACCAGACAAGCTAAATTACTTATGTGCTCGCTTCGAGGCAAGTAACACTGAACATGCATGAGAGCATCAGCTGTTCTGGATGACTGTGTGATCACGCTCTCCGTACCCTATGTGAGTAAGACCTTAAAACAGATCAACATTCACAAGGCCGCAGGGCCAGACGGATTACCAGTATGTGTACTCCGAGCATGCGCTGACCAACTGGCAAGTGTGACATTTTCATCCTGTCCTTGACTGAGTCTGTAATACCAACATGTTTCAAGCAGACCACCATAGTCCCTGTGCCCAAGAACACTAAGGTAACCTGCCTAAATGACTACTGACCCGTAGCACTCAAGTCTGGAGCAGTGAAGTGCTTTGAAAGGCTGGTCATGGCTCACATCAACACCATCATCCCAGAAACCCTAGACCCACTCCAATTTACATACCGCCCCAACAGATCCACAGATGATACAATCTCCATTGCACTCAACACTGCCCTTTCCCACCTGGACAAAAGGAACACCTATGTGAGAATGCTATTCATTGACTACAGCTCAGCGTTCAACACCATAGTGCCCTCAAAGCTCATCACTAAGCTAAGGACCCTGGGACTAAACACCTCCCTCTGCAACTGGATCCTGGACTTCCTGGCGAGCCGCCCCCAGGTGGTAAGGGTAGGTAACAACACATCCGCTACGCTGATCCTCAACACGGGGGCCCCTCAGGGGTGCGTGCTCAGTCCCCTCCTGTACTCCCTGTTCACTCATGACGGCATGGCCAGGCACGACTCCAACACCATCATCAAGTTTGCCGATGACACAACAGTGGTAGGCCTGATCACCAACAACGATGAGACAGCCTATAGGGAGGAGGTCAGAGACCTGGCCGTGTGGTGCCAGGACAACAACCTCTCCCTCAACGTGATCAAGACAAAGGAGATGATTGTGGACTCCAGGAAAATGAGGAATGAGCACGCCCCCATTCTCATCGATAGAGCTGCAGTGGAGCAGGTTGAGAGCTTCAAGTTCCTTGGTGTCCACATCACCAACAAACTATCATGGTCCAAACACACTAAGACAGTCGTGAAGAGGGCACGACAAAGCCTATTCCCCTCAGGAGACTGAAAAGATCCTCAAAAGGTTCTACAGCTGCACCATTGAGAGCATCCTGACTGGTTGCATCATTGCCTGGTATGGCAACTGCTCGGCCTCTGACCTCAAGGCACTACAGAGATTATTGCGTACGGCCCAGTACATCACTGGGGGTCAAGCTTCCTGCCATCCAGGACCTCTATACCAGGCAGTGTCAGAGGAAGGCCTTAAAAATTGTCAAAAACTCCAGCCACCCTAGTCATGGACTGTTCTCTCTGCTACCGCACGGCAAGCGGTGCCGGAGCGCCAAGTCTAGGTCCAAAAAGCTTCTTAACAGCTTCTACCCCTAAGCCATAAGACTCCTGAACAGCTAATCAAAGGGCTACCCAGACCCCTCTTTTACGCTGCTGCTCATCTCTGTTTATTATCTATGCATGATCACTTTAACTCTACCTACATGTTCATATTACTTCAATTACCTTGACTAACCGGTGCCCCCGCACATTGACTCTGTATCAAAACCCCCTGTATATGGCCTCGCTATTGTTATTTTACTGCTGCTGTTTAATTATTTGTTACTTTTATCTATTATTTTCTTAAAACGTCTTAAAGCATTGTTGGTTTAGGGCTTGTAAGTAAGCATTTCACTGTAAGGTCTACCTGTTGTATTCGGCGCATGTGACAAATAAAATTTGAGTTGACTGTCATTTCTCTTTGCTTATTTGAGCTGTTCTTGCCATAATATGAACTTGGTCTTTTACCAAATAGGGCTATATTCTGTATACCCACTCTACCTTGTCACAACACAACTGACTGGCTCAAACACATTAAGAAGGGAATAAATTCCACAAGTTCACTTTTAACAAGGCACACCTGTTAATTGAAATGCAATCCAGGTGACTACCTCATTAAGCTGGTTGAGAGAATCCCAAGAGTGTGCAAAGCTGTCATCAAGCAAAGGGTGGCTACTTTGAAGAATCTGAAATATATTTTTTTATATTTTATAACACTTTTTTGGTTACTACATGATTCCATATGTGTTATTTCATAGTTTTGATGTCTTCACTATTATTCTACAATGTAGAAAATAGTAAAAATAAAGAAAAACCCTTGAATGAGTAGGTGTGTTCAAACTTTTGACTGGTACTATATATATGTTCATACAAAACTTTCAATCACTCGTTCACACACACTCACTCGTTCACACGTTCACACACTCACACACTGCAGCTTTTTTTGTAGTCCTGAGAACATATTTGTGTCTTTGTCTTGCTCTTTCCTCTCACCTCTGTCCTATTCTAAGAAGCAGCTCTTTGAGGTCTCCCCCGGTGCAGGCGTGTGTTGTATATTAGTACACTGAAGAGGAAGTGGAGGTGGGGGTTCTGGGTGCTGGTTGGGGGCGATGCAAGCAGCTCAGTATATCTGTTGTTTCGCTGATTCATGGCCTTTCTCTCTCTGGAATTTTCCAACCCATGTACTGGGGACAAGTACATTTACGAATCAAGTAGGGTGCGTGTGAAGGGGGGTAATGAGCAGCTAATATGATATTGAACCCATCCCCCTCAGTAATCATCTCTACAATGATCCAAATGTTTGTTTAATCAAACACACTTGTGTCACTGTTCTGGTATGAACTTGGCTGGTGTTTCTACAGGTCTAATTTCAATCATAAGAATGTCTAATTCTGTGATCATAAAGTCCCAAATGGCATCACATTCCCTATATAGTGCACTACCGTTGACCATAGGGCTCTGGTCAAAAATAGTGCACTCTATATAGGAAATAGGGTGTGATTTGGGACACTGACTTAGGCCTTAGATTAAAACAGCATGTTGAGACATGTCATAATGTTACAGTGTACAGGTGTACGACTGTGTCCATACTTGAGTCATCACCACATCTTCAACCTTCAGTGGTCTAACCATGCCCTGTAACTCTGTGGTAGAGATGGAAAGACAGAGATGACTGTATGAGATGCAGTTGGATTTTCCAGTTCTTACTGTTCTTGACTACTTATCCTGTCCTTAATGGCTCAGCTAAGCATGTTGAAAACGTAGGCCTGTAGCAGCCATTTCATTTGAAGTCATCAACCAACCATGAAGTGGAACATTTATGAAGGAATATCTATACAATAGGCCCATAGCAGTTTGAAGAGGCAACACGTTCACATTTGTCCGTTAGTTTTATGGATCATGTGTTTCCTACAACCTTTGGAAATACCTGGGTTGAGAAAGGTCGTGTGGTGTGTAATGTCAGTGAGAAATGTTGTGAGACCCCAGAGAATTAATGTGGTCCTACTTAAAGCGAAACACTGCTCCCTGGTGTCTCCTTCGAATACAACAGCATCTTATTCTATATGGAACCAAACAGACTGGATCGTTGTATCCAATTTGTGTTGGCACATATTCCATTTGAGTTAATATGTACAGTAAAATATATTTATTTAGTTAAATATGAACAAAGAAGTAACTAATTCACATTGATTTCATATTGAGGTACTTAACCCTAATATGGTTCAGGGGTGCTGTACTATTTGGGCTGACCCTGTAAAACAACACATTTCACTGCACCTATCCTGGGAATGTGACAATAAAATAAATATGTTGTGTGTGGGGGGGGGGGGGGTGTCCCCAACTTTGAACATTTCACTTGAAACTACAGGTAACTGTCAAAATAAAGGAAACACTAACATAAAGCGTCTTAATAGGACATTGGACGACCACGAGCTGCTAAAGCCGCCAAAACAGCTTCAATGTGCCTCGGCATAGATTCTACAAGTGTCTGAAACTCTATTGGAGGGATGCGACACCATTCTACCATGAGAAATTCCATCATTTGGTGTTTTGTTGTTGGTGGTGGAAAACACTGTCTCAGGCGCCGCTCCAGAATCTCCCATAAGTGTTCAATTGGATTGAGATCTGGTGACTGAGACACACACACACACACACACACACACACACACACACACACACACACACACACACACACACACACACACACACACACACACACACACACACACACACACACACACACACTTTAAACCCCCATATGCACTTTTGAGACCCCTCTTTCAAAGTTACTGAGATCTCTTCTTTTAGCCAAGGTAGCCAAAATAATGGGCAACTGAAAATGTTTATACATGACCCTAAGCATGATGGGATGTTTTAATTGCTTACCTAACTCAGGAACCGCCTGTGTGGAAGTACCTGCTTTCAATATATGTTGTATCCCTCATTTACTCCAGTGTTTCCTTTATTTTGTCAGTTACCTATACATGCCATGATGAATGTGTACCACACTGTTAGAAATATATGTGAGTATCATTTCACAGTTGAGTTGCATCATTTCATATGCTCTCTCCAGAAACATTGTCAAGCAAACTATGAATTCTGGATAATCATATTCGTATGTTTCAATATAATTTTCCATTGACTGGGAGAGACAGAGCGTTAGAAAGACAGAACGTTAGAAAGAAAAGAGAGAGAGAGATAGAAAGAGAGAGAGAGAAGAGCAAATAAACATTTTGAGGAAATTGTCATGATGACGTCTTAATGCGTGGAAATAAGAAGCAGAGGCAACGCGGACTGCATCCGTACTGAAACACACACAAAACACTCTCTCTCTCGTGTGGACTTGCCCATACCTCCTGTCTTTAACCTCACATCTGGCAGTGGAAAGTCATCACATTAAGAAACGTGGTCTAGGCTTCCTCATGAAACCTCTCCAAGGAGTGGGTGGACGCTAGTCTCTGATCTCTGTTTACGTGGGACAGCATTCTGGATAAACTCAGTGCGTAATCGGAATCTGTGGTTTTAACAGCTAATGTTACAATGATTAGAAAGATGTAAGGTTATCGTTGAAATGGAGAAGATTAAAAAAAATAAAACCCCAACGACTGGAAAAATGTGTGTTGTGTCTGGGTTGTGATGAGTCATGCTGTGCTACACAACACTTTCTCTCCCTCTTGCAAGGATATAAGTAGAAAATATCACTGATTTGATGTGCTGTGTGATACCTCTGTGACAGTTTACAATATAAGCCAATATAAGATCTTCTTTACTTAGCTCTCAGCCTCTGGAGGGTCTGTTCCTCGACAGCATAGTTAAAGGGAGGGCCCTTGAATGTATTATTCAACCAACGTGTGGGGGACACACTGTAAGGACCTCCTACTTTCACTTGATCTCTGGGGTCTCATGGTTCAGTCACACAACTATACAGATGTAGGATCTTAATTTGAGCCAGTTGGTTACAGCAGGAAAATAATCCCTTAGCACCAGGAAATTTGAATTATTATGTGTTTTATAATTAATAGACATTTTTGTAGGGGTACAGTGCATTCGGAAAGTATTCAGACCCCTTGACTTTTTTCACATTTTGTTACGTTACAACCTTATTCTAAAATTGATTAAATCAAATGTTTTTCTCATCAATCTACACACAATACCCCATAATGACAGAGCGAAAACAGGTTTTTAGAAATTTCAGCAAATGTATTAATAATACAGAAATACCTTATTTACATAAATATTCAGACCCTTTGCTATGAGACTCTCATCATTCTTCAATGGAAGAAGTTTGGAACCACCAAGCCTCTTGCTAGAGCTAGCCACCCGACCAAACTGAGCAATCGGGGGAGAAGGGCCTTCTTCAAGGAGGTGACCAAGAACCCGATGGTCACCCTGACAGAGCTCCAGAGTTCCACTGTGGAGATGGGAGAACCTTCCAGAAGGACAACCATCTCTGCAGCACTCCACCAATCAGGCCTTTATGGTAGAGTGGCCAGACGGAAGCCAATCCTCAGTAAAAGGCACATGACAGCCCACTTGGAGTTTGCCAAAAGGCACCTAAAGACTCTTAGACCATGAGAAACAAGAGTGTCTGGTCTGATGAAACCAAGATTGAACTATTTGGCCTGAATGCCATGCGTTACGTCTGGAGGAAACCTGGCACCATCCCTACGGTGAAGCATGGTGGTGGCAGCATCATGCTGTGGGGATGTTTTTCAGCGGCAGGCACTGGGAAACTAGTCAGGATCGAGGGAAAGATGAACAGAGCAAAGTAAAGAGAGATTCCTGATGAAAACCTGCTCAGGACCTCAGACTGGGACAAAGGTTCACCTTCCAACGGGACAATGACCCTAAGCACACAGCCAAGACAACGCAGGAGTGGCTTCGGACAAGTCTCTGAATGTCCTTGAGTGGCCCAGCCAGAGCCTGGACTTGAATCCGATCGAACGTCTCTGGAGAGACCTGAAAATAGCTGTGCACCTATGCTCTCCATCCAACCTGACAGAGCTTGAGAGGATCTGCAGAGAAGAATGGGAGAAACTCCACAAATAGAGGTGTGCCAAGCTTGTAGCATCATACCCAAGAAGACTCGAGGCTGTAATCGCTGCCAAAGGTGCTTCAACAAAGTACTGAGTAAAGGGTCTGAATAATTATGTAAATGTGATATTTCCGTTTATTTTTATTTTTATACATTTGCAAACATTTCTAAAAACCTATTTTTGCTTTCTCATTATGGGGTATTGTTTGCACAGAAATATTTAATACATTTTAGAATAAGGCTCTAATGTAACAAAATGTGGAACAAGTCATGGGGTCTGAATTCTTTCTGAACGTACTGTAGATACATTTTTCTTAATGGAAAATCAAGTCGGAAATTTCAGTGTAGAAATTACAAACTTTAGAAGCCTTTTAAACCTCAAATACGCTACAAGTTACTCTGCAACAGGGGGATCAAATGATGATCCTACATCTGTAGTTCGATATGACCCTTATTTCACTGTGTTGGTAATGATTCACATCTGGTGGTTTCACATCTGTTTATAATAGCTCTCACCCCCTACAGCGTTGGTATGACACCATTAGGCTTACATCTATTTGTGCTTTATTTGTATATCATTTCACAACATGTCATGATTTAGTCCTCATTTCTGTAATTATGGCTTCAACAAACAATATTTGAAGGTGAAATAAAAGCCATATACAAGTCAAATATTGTACTTCATTTATTTGTTTGGAGAACAAAATATTCCAGTGCTTTCTTAATATAATAGATTACATTCATGTTTCGCAGCGGGAACTTCACTTGTGGAATTCGTAACAACGTACATTTTATCCTAGTTTAGTTGGCGCTATAAAGTCGGTTTCCATCCAATTTGCGTTAGATTTTCATGCTAATATTCTAAAATCTGCTAAAACGATATGTGCATTCCCCCGCCAGGCATGTTTCCATCAAACATACTTTTTTTATGGGTAAAAGGCTGTGCTTGAGGACGTAGTGCAGATAAAAAATAACTTCTGCCGTTAAATTCCCATGTAGCCTACCGAATGGAAAATGGGTTTCCACCGCATTTTCAACTCTACTGATGGAGTTAGGAAACGCGCACTCTGATCTTGGAATACGCGCTCTAGCCAATAGCTCGCAGATTCAGTGCGGTAGGCTACCAACATTGTGCGATTATTGGATAAGAGCAATATTATTTGTATTTTTCAAAAGGCAGCCAAGAATCGATCATCGTCCAGAAGAAGACCCTCGATATTTATTGAAAAGGAGCATCACCTTGCACATTCACCACCCTGTGAAGTTCATCATAATGTATTTCATCTGTAGCCTAATAAACGGTATGCTTTCCCGAGTCGTAGTGGGAGAACCACACAATTTATCATGGCGTGACTCCAAGTTTACATCGATATGATGGTTATTACATCAATATTTGCGCATGAAGGTGTTTCCACTGCCATTTCTCGCATAACTAATTTTACCGACACAAAACGACCCCACCTTGTATAGCGTACATTGTATTGTCTACATTTGGAAGGTTTACCGAAACATTTTCTGTTTCTATCAGGCCTGTCATTAAATGTTTTACCTGACGTACTTTACTCGCATAAAAGGATTGAATGGAAACCTGGTTAGTGACATACATTCATGGATTATCTCTACATCTCATCCTACAACATACTCAACATGTCCTTCAAATTAGATATAGAAAATAAATAAGAAGAAAATAATAATAAGATAATATTGTAATAAGACATAAATAGGTAAAAAAACGAATATTTTAAATACAAAGCAATACGCAAATATTAAAGTAAACATTAAAGATATGTTGATACTGTGCATTCTCTCAACAACCCTGTGCACATGACTTGATAAGACAATCCCCTCATTCATAGCTTAAAAAACAATATTTACTGGAAAAACATACTAACTATAATCCTGAGCGGTAAAAACAGTGCTACTTCATCCAAGAGAGAAAAAGGCCAAAGTAACAGTACAACCCATAACCCATGATGACCAATACTTTTAAACATATTTTTCCAACATTACAAGACATATTATTATTTTATATTTTTAATCCCCCTTCCCTGCAGGAGGCCTTTTGCATTTTGGTAGGCCCTCGTTGTAAATAAGAATGTGTTCTTAACTGATTTTTCTAGTTAAATAAAGGTTAATAAACATTTTTTTTTTTTAAATCAGTAGAATTCTGGAAAGAAAATCCTTGCAGCTCAAAACCAGTTGGAAGGCTAGGTAGAGTATAAAGCAGTGGAATAATCTTCTGTGATGAGCAGGGAGTCGGACTGAATCAGTTTCAGTCAAATATACCGTGTCTCCCACATGATCTTCCCCACTACTCCACCTCTCTGACAGGTGGTGGGATGATGGGTTGATCCCAGTTAGCTCCAGATCCCCAGGATCTATTCAATCAACCCCTACCAAATGACTCCCTGATCTAGCCCCCAGCATGTGTCTATGAAGACAGGAGTGTCTATATCCAATAGATTCTAAAGATATAATTTTGGACCTATGATGCCCAGGTATGTGGCGGTGTAGGTGGTGTTGATCCTGGCACCAGGGGAGACAGTGACTGTGAGGATGTCAGAGGCTGCTAGATCCACAGCCCTGCCCAGGAACCCTGTGCTGAGGGAGGTGTTGGTCATCCTTACTTCCAGCAGGACTCTGTTGGGCTTGTTCACTCTCACTATGTGCTGTCCAGACACCTCTGGTGTCTCCAGAGTCACCTGAAGATACAGGAAGTAACAACCATCCTGGTTGATGGTCAGGGATCCTTCCTTTAGGGAGACAGAATTATTCGCCTTGGACTGCGTCTTCCACTTGATCCCACTTCTCGCCACCGAGACATCATTATCTGTGGATGATCAATTGAAAACTGGCATCAGTAATGTGGCTAGAATTGGAATATAAATGAATTGTGACTATATCTAAAAATTCAAAGAGACTGAACTTTCTAAGAACTCTCACCGTCTATACTTGTGGGTTCAAAGGTGAGCATTTGCCATGGCACTCTTTGATGCTCCAGGGGTATGCTCTGTGGAGACAGAAATAACTCATCATTAGTCACTGATCTCTCTACTCATTGAAGTAATGGTGGGCATCCAAGCAACACGACTCAAATCCTAACAGTAAAACAAAGAAGGGTTGTGGTCAATTCCATTTAAATTCCAGTCAATTCAAAATGTAATTTTCCTCATTGAAAAGCACTGAAGATAATTGGAACTGGAATTTGAATTTCAGTGTACTTCCTGAATTGACTGGAATTTAAATATAATTAACCCCAACCCTGGAACAAAGTATGATCTTCAAACTATCCTTTTTATCTGTGACAGGGTACGAACTACAGCTGTTGTCTATGTTTCCCTGGGGACCCTATTTAGGGAAGCACAGGCAGGAAGGTATAAAAGCACCCCTCAGTTTCTGCAGAGACGGAAGATACATTTGGAAAGGATATGGTTACGTGTCAAATGTTTGCAGATGGGAGAAGTATAGTATTGAAGAATCTGTCAATGGAAAATGTTGCAACTGTGGTGGGGATCAGTCTCCGGACTTCCTTGAGTGCCCTGTTAGGGTGAAAGAGGTTGAGGTGCCAAGAATCAGGGCTGGCAGCAGATCTCTTATGTGGAGGCGGTGAAGAGAGTTGAAGGGGCAAGAGGCAACAGTGTTGAAGATATGGAGGTGGATGCATTCCAACCAGTTGCTAGTGTTTTAAGTCAATTGAGTGATCTGGATACACTCATTGTGAAGAAAGTGGATTTTGTGGCATTTATAGCCACAGTGACTAAGTGTCTAAGAAGTCCAAGAAGCTGGACATCATCATATCTGCAGCCGAGAAGTTTTTGGGGCTCCAAGACTTCATGGCAGAAGCACTGCAAAGACTATTGTTGCTTGTAAATGTACTCGCCCTCACAGGAGTCTTTATAGCCTGTTTAGGGACCTGATTGGATTTTTTTTTTTTTTTACAGAAAAGCAGGTTGATTTTGTTTAGTTAATTTCTTTTTTGATAGATTATAAGATATTTTATTTATTTTTACCCACATTATTTCCTTTTTGGGGATCCTTATTATTCACCTGCACAGTAGCTGGCGGAATGCACATCACAGTTACATTTTTGCGAACGCCATTATACCATAGTTCACTCAGGCCATTCTTCTTCTATCTTAATTTATCCACCATTTTTGGTATTTGTTCAAGAGAGCTTTTTGTCCCTGAAGAGAATTTGGAGATGTTGTACTGTATTGGTGCTGAGCAAGTTCATGTTTGAGGGAAACCATTTTGAGAATCATGCTGATTTTTTTGAAGAAGAGTTTGGGGTGAGGTCAAATGTGCTCTGAAGGTATGTTTGTTACATTATTTGTATCAATGCTGATATACAGTACCAGTCAAAAGTTTGGAAACACCTACTCATTCAAGGGTTGTCTATTTTCTACATAGTAGAATAATGGTGACAACATCAACACTATAAAATATGGAATATGTGGAATCATGTAGTAACCAAAAAAGTGTTAAACAAATCAAAATATATTTCATATGTTAGATTCTTCAAAGTAGCCACCCTTTGCCTTGATGACAGCTTTGCACACTCTTGGCATTCTCTCAACCAGCTTCACCTGGAATGCTTTTCCAAGGAGTTCCCACATATGCTGAGCACTTGTTGGCTGCTTTCCCTTCACTCTGCGATCCAACTCATCCCAAACCATCTCAATTGGGTTGAGGTCGGGTGATTGTGGAGGCCAGGTCATCTGATGCAGCACTCCATCACTCTCCTTCTTGGTCAAATGGTCCTTACACAGGCTGGAGGTGTGTTGGGTCATTGTATTGTTGAAAAACAAATGATAGTCCCACTAAGCGCAAACCAGATGGGATGGTGTATTGCTGCAGAATGCTGTGGTAGCCATGCAGGTTAAGTGTACCTTGAATTCTAAATAAATCACTGACAGTGTCACCAGCAATGCACCCCAACACCATCACACCTCCTCCTCCATGCTTCATGGTGGGAACAACACATCCAGAGATCATCCTTTCACCTACTCTGCATCTCACAAATACACGGCAGTTGGAACCAAAAATCTACATTTTGGAGTCATCAGACCAAAGGACAGATTTCCACCGGTCTAATGTTCATTGCTCGTGTTTCTTGGCCCAAGCAAGTCTCTTCTTATTATTGGTGTCCTTTATTAGTGGTTTCTTTACAGCAATTTGACAATGAAGGCTTGATTCACACAGTCTCCTCTGAACAGTTGATGTGTCTGTTACTTTAACTTTGTGAAGCATTTATTTGGGCTGCAATTTCTGAGGCTGGTAACTCTAATGAACTTATCCTCTGCATAAGAGGTAACTCTGGGTGTTCCTTTCCTGTGGCGGTCCTCATGAGAGCCAGTTTCATCATAACACTTGATGGTTTTTGCGACTGCACTTTAAGAAACGCTTAAAGTTCTTGAAACGTTCCGCATTGACTGACCTTCATGTCTTAACGTAATGATGGACTGTCATTTCTCTTTGCTTATTTGAGCTGTTCTTGCCATAATATGGACTTGGTCTTTTACCAAATAGCACTATCTTCTGTATATCTTCCCTTCCTTGTCACAACACAACTGATTGATTGGCTCAAAAGCATCAAGAAGGAAAGAAATTCCACAGATTAACTTTTAACAAAAATGCATTAATTGAAATGCATTCCAGGTGACTACCTCATGATGCTGGTTGAGAGAATGCCAAGAGTGTGCAAAGCTGTCGTCAAGGCAAAGGGTGGCTACTTTGAAGAATCTAAAATCTAAAATATATTTTTATTGAACACTTTTTTGGTTACTACATGATTCCATATGTGTTATTTCATAGTTTTGATGTCTTCACTATTATTCTACAATGTAGAAAACAGCCAAAATAAAGAAAAACCCTGGAATGAGTAGATGTGTCCAAACCTTTGACTGGTACTGTATGTGTGACAATATTAAAAATGTTCTATTGTTCTGTGCTGCCACTGCAATAGTGGATTTATTTTTTAGTTGGCTGCAGACTATTCTGTGTTTGGAGAGGCATTGGGAGTGCAACCAGTATAGTGACTCAGACCTCCATTAAGGTAATTGTTTATTCTGTTGTGCGTTTTATATTTCAGTGAAATATTTACTGTTTATTTATAGTGTCCAACAAGCAAACCTAAACCTCTAAGCTTAATAACCTTTAAAAAAAAAAAAATTATATCTGCCTTTCTACTGTTTTCCTTCAGTGGGCATAGTAGAACCTGTAGTTATTATATTACTTATGTCTAGATGTTACATATCCCTACAGAGTTTGCTGTCACTTATACAGATATAACAGTAAGTACAGTTATTTTAACAGTGATGTTCCATATAGGGCAGGGATGTGCAACTTTGATGGGGAAGGGGGCCACACACTATCTGAACTCAGCATGATGGGCTGCAATGGCTTGCAGGTCTGCATACCCACATCCATATCCACACATGCAGTCAGAGCTGGCCCTAACCTTTTGGGGGCCTTAAGTGACATTTTATTGTCTGATTGCTGACATTCTGTTTACCTGTCTAGAAGTGAGAGCGTGCCATGTGAGTGCTCAGTTGGGGAATCCATCTTCTAATTAAATTAGAGGGGATGGGGTTAGCATCAAACGATTGGATTTAATACTTTCTTGTGCACTGCTCAGCGACGCAAACAACAATGTTTCCATCAGAAACGATTACGGATACCATCCAACACGGGAAACATGCTGCTAAAACATGTACAACAACGTTTCCATTAGAAACGATTACGGATACCATCCAACACGGGAAACATGCTGCTAAAACATGTACAACAACGGGTCGGGCGATTTCTCGCAAGCTCTATGGAATGCCCTTAGACACGGCTTATTGATACATTAAATAGTAATAAAGGTGTCTAGATTTGGGCTAGATGTTGCATGCCTATCACATTTAGGAATTAATTTGAACTAGTTGCTTCCATTAACATTTACTAATGGAGTATGCCACACTTTCATGATCGTAAAATAGAGATTGAAATCTGATTTCAGAGAAGGAAAATCTGCACAGTGGCATTTCCCTGCATGTGGATATGATGTTATGACATGTCACCTTTCCCTGCAGTGCGGTGAGGCTGGTGGTTGAGCCCTCTACTGTCTGAGAGCCTGGAGGTTGATAAGTCAGACAGAGAAAGCAGGACTGACGAGGTATGGCCTAGCCTAGGCTCTGGTCCTCCCACAGGTACACGTTTTGGTTTTTGCCCTAGCACCACAGCTTATTAAAATAATCCAGCCTTGATTATTTGAATCAGCTGTGTAGTACTCGGGCAAAAACCAAAACCTGTACCCCAGGGAGACCCCAGGACTGAGTTTTGGGAAACCCTGGTCTATTGTATATCCTATTGGCGGGCCATGTATATGATGATGATGATGATGATGTTTTGACTACTCTCTGTCTTGGAGGGGGCAAAAATGAACAAAACGTTTGTATGAGACATGTTAAAACTTGTTAGAGGTTGGAAACATGTTTAAACCCGTCTTGTGGTTAGCTTACCAGAGATGAGTCTGCTGTGGGTTTTGGAGCTGAAACTATTTCTGTCAGAGGCTGGGGGAGGGAGATGGGAAATATCATGACGATTGTCTTATCAGTAACTTTTAAGTAACTACGTTTTGCCTGAGAAAGACATTTGTATTCAGCTCTACTGTAGGCTTTATGAAACAGTATTAATATGATATACACAGTGATCATTCAGTAGCACACAACCAGCCCTTTCATATTGGAGAACAGGGTTCTGATGTCACCAGTACTAAACCACACATAGTGATGCGTTTCCCCCACCAGCTGTGATGCTACTGAAACCACTTCAGAGGCTTGTACTCAACAGGTGCAACAGGCAGGTGTTACCACAGCTACAATACACCGCTCTATTGACACACATTGATCCAACTTCAAGATCTCATCTTATTTTTACACAAAGGGAGCTACAATACATATCTCAGATTTAATTCAACTTGATTTCACTATGTCCCTCCCTAAGTTGTGATGGTCAGGGGCTCTTTTTCAATAAACAACTAGCAACAGCATTACATAGTTAACACACACCAAAGAGTGTGTAAGTGTGTGTCTATGCAGGTTAGCATTCTTACCAGTGCGTGTGGCCTGGTGATGATGAGTAGGGTGATGGAGACCACATGGCTGACGGTGAGGAGACCGACCCAGAGAAGGAGTCCACTGACCAGGCGCCGCTGGCTCGAATGGGCCCCCGGGCTATGATGGTGGCAGTTCTCTGAAACCTCACAGCGATCCATTGACTGCTGCGGCATCATCAATCTGCAACGTCCGGCTGTGGGGGAGAGAGAGGCTCGGGTAGAGCAACCTCAGTCCCCTGAGATGCAGCAGAGGGAGTGCAGGAAGAGAGAGAGATGGAGCCACTGTGTGTGTTTGTCCTCTTGGCTTCCTCTGCTGTGAAACCTCAGAACACTGCTGTGTGTGTGTTGCGTCTGTATCCGACGAGGACGTCTTTATGTCTGTGTTCTGCTCTGTGTTCCTCTGTAGCTGTCCAGGACAGGAGGCAGGTTGGGCTGGTACTTTCCTGAGTGACTGAAGGAAAACAAAGAGACTAGATAACTCTTCACGTAGGGGACTGGCCCTCCTACTATTCACACTACTCTCATAGAGAAAGAGGAACACCACTCACAACCAATGAGAAAACGAGGGCGTGATAAACATTGACCTTTAAGTGAAAATGAGTCATTCACATCCTTCCCCTAAATAGATTTTACAATGTGATTTGTCAGCTACTACTATAAACCAAATCGAACCGATAGATTTTGATAGTGTTTTGGCACTGTTCAATGTGAGTCCATTCACTTTCCTGATGTGTCAGTGTGTAATTCGCTTTCTTTTTCTATTCTCTTCCTCTTTCTCTTTCTGTGCGAAAGTACTGTAGTAAAATACAGGTCAAGTCAACATATTCAAACCCCACTCTTCAGCACATTAATATGATAACATGTCACAAGGTTGTGTTTCAAATGTTTGCATCTCTAAAATCTCCCAGTCTCAGCTGCATGTCAGGCTGTGCTGTGCACCTCTTATGGTTTCACTTTGGTTACTTGTGGCTGACCTGGGGAAAGTTTCCGGACCACACAACAGGGTTAAGGTGTCAATCTTGGTATTTGAGTACACTGACCTGGTTAGTGATGACAAAGGCCAAAACAACACCTACACATATGATGATTAGATGGACATTATGGAACAAAAACACTTCCCTAAGTGAAAGTTGGATACTACTATCCGTTTCTAACGTTGTTTAAGTTGTAATGGAAATAACTGACCTTTCCTTTCTTGTGGCATATGAGCAATAGGCTTTGTAATATACTAGCACACAGGAATGCGGGTAAAATAACCATGTTTATCTGATGTAATTGGTGAAGTGCAACGTACAGATGATGACATATAGTAAATAGTAACAGAGCAGCCCTCAGGCACTACAGGTTAGTATATGCATCACATCTCCCTTTCTTTGGATCATTTGTTTCTCAAAACAATGTTGTTTCAACTCAGTGTTTCACATTGCAAACAATATGCAAACAAACGTTGCTTTTTTTTTGGTAATATAGACATCACAATAGTCATTACATTGTTATTATTAATGTCTTGTCAATGTTTTATTTTTTCTTCTATTTTGTTTTTTGTTTGTTTTTCAACAGTCTCTGTTTGAACTACAAACACTGACAGAATTGGCATTCTGATAGGTCTTCCATAACGAGTTGAATTCACTGGTGTGTCAGTGTTTACATTGTTGCTTTACATTGTTTGTTTTGGTTTTGTTGGTGCTGGAGAACACACAGGTGAGTAGTTTTCTTCCAGGCTGACACTTGTTTCAGGTTCTCTTTCCACTGGATAAGGTAAGTCCATTATGGTTTCTGAGTGTCTCTCTGGGTGTGTTTCATGTGTTTTTTAACAGGTGTCTCCGGTTCCTTCAGTAGATTCTCTCATTTTGTGTTTGTACTATGTATGACCTTGGCTGGTCATGTTTTCCAATTAAAATCGCTGGTTGCCATTTGTTGTCTTGTCTGTTCCTGACTCGTTCTCCTTCCTTCATGACCAAAAGCTTACATGTGCTTTGGTCAAGGTAGTGTTTTGTCTCTGTTGTCTGCTTGTGAGCCTGTTCCTGATATGCTGATAAAGTCCTGGATTTAACAATCTCTCTGACTTCAAAATCTTTGTCTGCAGCCTCCCTCCCATCAGTAGGTGTGCAGGTGAGAGACCTACTCCATCCAGGGGTGTTTCTTTACTCAATGAGCGCTAAGTATTCACTATGTAACAGCCTTATTCTAAAATTGATTAAATCGTTTCCCCTCATCAATCTACACACAATACCACATAATGACAAAGAAAAAACAAACAAATATTTTTGGAAATAAAATTAAAAACTGAAATCACATTTACTTAAGCATTCAGACCATTTACTCAGTACTTTGTTGAAGCACCTTTGGCAGTGAATACAGCCTTGAGTCTTCTTGGGTATGACGCTACAAGCTTGGCACACCTGTATTTGGGGAGTTTCTCCCATTCTTCTCTGCAGATCCTGTCAAGCTCTGTCAGGTTGGATCGGGAGCGTCGCTGCACAGCTATTTTCAGGTCTCTCCAGAGACGTTTGATCGGGTTCAAGTACAGGCTCTGGCTGGGCAACTCAAGGACATTCCGAGACTTTTCCCGAAGCCACTCCTGCGTTTTCTTGGCTGTGTGCTTAGTGTATTTGTCCTTTTGGAAGGTGAACCTTCGCCCCAGTCTGAGGTCCTGAGCGCTCTGGAGCAGGTTTTCATCAAGGATCTCTCTCTACTTTGCTCCGTTCATCTTTTCCTCAACCTTGACTAGTCTCCCAGTCCCTGCTGCTGAAAAACATCCCCACAGCATGATGCTGCCACCACCATGCTTCACCGTAGAGATGGTGGCAGGTTTCCTTCAGACGTGACACTTGGCATTCAGGCCAAAGAGTTCAATCTTGGTCTGAGTCCTTTAGTTGCCTTTTGGCAAACACCAAGTGGGCTGTCATGTGCCTTTTACTGAGGAGTGGCTTCTGTCTGGCCACTCTACCATAAAGGCCTGATTAGTGGAGTGCTGCAGAGATGGTTATCCTTCTGGAAGGTTCTCCCATCTCCAAAGAGGAACTCTAGAACTCATTCAGTGACCATCAGGTTCTTTGTCACCTCCCTGACCAAGGCCCTCTTCCCCCGATTGCTCAGTCTGGCCAGGCGGCAAGGTCTAGGAAGCGTCTTGGTGGTTCCAAACTTCTTCCATTTAAGAATGGAGGCCACTGTGTTCTTGAGGACCTTCCGTGCTGCAGAAATGTTTTGGTACCCTTCCCCAGACCTGTGCCTCGACACAATCCTGTCTCTGAGTTGTACGGAAAATTCCTTCGACCTCATGGCTTGGTTTTTGCTCTGACATGCACTGTCAACCTTGAGACTGTATATAGGCAGGTGTGTGCCATTTCCAAATCATGTCCAATCAATTGAATTTACCACAGGTGGACTCCAATCCAGTTATAGAAACATCTCAAGGATGATCAATGGAAACAGGATGCACCTGAGCTCAATTTCGCGTCTTTTAACAAAGAGTCTGAATTTGTTATGTAAATAAGGTATTTCTGTTTTAGTTTTTTTATACATTTGCAAGAATTTATAAAAACATGTTTTCGATTTGTCATTATGGGGTATTGTGTGTAGATTGAGGAGAAAAATAAAATTAATCAAATTTAGAATAAGGCTGTAACATAACAAAATGTGGAAAATGTCAAGTGGTCTGAATATTTTCCAAATGCAGTGTATGTGGGGCAGCAGGTAGCCTAGTGGTTAGAGTGTTGGGTCAGTAACCGAAAGGTTGCAAGATCGAATCCCTGAGCTGACACGGTAAAAATCTGTTGTTTTGCCCCTGAACAAGGCAGATTAACCCACTGTTCCCAAGCCATCATTGTAAATAAGATTTTGTTGTTAACTGACTTGCCTAGTTAAATAAAGGTACAAAAAATTGCTTTTTATACATCTTCTCCAGTCTGAACTACCCTCTCAGCTTGGCCGTTTGACTGTGGAAATCTAGGGCTCGACGTGACATGTTTGAACTCTCAGCTGGTAGAAAACTCTTGACTCACAAGACATTTCTTGACTCACAAGCTGTGAGTGGGGCACAAAACGTTGAGCACCCCATGCTTTGCAAAGATCGACTTTAGTGCTGTAATTACGTGTTTACTTGCTGTCCCACTGAACTTGGAGATTTCTGGGTATTTTGTAATAATCCACACATAGTAGAAATTCTGTGTCATTGTAATGGAAGAGGTCCACTCTAACTTTGGCCCAAGCTCTCTCTTATATTGGATGGGACATGAGCGGCTGTTTGGTTGTTGTTTTTGTGTTTGTTGCAGACTGCACATTTTGTTACATCTTCAATCTGTTTAGCCACGCCTGGCCAGAACTTCCCTTCCTCTTTCCTTACATTTTACAATTCCCATGTGTGCTTCATGGATTTTTCAGATTTCTTCTCATTTTCTGAGAGACAACAAGTTTTAACTTTTGAACAGCAGTTCATCTGAGTATTTCAAGTCCTCTCTGAAGGTGCAGTGTTGCTGTATTTTCTTTGCAACTTTCCCTCTCGTGTCTGGCCATCCTTTTTTAACTGTTTCTGTGACCAGTTTTAACTCTCCATCTTCTGCTGTTGCTGTTTTGAATTGCTGCAGTTTCTCCTCTGAAACAGGCTTTTGATCGATGTAGTTTACATCCAGCTCACCATCGAACAATTTCTCTCTCTAATCCTTCAAGTATGCTCGGCTCAGTGCATCAGCGACGTGTATCTCCTTTCCTGGCTTGTCTGTCACATGTAGACTGTATCTCTGTAGTCTCATCAGCATTCTCTGCAGTCTGGCTGGTACTTTCTGGAGCGACTTCTTGAAGATTGTTTCCAAGGGTTTGTGGTCTGACTCCACCTGGATCTGTTTTTCATACAGGTATTGATGAAACTTCTTGCAGCCATACACTATTGCCGTTAGCTCTTTTTCAATTTGAGCGTATCTCTTTTGACAGTCTGTGATGGATCTTGACCCGTATGCGATTGGCTGACCATCTTGCAGGATCACAGCTCCCAAGCCTTCTGAGCTTGCATCCACAGTCAGTTTTTTTAACATCATAGTACTTTAACACTGGCGCATTGCTGACAAGCTAATCAAATGGCTATTTGCATTGCCCCCCCTCCCCCCTCATTTACGCTGCTGCTACTCTGTTTATTATATATGCATAGTCACTTTAACTCTACCTACATGTACATATTACCTACTAACCAGTGCCCCCGCACATTGACTCTGTACCGGTACCCTCTGTATATAGCCTTGCTACTGTTATTTTACTGCTGCTCTTTAATTATTTGTAACTTTCATTCTATATTTTTATACTTATCTATTTTTTACTTAACACATTATTCTTAACTGCATTGTTGGTTAAGGGCTTGTAAGTAAGCATTTCACTGTAAGGTACCGTTTGTATTTGGCGCATGTGACAAATTTGATTTGAAGTGTTTTCATGCTTTTGAAGCTCTGTTCCTGTGCAGACTCCCAGTCCCACTGAATTTCTCCTTCCAGCAGTTGTCTCAGTGGTGCGCTGACATCTGAGAGATTTGGGATGAACCTTGTGATGTACTGCAACATTCCCATGAACCTCTGAAGCGCTGCTTTGTCCTCTGGCCCTGGCCTTTCTTGTATTGCTCTGACCTTTTTGGAGGCTGGTTTCAAGTCTACTTTGCTTAACACATGTCAATGTAGAGAATTTCTGTCATTCTGATTTTGCACTTGTCCATATTCAATATCAAGTTGATGCTTCTCAGTCTGTCTAGTAGCTATCTCAGTCTCCGGTCGTGCACTGGGCTGTGCAGGCGCACTGGAGACACCTTGCGCAGAGCCGGCGCAGGATATACCGGTCCGAAGAGGCGCACTGGAGACCAGGAGCACTGAGCCGGCACCACCCTTCCTGTCTGGATACCCCTCTTTACGCGGCAGGTACGGAGAGCATGTACTGCACGTAAAACCGGAAAACATGGCACTGGAACCATGACCAACTCCGCTCGCCCCGCTCGCCAACCCGTGTGCCAATTGGGGGGGTTGCCTCTCGTGCTCCCGACTCTGCCGTAACTCCTGATCTATCCGCTCCTCTCTATCTGCCTCCGCCTGTTTCCATTGCAGGCTTTTGTCGCCTGCCATGATCTCCTCCCATGTCCACGATGTCCTAAACTCCCTTCTCTCCCGTGATCAGCGCTGATCCTCTCTACTTCCGGCGCCGACCGAGATGGCCGCCTCGCTTCGCGTTCCTAGGAAAATATGCAGTATTTTGTTTTTTTATGTGTTATTCCTTACATTGGTACCCCAGGTAATCTTAGGTTTCATTACATACAGTCGGGAGGAACTACTGAATATAAGAGCAATGTCAACTCACCATCGTTACAACCAGGAATATGACTCTTCCGAAGCGGATCCTGTGTTTTGCCTTCCACCCAATACAATGGATCTGATTCCAGACCCTAAACAACGATGCCGTTAAAGGGGCAAACGAAGCAGTCTCCTGGTCAGGCTTCGGAGACGGCCACATCGCGCTCCACTCCCTAGCATACTACTCGCCAATGTCCAGTCTCTTGACAATAAGGTTGATGAAATCCGAGCAAGGGTAACACTCCAGAGAGACATCAGATATTGTAACGTTCTTTGCTTCACGGAAACATGGTTCACTCGAGAGACGCTAACGGAGTCGGTGCAGCCAGCTGGTTTCTTCACGCATCGCGCCGACAGAAACAAACATCTTTCTGGTAAGAAGAGGGGCGGGGGTGTATGCCTTATGATTAACGAGACGTGGTGTGATCATAACAACATACAGGAACTCAAGTCATTCTGTTCACCTGATTTAGAATTCCTCACAATCAAATGTCGACCGCATTATCTACCAAGGGAATTCTCTTCGATTATAATCACAGCCGTATATATTCCCCCCCAAGCAGACACATCGATGGCCCTGAACGAACTTTATCTGACTCTTTGTAAACTGGAAACCACACACCCTGAGGCTGCATTCATCGTAGCTGGGGATTTTAACAAGGCTAATCTGAAAACAAAACTCCCTAAATTCTATCAGCATATCGATTGTGCTACCAGGGCTGGTAAAACCTTGGATCATTGTTATACTAACTTCCGCGACGCATATAAGGCCCTCCCCCGCCCTCCTTTCGGAAAAGCTGACCACGACTCCATTTTGTTGCTTCCAGCCTACAAACAGAAACTAAAACAGCAAGCTCCCGCGCTCAGGTCTGTTCAACGCTGGTCCGACCAATCTGATTCCACGCTTCAAGACATTTAACACCATAGTACCCTCCAAACTCGTCATCACGCTCGAGACCCTGGGTCTCGACCCCGCCCTGTGCAACTGGGTCCTGGACTTCCTGACGGGCCGCCCCCAGGTGGTGAGGGTAGGTAACAACATCTCCACCCCGCTGATCCTCAACACTGGGGCCCCACAAGGGTGCGTTCTGAGCCCTCTCCTGTACTCCCTGTTCACCCACGACTGCGTGGCCATGCACGCCTCCAACTCAATCATCAAGTTTGCGGACGACACTACAGTGGTAGGCTTGATTACCAACAACGACGAGACGGCCTACAGGGAGGAGGTGAGGGCCCTCGGAGTGTGGTGTCAGGAAAATAACCTCACACTCAACGTCAACAAAACAAAGGAGATGATTGTGGACTTCAGGAAACAGCAGAGTGAGCACCCCCCTATCCACATCGACGGGACAGTAGTGGAGAAGATGGAAAGTTTTAAGTTCCTCGGTGTACACATCACGGACAAACTGAATTGGTCCACCCACACAGACAGCGTTGTGAAGAAGGCGCAGCAGCGCCTCTTCAACCTCAGGAGGCTGAAGAAATTCGGCTTGTCACCAAAAGCACTCACAAACTTTTACAGGTGCACAATCGAGAGCATCCTGTCGGGCTGTATCACCGCCTGGTACGGCAACTGCTCCGCCCACAACCGTAAGGCTCTCCAGAGGGTAGTGAGGTCTGCACAACGCATCACCGGGGGCAAACTACCTGCTCTCCAGGACACCTACACCACCCGATGTCACAGGAAGGCCATAAAGATCATCAAGGACAACAACCACCCGAGCCACTGCCTGTTCACCCCGCTATCATCCAGAAGGCGAGGTCAGTACAGGTGCATCAAAGCAGGGACCGAGAGACTGAAAAACAGCTTCTATCTCAAGGCCATCAGACTGTTAAACAGCCACCACTAACATTTAGTGGCCGCTGCCAACATACTGACTCAACTCCAGCCACTTTAATAATGGGAATTGATGGAAATTATGTAAAAATGTATCACTAGCCACTTTAAACAATGCCACTTAATATAATGTTTACATACCCTACATTACTCATCTCATATGTATATGTATATACTGTACTCTATATCATCTACTGCATCTTGCCATCTTTATGTAATACATGTATCACTAGCCACTTTAAACTATGCCACTTAATATAATGTTTACATACCCTACATTACTCATCTCATATGTATATGTATAGACTGTACACTATACCATCTACTGCATCTTGCCTATGCCGTTCTGTACCATCACTCATTCATATATCTTTATGTACATATTCTTTATCCCTTTACACTTGTGTGTATAAGGTAGTAGTTGTGGAATTGTTATGTTAGATTACTTGTTGGTTATTACTGCATTGTCGGAACTAGAAGCACAAGCATTTCGCTACACTCGCATTAACATCTGCTAACCATGTGTATGTGACAAATAAAATTTGATTTGATTTGATTTGATCAGGAACTCTTCTCCTCCTGGCCACGCTGCTTGGTCCTTTTGTGGTGGGTTCTTCTGTCACGATCGTCATGGGAAAAAGTGGACCAAAGCGCAGCGTGGTATGTGTTCATTCTATATATTTCTTTAATGAACACCGACAACAACAAAACAAATTACGAACGTGACGTTCTGCAGGGCAAAATAACAACCAATGCAAAAATAAGAACCCACAAATGAAAGAGGGAAAAAGGACTGCCTAAGTATGATTCCCAATCAGAGACAACGATAGACAGCTGCCTCTGATTGGGAACCACACTCGGCCAAAAACAAAGAACTAGAAAACATAGAAATAAAGAAACTAGAATGCCCACCCTAGTCACAATCTCGTCATGGTCTCTCGATAACAATCTCGTCATGGTCTATATTTGCGCTCTAGCCAACAGCACGTAGTTGGCGCTGTTGGCTAGTGACACTAGCCAACAGCGCTATCTACGTGCTGTTGGCTAGAGCGCACATATAGACCATGACGAGATTGTTATTATCATGGACAAAATAGTGAGATTATTGTCAAATGGCAGCCAAGCATCGATTATCATGTCACCAGAAAGAAAACTGGATATTTATTGGAAAGGAGCATCAAGCTCATCACTTTTCACTTTCACCACCCTGTGAAGTTCATTATTTGTTTAATCTGTAGCCTAATAAACTGCATGCTTTCCCGACGAGTGTAGTGGGAGGACCACCCAACATGCTGCATGCTGTGACTCCAAATTTACTTTGATATGATAGTTATTATATCAATATTTGCGCATAAAAGCGTTTCCAACGACATTTATCGCATAATAATTTTTACCGACAGACAAAGATCCCACCTTGTCTAGCATACTGTTTTGTCGACATTTTGGAAAGTTTACAGAAAAATGTTCTGTTTCCATCAGGTGTGTCATTACATTTGTTTATCTGACATGTACTTTACTTGGTTAATGAAAAGCTATTCTGGAGTGTGGCCTATGCTACATGTCGTGTTAATTTTCCCTCGTTCCCTTATTTTTTATGACTACTCTACATGCTGTGGCCATAGTTTATTATGTTGCCATGGGGAGGTGGGGCAGAGAGTCCCTTGTAAAAGACAGTTCATTGTCGATGTCAGTTGGCCTGAGCTCAAACATGACCTTTGGTAGGACATGGTTACCTGTATAAGGCCAGAGTACCATTTATTGGTCCGTGCTATCTGTTTGGGACGTCTGTACCCCATTGAAGTTTACATTTTAAATTGGTTAGGTAAGGGTTATGGTTAAGTTTAGGCTAGGGGTTAAGGTTAGGTTTAGAGTTTATGGTAGGGGCATTCCAAGCAACCTGGATAGCAATGACCCTCTTAGTGGGGTGGACTGACAGTTGATCAGTGTCATCTGAGGTGTGCTGTACTCAGGGTTGGGTAGGTTATTTTCTAAATGTAATCCATTACAGTTACCTGTCACGAATTGTAATCAGAAATGTAACTTTTGGATTACCCAAACTCAGTAATGTAATCTGATTAGTTTCATTTACTTTTGGATTACTTTCACCTTAGAGGCAATAGAAGAAGTCAAAAATGTGTGTCATCAAAGTGGTCTCTGACTTGTGGTCAGACTCGCTCAAGTGGAACAAATTTAAACTTGTACTTTTTGTCAATGCTGAATTTAATATAATTGAGAAAACACAGTACCGGTCAAAAGTTTGTACACACTTACTCCAATGGTTTTTCTTAATATTTTTACTATTTTCTACATTGTAGAATAATAGTAAAGACATCCAAACTCTGAAATAACACATACGTAATCATGTAGTAACCAAAAATGTGATATAAAATACCCTTTGCCTTGATGACAGTTTGCACACTCTTGGAATTCTGTCAACCAGCTTCACCTGGAATGCTTTTCCAACAGTCATGAAGGAGTTCCTGTAGTGAGGTGCGTACTGGCGGCAGAGAAGTCAGGCGCAGGAGAGCGAAAACTGATTTACAACGGTGTCGTTTAATATCCATAAACCACCGTCAACAGAACAATACAATAAATGGGTCAAACAAAACCCAGTAAATACCAGCATACCGTGCATAAGCACTACAAGAAACAATTACCGACAAGGACATGGGGGGGGGAACAGAGGGTTAAATACACAACATGTAATTGATGGAATTGGAACCAGGTGTGATGGAAGACAAGACAAAACCAATGGAAAATGAAAAGTGGATCAGCAATGGCTAGAAGGTCGGTGACAGCCGAACACCGCCCGAACAAGGAGAGGGACCAACTTTGGCGGAAGTCGTGACAGTTCCCACATATGCTGAGCACTTGTTGGCTGCTTTTCCTTCATTCTGTGGTCCGACTCATCCCAAACCATCTCAATTGGGTTAAGGTCAGGTGATTATGGAGGCCAGGTCATCTGATGCAGCACTCCATCACTCTCTTTCTTGGTCAAATAGCCTTTACACAGCCTGGAGGTGTGTTGGGTCATTGTCCTGTTGCAAAACAAGTAATAGTCCTACTAAGCACAAATCAGATGGGATGGAGTATCGCTGCAGAATTTTGTGGTAGCCATGCTGGTTAAGTGTGCCTTGAATTCTAAATAAATCACTGACAGTGTCACCGGCAAAGCACCCTCACATCTCCTCCTCCATGCTTCACGGTGGGAAGCACACATACGGAGATCATCCGTTCACCTACTCTGCGTCTCACAAAGACACGGCAGTTGGAACCAAACATCGAACATATGGACTCATCAGACCAAAGGACAGATTTCCACCGGTCTAATGCCCGTTGCTTGTGTTTCTTGGCCAAAGCAAGTCTCTTTGTCTTTTTGGTGTTTTTAGTAGTGGTTTCTTTGCAGCAATTTGACCATGAAGGCCTGATTCACTCCAGTCTCTTCTGAACAGTTGATGTTGAGATGTGTCTGTTACTTGAACTCTGTGAAGCATTTACTTAGGCTGCATTTTCTGAGGCTGGTAACTGTAATTAACTTATCCTCTGCAGCAGAGGTAACTAGGTCTTACTTTCCTGTGGCGGTTCACAAGAGAGCCAGTTTCATCATAGCGCTTGATGATTTGTGTGACTGCAGTTTTCCTTATTGACTGACCTCCATGTCTTAAAGTAATGATGGACTGTCATTTCTCTTTGCTTATTTGAGCTGTACTTGCCATACTATGGACATGGTATTTTTTACCAAATAGGGCTATCTTCTGTATACCACCCCTACCTTGTGACAACACAACTGATGGCTCAAACGCATTATGAAGAAAATAAATTACACAAATGAACTTTAAACAATGAACACCTGCTAATTGAAATGCATTCCAGGTGACTACCTCATGAAGCTGATTGAGAGAATGCCAAGAGCGTGCAAAGCTGTCATCAAGGCAAAGGGTGGCTACTTTGAAGAATCTCAAATATGAAATATATTTTGATTTGTTTAACACTTTTTTTGGTTACTACAATATTCCATATGTGTTATTTCATAGTTTTGATGTCTTCACTATTATTCTACAATGTAGAAAATAGTAAAAATAAAGAAAACCCTTGAATGAGTAGGTGTGTCCAAACTTTTGACTGGTACTGTATGTTTTTGCAAACATCTTTTATGAATTTAAAGGTAATTCAAGTAGCAATCATCTCTAGTTCTTCAAAAGTATCTGTAATCTGATCACAATATTTTTGCTGCTAATGTAACTGATTTAGTTTTTTTGTAATCATATTACATGTAATAAGTTGGCTGTACTGAGTAGCCTACAATATATTAGATTAGGTGTTAGGTGTGTAGTGGTTATCACTAGGGTATGTCAATGTCACTGGATGCAATTAGAAAACTTTTCTGGGGGGGGGGGGGACTAATTTCCCCCGCACATTGTCTAGGCTATACTCTTAGTTTTGTTCTCAGACATGTAAGCCTGGCAAGCGAGCTTAACTTTAACCACTGCTAAAGCAGTGGAGGCTGGTGGGAGGAGCTATAGGAGGACATGCTCATTGTAATGTCTGGAATGGAATAAATGAATGGTATCAAACTCATCTA
The DNA here is from genome assembly GCF_016432855.1 of Salvelinus namaycush. Classification (NCBI taxonomy): domain Eukaryota; kingdom Metazoa; phylum Chordata; class Actinopteri; order Salmoniformes; family Salmonidae; genus Salvelinus; species Salvelinus namaycush. The sequence continues at coordinate 81,717,138 of NC_052309.1, forward strand.
ACATATGTAATCCACATATTTGACTCTGTTCCATGTATTCCATTCCAGCCATTCAAATGAGCCCGTCCTCCTATAGCTCCTCACACCAGCCTCCACTGTGCTGCAGGCTTCTCATCTCTCCTGGCCCACCTATTACACAGTAAATTACTTTCTACAGCCATCTAGTGGCCATTAAAATTACTGCTAACTGCTTTAGGCTCTTCTATTGAAGACAGAGTGAATGTATAACCTTTCTATCTAGTCCACTTGCTGGCGTCCGGAATCATCCCATGACCTTTGAGTCTGACATTTGAAAAGAAAAAGCGAAGTAAAGGTAGACCTGCAGGGGCGGATTGACCATGTGCTGGTCAATTTTTTACCTATTGGGCCTGTCTAACTTAATTTTTTTTCTTCACCTCTACAGATCAATGGTTGAGGGTTTGAAGCTCTATTCAATAAGACAAGGAGGTAATGACACAGACCTGTCAACCTAAATAATTTGCTGTTAGTTCCTTATTTTTATTTTGTTTGATCATTCCTTTTCTCACTTTTGTTCGATCATCTTTTCCTCTCTCACAATACTGTAGTATGGCTGAGAATGTTACGTGAGAGGAAGTACCCTTGCATGCTATCAGGCTCCTAGCCACGGCTGACTGTAGCATTGCTGAGAATGTTGCATGTGAAGAAGTAACCTTGCATGCCAGGCTCCTTTCCCACAACTGGTGAGGGACATGAGAAACATATTGGCCTGCATGTGAGTAAATGTGTTTGATTCATGAACATAGCTGCCTAGTTTGATGTTTCCTGTGCAAGCAGTTGTAGACCAATCATGTAAAACTACTGCACAAATGTGCAGTTATTTTACCTTGTGTAGTCTGTTTCTAATAAACCTTAATATACAGTTCTGAAAAGAAAGAGGTGACAATTTCTGTACTTCTCACCAGGTGGTGGCACTCTCCTACCGCTTGTACGTGCTATTCCATGCTGTGTAAGGAAAAATCTGAGACTGATCAGAAAGCCTACATTTGAAGGAATTCTCATCTCCAAGACAGTCATAAGATATATGCTAATAACTGTGTTATACCTATACAAACCATTTTAGCAGAGACATTCAGGGTTGGAGATAGGGGGCATAGGGTCTACTGCATGGTCTCCCATTAGGCCTTCACTGATCAGGAAAGTAACTGATGCTAGAGATACATCCATTTATTTGATCAAAGGAAGGATTAGATATTGTTGGGCAAACATTTGAAGTGTAAGGCAAAGAGCAACATTTTCTCTCGTTTTTAATTGTTCTAGTTTAAGTAGGCCTGGGAAACATAATGGAATCTCTCATTACACACAAATCTACTCACCCATACTTACACTGACACCACAACACAAACTGCAAACATCCACATCCACATAACATGCATACACTGACACCATACACACACGCATGCGGAAACACACACACGCTGCTGCTACTGTCTAATCTAGCCTGTTGCTTAGTCACTTTACCCCTACCTTTATGTACAGTACATACAGTAGACTCGTACTGGTACTCCCTGTATATAGCCATGTTATGTTTTACTCCCTGTATATAGCCACATTATGTTCTACTCCCTGTATATAGCCATGTTATGTTCTACTCCCTGTATATAGCCGTGTTATGTTCTACTCCCTGTATATAGCCACGTTATGTTCTACTCCCTGTATATAGCCATGTTATGTTCTACTCCCTGTATATAGCCACGTTATGTTCTACTCCCTGCATATAGCCACGTTATGTTCTACTCCCTGTATATAGCCACGTTATGTTCTACTCCCTGTATATAGCCACGTTATGTTCTACTCCCTGCATATAGCCACGTTATGTTCTACTCCCTGCATATAGCCACGTTATGTTCTACTCCCTGTATATAGCCACGTTATGTTCTACTCCCTGTATATAGCCACGTTATGTTCTACTCCCTGCATATAGCCACGTTATGTTCTACTCCCTGTATATAGCCACGTTATGTTCTACTCCCTGCATATAGCCACGTTATGTTCTACTCCCTGTATATAGCCACGTTATGTTCTACTCCCTGTATATAGCCACGTTATGTTCTACTCCCTGCATATAGCCACGTTATGTTCTACTCCCTGCATATAGCCACGTTATGTTCTACTCCCTGTATATAGCCACGTTATGTTCTACTCCCTGTATATAGCCACGTTATGTTCTACTCCCTGCATATAGCCACGTTATGTTCTACTCCCTGTATATAGACACATTATGTTCTACTCCCTGTATATAGCCACGTTATGTTCTACTCCCTGTATATAGCCATGTTATGTTCTACTCCCTGCATATAGCCACGTTATGTTCTACTCCCTGTATATAGCCACGTTATGTTCTACTCCCTGTATATAGCCACGTTATGTTCTACTCCCTGTATATAGCCACGTTATGTTCTACTCCCTGTATATAGCCGTGTTATGTTCTACTCCCTGCATATAGCCACGTTATGTTCTACTCCCTGTATATAGCCGTGTTATGTTCTACTCCCTGTATATAGCCATGTTATGTTCTACTCCCTGCATATAGCCACGTTATGTTCTACTCCCTGTATATAGCCACGTTATGTTCTACTCCCTGTATATAGCCACGTTATGTTCTACTCCCTGCATATAGCCACGTTATGTTCTACTCCCTGTATATAGCCACGTTATGTTCTACTCCCTGTATATAGCCACGTTATGTTCTACTCCCTGCATATAGCCACGTTATGTTCTACTCCCTGCATATAGCCATGTTATGTTCTACTCCCTGTATATAGCCATGTTATGTTCTACTCCCTGTATATTGCCGTGTTATGTTCTACTCCCTGTATATAGCCGTGTTATGTTCTACTCCCTGTATATAGCCGTGTTATGTTCTACTCCCTGTATATAACCATGTTATGTTCTACTCCCTGTATATAGCCATGTTATGTTCTACTCCCTGTATATAACCATGTTATGTTCTACTCCCTGTATATAGCCATGTTATGTTCTACTCCCTGTATATAGCCATGTTATGTTCTACTCCCTGTATATAACCATGTTATGTTCTACTCCCTGTATATAGCCGTGTTATTTTCTACTCCCTGTATATAGCCATGTTATGTTCTACTCCCTGTATATAGCCATGTTATGTTCTACTCCCTGTATATAGCCGTGTTATGTTCTACTCCCTGTATATAGCCACGTTATGTTCTACTCCCTGTATATAGCCGTGTTATGTTCTACTCCCTGTATATAGCCACGTTATGTTCTACTCCCTGTATATAGCCGTGTTATGTTCTACTCCCTGTATATAGGCACATTATGTTCTACTCCCTGTATATAGCCATGTTATGTTCTACTCCCTGTATATAGCCGTGTTATGTTCTACTCCCTGTATATAGCCGTGTTATGTTCTACTCCCTGTATATAGCCGTGTTATGTTCTACTCCCTGTATATAGCCACGTTATGTTCTACTCCCTGTATATAGCCGTGTTATGTTCTACTCCCTGTATATAGCCACGTTATGTTCTACTCCCTGTATATAGCCGTGTTATGTTCTACTCCCTGTATATAGCCACGTTATGTTCTACTCCCTGTATATAGCCACATTATGTTCTACTCCCTGTATATAGCCGTGTTATTTTCTACTCCCTGTATATAGCCACGTTCTGTTCTACTCCCTGTATATAGCCACATTATGTTCTACTCCCTGTATATAGCCACGTTATGTTCTACTCCCTGTATATAGCCACATTATGTTCTACTCCCTGTATATAGCCACGTTATGTTCTACTCCCTGTATATAGCCGTGTTATGTTCTACTCCCTGTATTTAGCCGTGTTATGTTCTACTCCCTGTATATAGCCGTGTTATATTCTACTCCCTGTATATAGCCGTGTTATGTTCTACTCCCTGTATATAGCCACGTTATGTTCTACTCCCTGTATATAGCCACGTTATGTTCTACTCCCTGTATATAGCCACGTTATGTTCTACTCCCTGTATATAGCCACGTTATGTTCTACTCCCTGTATATAGCCATGTTATGTTCTACTCCCTGTATATAGCCACGTTATTTTCTACTCCCTGTATATAGCCACGTTATGTTCTACTCCCTGTATATAGCCATGTTATGTTCTACTCCCTGTATATAGCCACATTATGTTCTACTCCCTGTATATAGCCACGTTATGTTCTACTCCCTGTATATAGCCACATTATGTTCTACTCCCTGTATATAGCCACGTTATGTTCTACTCCCTGTATATAGCCACGTTATGTTCTACTCCCTGTATATAGCCACGTTATGTTCTACTCCCTGTATATAGCCACGTTATGTTCTACTCCCTGTATATAGCCATGTTATGTTCTACTCCCTGTATATAGCCGTGTTATGTTCTACTCCCTGTATATAGCCACGTTATGTTCTACTCCCTGTATATAGCCATGTTATGTTCTACTCCCGGTATATAGCCATGTTATGTTCTACTCCCTGTATATAGCCGTGTTATGTTCTACTCCCTGTATATAGCCGTGTTATGTTCTACTCCCTGTATATAGCCGTGTTATGTTCTACTCCCTGTATATAGCTGTGTTATGTTCTACTCCCTGTATATAGCCACGTTATGTTCTACTCCCTGTATATAGCCGTGTTATGTTCTACTCCCTGTATATAGCCGTGTTATGTTCTACTCCCTGTATATAGCCGTGTTATGTTCTACTCCCTGTATATAGCCGTGTTATGTTCTACTCCCTGTATATAGCCGTGTTATGTTCTACTCCCTGCATATAGCCACGTTATGTTCTACTCCCTGTATATAGCCGTGTTATGTTCTACTCCCTGTATATAGCCACGTTATGTTCTACTCCCTGTATATAGCCGTGTTATGTTCTACTCCCTGTATATAGGCACATTATGTTCTACTCCCTGTATTTAGCCGTGTTATGTTCTACTCCCTGTATATAGCCGTGTTATGTTCTACTCCCTGTATATAGCCACGTTATGTTCTACTCCCTGTATATAGCCGTGTTATGTTCTACTCCCTGTATATAGCCACGTTATGTTCTACTCCCTGTATATAGCCGTGTTATGTTCTACTCCCTGTATATAGGCACATTATGTTCTACTCCCTGTATATAGCCATGTTATGTTCTACTCCCTGTATATAGCCGTGTTATGTTCTACTCCCTGTATTTAGCCGTGTTATGTTCTACTCCCTGTATTTAGCCGTGTTATGTTCTACTCCCTGTATATAGCCGTGTTATGTTCTACTCCCTGTATATAGCCGTGTTATGTTCTACTCCCTGTATATAGCCACGTTATGTTCTACTCCCTGTATATAGCCGTGTTATGTTCTACTCCCTGTATATAGCCACATTATGTTCTACTCCCTGTATATAGCCGTGTTATTTTCTACTCCCTGTATATAGCCACGTTATGTTCTACTCCCTGTATATAGCCACGTTATGTTCTACTCCCTGTATATAGCCACGTTATGTTCTACTCCCTGCATATAGCCACGTTATGTTCTACTCCCTGCATATAGCCACGTTATGTTCTACTCCCTGTATATAGCCACGTTATGTTCTACTCCCTGTATATAGCCACGTTATGTTCTACTCCCTGCATATAGCCACGTTATGTTCTACTCCCTGTATATAGCCACGTTATGTTCTACTCCCTGCATATAGCCACGTTATGTTCTACTCCCTGTATATAGCCACGTTATGTTCTACTCCCTGTATATAGCCACGTTATGTTCTACTCCCTGCATATAGCCACGTTATGTTCTACTCCCTGCATATAGCCACGTTATGTTCTACTCCCTGTATATAGCCACGTTATGTTCTACTCCCTGTATATAGCCACGTTATGTTCTACTCCCTGCATATAGCCACGTTATGTTCTACTCCCTGTATATAGACACATTATGTTCTACTCCCTCTATATAGCCACGTTATGTTCTACTCCCTGTATATAGCCATGTTATGTTCTACTCCCTGCATATAGCCACGTTATGTTCTACTCCCTGTATATAGCCACGTTATGTTCTACTCCCTGTATATAGCCACGTTATGTTCTACTCCCTGTATATAGCCACGTTATGTTCTACTCCCTGTATATAGCCGTGTTATGTTCTACTCCCTGCATATAGCCACGTTATGTTCTACTCCCTGTATATAGCCGTGTTATGTTCTACTCCCTGTATATAGCCATGTTATGTTCTACTCCCTGCATATAGCCACGTTATGTTCTACTCCCTGTATATAGCCACGTTATGTTCTACTCCCTGTATATAGCCACGTTATGTTCTACTCCCTGCATATAGCCACGTTATGTTCTACTCCCTGTATATAGCCACGTTATGTTCTACTCCCTGTATATAGCCACGTTATGTTCTACTCCCTGCATATAGCCACGTTATGTTCTACTCCCTGCATATAGCCACGTTATGTTCTACTCCCTGTATATAGCCACGTTATGTTCTACTCCCTGTATATAGCCACGTTATGTTCTACTCCCTGCATATAGCCACGTTATGTTCTACTCCCTGTATATAGACACATTATGTTCTACTCCCTGTATATAGCCACGTTATGTTCTACTCCCTGTATATAGCCATGTTATGTTCTACTCCCTGCATATAGCCACGTTATGTTCTACTCCCTGTATATAGCCACGTTATGTTCTACTCCCTGTATATAGCCACGTTATGTTCTACTCCCTGTATATAGCCACGTTATGTTCTACTCCCTGTATATAGCCGTGTTATGTTCTACTCCCTGTATATAGCCGTGTTATTTTCTACTCCCTGTATATAACCGTGTTATGTTCTACTCCCTGTATATAGCCATGTTATGTTCTACTCCCTGTATATAGCCATGTTATGTTCTACTCCCTGTATATAACCATGTTATGTTCTACTCCCTGTATATAGCCGTGTTATTTTCTACTCCCTGTATATAGCCGTGTTATTTTCTACTCCCTGTATATAGCCGTGTTATGTTCTACTCCCTGTATATAGCCATGTTATGTTCTACTCCCTGTATATAACCGTGTTATGTTCTACTCCCTGTATATAGCCGTGTTATGTTCTACTCCCTGTATATAGCCATGTTATGTTCTACTCCCTGTATATAACCATGTTATGTTCTACTCCCTGTATATAGCCATGTTATGTTCTACTCCCTGTATATAGCCATGTTATGTTCTACTCCCTGTATATAACCATGTTATGTTCTACTCCCTGTATATAGCCGTGTTATTTTCTACTCCCTGTATATAGCCATGTTATGTTCTACTCCCTGTATATAGCCATGTTATGTTCTACTCCCTGTATATAGCCGTGTTATGTTCTACTCCCTGTATATAGCCACGTTATGTTCTACTCCCTGTATATAGCCGTGTTATGTTCTACTCCCTGTATATAGCCACGTTATGTTCTACTCCCTGTATATAGCCGTGTTATGTTCTACTCCCTGTATATAGGCACATTATGTTCTACTCCCTGTATTTAGCCGTGTTATGTTCTACTCCCTGTATATAGCCGTGTTATGTTCTACTCCCTGTATATAGCCACGTTATGTTCTACTCCCTGTATATAGCCGTGTTATGTTCTACTCCCTGTATATAGCCACGTTATGTTCTACTCCCTGTATATAGCCGTGTTATGTTCTACTCCCTGTATATAGGCACATTATGTTCTACTCCCTGTATTTAGCCGTGTTATGTTCTACTCCCTGTATATAGCCGTGTTATGTTCTACTCCCTGTATATAGCCACGTTATGTTCTACTCCCTGTATATAGCCGTGTTATGTTCTACTCCCTGTATATAGCCACGTTATGTTCTACTCCCTGTATATAGCCATGTTATGTTCTACTCCCTGTATATAGCCATGTTATTTTCTACTCCCTGTATATAGCCGTGTTATGTTCTACTCCCTGTATTTAGCCGTGTTATGTTCTACTCCCTGTATTTAGCCGTGTTATGTTCTACTCCCTGTATATAGCCGTGTTATGTTCTACTCCCTGTATATAGCCACGTTATGTTCTACTCCCTGTATATAGCCGTGTTATGTTCTACTCCCTGTATATAGCCACGTTATGTTCTACTCCCTGTATATAGCCACATTATGTTCTACTCCCTGTATATAGCCGTGTTATTTTCTACTCCCTGTATATAGCCACGTTCTGTTCTACTCCCTGTATATAGCCACATTATGTTCTACTCCCTGTATATAGCCACGTTATGTTCTACTCCCTGTATATAGCCACATTATGTTCTACTCCCTGTATATAGCCACGTTATGTTCTACTCCCTGTATATAGCCGTGTTATGTTCTACTCCCTGTATTTAGCCGTGTTATGTTCTACTCCCTGTATATAGCCGTGTTATATTCTACTCCCTGTATATAGCCGTGTTATGTTCTACTCCCTGTATATAGCCGTGTTATGTTCTACTCCCTGTATATAGCCACGTTATGTTCTACTCCCTGTATATAGCCACGTTATGTTCTACTCCCTGTATATAGCCACGTTATGTTCTACTCCCTGTATATAGCCATGTTATGTTCTACTCCCTGTATATAGCCGTGTATGTTCTACTCCCTGTATATAGCCACGTTATTTTCTACTCCCTGTATATAGCCACGTTATGTTCTACTCCCTGTATATAGCCATGTTATGTTCTACTCCCTGTATATAGCCACATTATGTTCTACTCCTGTATATAGCCACGTTATGTTCTACTCCCTGTATATAGCCACATTATGTTCTACTCCCTGTATATAGCCACGTTATGTTCTACTCCCTGTATATAGCCACGTTATGTTCTACTCCCTGTATATAGCCACGTTATGTTCTACTCCCTGTATATAGCCACGTTATGTTCTACTCCCTGTATATAGCCATGTTATGTTCTACTCCCTGTATATAGCCAACTGTATGTTCTACTCCCTGTATATAGCCAACGTTATGTTTCACTCCTGTATATAGCCGTGTTATGTTCTACTCCCTGTATATAGCCGTGTTATGGTTCTACTCCCTGCATATAGCCACGTTATGTTCTACTCCCTGTATATAGCAGTGTTATGTTCTACTCCCTGTATATAGCCGTGTTATGTTCTACTCCCTGTATATAGCCGTGTTATGTTCTACTCCCTGCATATAGCCACGTTATGTTCTACTCCCTGTATATAGCAGTGTTATGTTCTACTCCCTGTATATAGCAGTGTTATGTTCTACTCCCTGTATATAGCCGTGTTATGTTCTACTCCCTGTATATAGCCGTGTTATGTTCTACTCCCTGTATATAGCCGTGTTATGTTCTACTCCCTGTATATAGCCGTGTTATGTTCTACTCTGCATATAGCCACGTTATGTTCTCCTCCCTGTATATAGCCATGTTATGTTCTACTCCCTGTATATAGCCACGTTATGTTCTACTCCCTGTATATAGCCACGTTATGTTCTACTCCCTGTATATAGCCATGTTATGTTCTACTCCCTGTATATAGCCACGTTATGTTCTACTCCCTGTATATAGCCGTGTTATGTTCTACTCCCTGTATATAGCCACGTTATGTTCTACTCCCTGTATATAGCCATGTTATGTTCTACTCTCTGTATATAGCCGTGTTATGTTCTACTCCCTGTATATAGCCGTGTTATGTTCTACTCCCTGCATATAGCCACGTTATGTTCTACTCCCTGTATATAGCCGTGTTATGTTCTACTCCCTGTATATAGCCACGTTATGTTCTACTCCCTGTATATAGCCATGTTATTTTCTACTCCCTGTATATAGCCACGTTATGTTCTACTCCCTGTATATAGCCATGTTATGTTCTACTCCCTGTATATAGCCACGTTATGTTCTACTCCCTGTATATAGCCATGTTATGTTCTACTCCCTGTATATAGCCGTGTTATGTTCTACTCCCTGTATATAGCCACGTTATGTTCTACTCCCTGTATATAGCCATGTTATGTTCTACTCCCTGTATATAGCCATGTTATGTTCTACTCCCTGTATATAGCCACGTTATGTTCTACTCCCTGTATATAGCCACGTTATGTTCTACTCTCTGTATATAGCCGTGTTCTGTTCTACTCCCTGTATATAGCCGTGTTATGTTCTACTCCCTGTATATAGCCACATTATGTTCTACTCCCTGTATTTAGCCGTGTTATGTTCTACTCCCTGTATATAGCCACATTATGTTCTACTCCCTGTATATAGCCATGTTATGTTCTACTCCCTGTATATAGGCACATTATTTTCTACTCCCTGTATATAGCAATGTTATGTTCTACTCCCTGTATATAGGCACATTATGTTCTACTCCCTGTATATAGCCGTGTTATGTTCTACTCCCTGTATATAGGCACATTATGTTCTACTCCCTGTATATAGCCATGTTATGTTCTACTCCCTGCATATAGCCATGTTATGTTCTACTCCCTGTATATAGCCGTGTTATGTTCTACTCCCTGCATATAGCCATGTTATGTTCTACTCCCTGTATATAGCCGTGTTATGTTCTACTCCCTGTATATAGCCACGTTATGTTCTACTCCCTGTATATAGCCACGTTATGTTCTACTCCCTGTATATAGCCACGTTATGTTCTACTCCCTGCATATAGCCATGTTATGTTCTACTCCCTGTATATAGCCATGTTATGTTCTACTCCCTGCATATAGCCATGTTATGTTCTACTCCCTGCATATAGCCATGTTATGTTCTACTCCCTGTATATAGCCATGTTATGTTCTACTCCCTGTATTTAGCCGTGTTATGTTCTACTCCCTGTATTTAGCCGTGTTATGTTCTACTCCCTGTATATAGCCATGTTATGTTCTACTCCCTGTATATAGCCACGTTATGTTCTACTCCCTGTATATAGCCGTGTTATGTTCTACTCCCTGTATATAGCCACGTTATGTTCTACTCCCTGTATATAGCCACATTATGTTCTACTCCCTGTATATAGCCGTGTTATTTTCTACTCCCTGTATATAGCCACGTTATGTTCTACTCCCTGTATATAGCCACATTATGTTCTACTCCCTGTATATAGCCACGTTATGTTCTACTCCCTGTATATAGCCACATTATGTTCTACTCCCTGTATATAGCCACGTTATGTTCTACTCCCTGTATATAGCCGTGTTATGTTCTACTCCCTGTATTTAGCCGTGTTATGTTCTACTCCCTGTATATAGCCGTGTTATATTCTACTCCCTGTATATAGCCGTGTTATGTTCTACTCCCTGTATATAGCCACGTTATGTTCTACTCCCTGTATATAGCCACGTTATGTTCTACTCCCTGTATATAGCCACGTTATGTTCTACTCCCTGTATATAGCCACGTTATGTTCTACTCCCTGTATATAGCCATGTTATGTTCTACTCCCTGTATATAGCCGTGTTATGTTCTACTCCCTGTATATAGCCACGTTATTTTCTACTCCCTGTATATAGCCACGTTATGTTCTACTCCCTGTATATAGCCATGTTATGTTCTACTCCCTGTATATAGCCACATTATGTTCTACTCCCTGTATATAGCCGTGTTATGTTCTACTCCCTGTATATAGCCACGTTATGTTCTACTCCCTGTATATAGCCATGTTATGTTCTACTCCCTGTATATAGCCACGTTATGTTCTACTCCCTGTATATAGCCACGTTATGTTCTACTCCCTGTATATAGCCACGTTATGTTCTACTCCCTGTATATAGCCACGTTATGTTCTACTCCCTGTATATAGCCACGTTATGTTCTACTCCCTGTATATAGCCACATTATGTTCTACTCCCTGTATATAGCCACGTTATGTTCTACTCCCTGTATATAGCCACGTTATGTTCTACTCCCTGTATATAGCCACGTTATGTTCTACTCCCTGTATATAGCCACGTTATGTTCTACTCCCTGTATATAGCCGTGTTATGTTCTACTCCCTGTATATAGCCGTGTTATGTTCTACTCCCTGTATATAGCCACGTTATGTTCTACTCCCTGTATATAGCCATGTTATGTTCTACTCCCTGTATATAGCCATGTTATGTTCTACTCCCTATATATAGCCATGTTATTTTTATTTGTTATTCGCTGTGTATTTATTCCTCGTGTCACTTTTTCTATTTTATCTTTAACTCCGCATTGTTGGAAAAGGACCCTTAAGTAAGCATTTCACTGTTAGTCTATACCTGCTGTCTAAGAAGCATGTGCCAAATACAATTAGATTTAATTACTAACCTAATTTAATACACATACCACAGTTCATCAAATCACACTGAAATAAAAATGAATGCAATTAAATAAACATTTATATATTTCTCTATACTCTTAATTCTCTCTCAAATATAGTATTGATTCTAGCATAACATAGATGTTAACAAATAAAACAAACAAAGATATTAGTGTAAAACAAAAAAGTAAGATAATCAAATTGTATTCGTCACATGCTTCGTAAACAACAGGTGTGCACTAACAGTGAAATTATTACTTACAGGCCCTTCCCTACAATGCAGAGAGAAAGAAAATAGAGAAATAATAGAAAAGTAAAACACATAATAATAGATATGCAATGAGTAACGATAATTTGGCAATATACAAGGGATACCAGTACCGAGTCGATGAGCAGGGTACTTGTGCAAGGTAATTGAGGTAGATATGTACTGTACATAAAGTGACAGATAGTAAACAGTTGCAGCAGTGTATGAGTTGAGTCAGTTAGTGAAAAAATTGTCAATGCAGATAGTCCGGGTAGCTATTTGGTTAACTACTGTATTTAACTAACAAGTGAGGGTGGGTTGTCAGAGGGTGCGACTGGAGCAAAGGAGATATAAACATTTTGCAAAACAAACTGCTGGGGGTCTGCCTAGTTTTGGGGAGGGACAAAATGCGAGGGAACAGGAGGACTGATCAGAAAATAGTCCAACACATGGAGAGGGCATTTGGAATAGTTGAATGAATGACATATGGGCAAGTTTGAAAGTTGACAGACTAATTGAGCAATGCGTGTTTTGCAAGTTATTCTTTTAAAATATTGATTTTGTTGGTTTTAGGGTAACGTATCGTGATGTAACGTGGCTAGCCAGCTACAGTAGTTGAAGACTTTGAACAGAACACGATACAGTGGGACAGTGAGCGCTTTAGCTCGCAACACCTCAGTGAACTGCCAGCTTTGCTAGACTAGCAAGAACACTTCTCTTTCAGTTTATCTTTACTCTTCTTTACGCTGCCGTCGAACTTGTCTTACATTTCACAGATAAGCTTGTTGCTAACGGTTTGATAGGTGTCAAGTTTAACTTTTGTGGTTGTTGGACATGGTTTTCAATAACAGCTAGCTAGCTAAAGTTAGTCAGCCATCATTAATTTGTATTTTTCAACGTTGGACGGACTGAATGTTCACCTTTGGGATACTTAACGTTACTGTCAGTAAACAGCAACAAGACAACATCAACGTTGTATTTTAAACGAGACAATATGCAAAAGTTCAACTCGACACACACTAGTACTCTTCCTCGGGACGCTGAGCTTCAGCAGCGTTTAGCCGACAACGGGGGAGCCGGGGAGGCGATGAAGGAAAACGGCGCTGGGAAGAATCACATCCTTGCAGAACCTGCAGACAGTTCACTCTGTACCAAGAGAAAGATGCTGGTCGCCTTGGATGTTTTCTGTCTGTTTGTAGGTAAGAATTATGGTGAACCCCCGTTGCATATTATTTCACCCTTTTTATTTGACTGAATCACAACGTAGCAGCATGACATGATTGTCTGCTTTGCATTAATTAAATTCTTAGCCTGTCTCAGTATTTCCGTCTTATTTCCGAGGAAATATGCAGAGGTCAATATCATAAACATGAATATAATTAATAGTATGCATGCCACAGGATGGGCAATTATTGCACATAAATCTAGGAGGCTCACTCTCACATTTTGTCCAAGTGATGATAGACGACCATTTAATTAAACGCATTACATTTATTAGCACAAGTAATTAATGAGAATAACCAACGACAAAGTGCAACAGGTCTAGCAGTTCAACAGGTCACAATACAAGAATAAGTCCTTTCAAAAGCCAATTCAGCACTTAAGCACTGAAGAAAAGCTGGCAGGAGAGTTGTCCCGGGAATTCTTGAGTTCCCATGACAACCATCCATGGGGTTCTCAAGAAAAGAACATTAGAATAAAACATGTTGCTACCACTTTCCTGCTTGTGTTCTAATGCCAAAATTACATTTGTTCATTGTTTGCCTTGCTTCACTACAGCATTATCCCTTGCCAAGTATCTAAACTCCACTGAGTTGAGCACATTCTAGAGCTTTTGAATTGAACCTCCTCGATACTTACCTTGTAGGCCTACCTATGCTTGTCCTTTGTTGCGTGCATTTCTTTGCTGAAATCCATATTTTTAAAAAAAAATAAAACGTTAATCAAATACAACCACCGATGTTTTCCTTGTTGAGATTCAATTGGCATTCGCGACTGAGTTTCCATCTTAGAGAACCAAGCAACGAGGAAACAGTCAGTGGTTGTATTTGATTAACGTTAAATAAAAAATATTATGGATTTCAGCAAACAAAGAAAGGCACGCAACAACAGAGGACAAACATAGGTACACGATAAGGGTTTAAGATTTTTTATTATTTTTTAAGTATCGACATATCGCGAGTCAGAGGTTAATTTAAGGAACTCTAGTCTGCACTCAACTCCATGGACGGGTTGAGGCACTTGGCAACAATATCTAATGTGTGCAACAAAGATATTCTGCCAAATTAGGAGGCTATTATATAATTCAATAAAGCATTGGATAATGGCCTAACAGTATGAATGCTGATAGGGTTAGCAGTGTTAAGCCATAATGTGGAACATGAGGCAATATGACAATCACAACGCACCAACACAGAGGGACTATTGGGTTGCTACTTTGTGGTAGTTATCATTGGTTACTCCTCAACTAACATGAGTGAAACACAATTGTGTGCCTAACTACACCCCTGAAATGAAATGGGGGGGGGGGGGGGGGGGGGGGGTGTCGATCAGCCTCTCTGGTGCTGGCACTATGTGAAAGCAGGGAAGAGTGGTTTGTTTTGAAGTCGTTAACATGACACAAACAGGACTATAAGGTGGAACCCGTCCAGGCAGACAGACAGGTCTGCCAGCGTACCGTTGGCGGTTACGAGATGCCTGCTGCTTCCCAGACAGACACTGACAGACAGGTTCACTCTCATTGTACAGCCTGTTATTCCTCCTTGCCTGCAGGTATGCTATTGCCTCCTCCTCTGCTAGGTAGCATGCTTGACACTCACCTAAGTGTTTAGGAAGTGGCTGGTAAGTGCCAGACAGAGACTGACTGGCCCAGAGTCAGAAGATGGGAAGGAAATATACTTTTTCAGTTCTTAGCTCAGCCTAATGAGAACACGTGGGCTGGTGTTGACTTTCCTTATCCCTGGCTGCTGGTTGCATTGCAACACTAGGATTGACTCAATCACCGGGTTGCATGCTTGAAAGAACATGAGTGAGAGGAAGTGAGAGATTTAGAAAGTGTCTTTTTAAAGTCTCTCAAGACAAAGCGCAGCATGGCATGCTTGCCATTATCTTCCACAATTCACTACCATCATCAATGGTATCATCATCTTCCCCCATTCACCACCATCACCTCTGGTATCATCATTTTCCCCCATTCACCACCATCACCTCTGGTATCATCATCTTCCCCCATTCACCACCATCACCTCTGGTATCATCATCTTCCCCCAGTCACCACCATCATCTCTGGTATCATCGTCTTCCCCCATTCACCACCATCACCTCTGGTATCATCATCTTCCCCCATTCACCACCATCACCTCTGGTATCATCATCTTCCCCCATTCACCACCATCACCTCTGGTATCATCATCTTCCCCCATTCACCACCATCACCTCTGGTATCATCATCTTCCCCCAGTCACCACCATCACCTCTGGTATCATCATCTTCCCCCGTTCACCACCATCACCTCTGGTATCATCATCTTCCCCCATTCACCACCATCACCTCTGGTATCATCATCTTCCCCCAGTCACCACCATCACCTCTGGTATCATCATCTTCCCCCATTCACTACCATCATCTCTGGTATCATCATCTTCCCCCATTCACCACCATCACCTCTGGTATCATCATCTTCCCCCATTCACCACCATCACCTCTGGTATCATCATCTTCCCCCATTCACCACCATCACCTCTGGTATCATCATCTTCCACAATTCACCACCATCACCTCTGGTATCATCATCTTCCCCCATTCACCACCATCACCTCTGGTATCATCGTCTTCCCCCATTCACCACCATCACCTCTGGCATCATCATCTTCCCCCATTCACCACCATCACCTCTGGCATCATCCTCTTCTGGCATCAGCCTTGTTAATTTAGTAGGAAGTAGGCAGTAGGAAGTTCTCTCATTCATTTATATGCAGATGATACAGTCTTATACTCAGCTGGCCCCTCCCCGGATTTTGTGTTAAATGCTCCACAACAAAGCTTTCTTAGTGTCCCAACAAGCTTTCTCTACCCTTACCTTGTTCTGAACACCTCCAAAACAAAGGTCATGTGGTTTGGTAAGAAGAATGCCACTCTTCCCACAGGTGTGATTACTACCTCTGAGGGTTTAGAGCTTGAGGTAGTCACCTCATACAAGTATTTGGGAGTATGGCTAGACGGTGCACTGTCCTTCTCTCAGCACATATCTAATCTGCAGGCTAAAGTTAAATCTAGGCTAAAGTTAAATCTTGGTTTCCTCTATCGTAATTGCTCCTCTTTCACCCCAGCTGCCAAACTAACCCTGATTCAGATGACCATCCTACCCATACTAGATTACGGAGGCAGGTAAGGGTGCTCTCGAGCAGCTAGATGTCCTTTACCATTCGGCCATCAGATTTGCCACCAATGCTCCTTATAGGACACATCACTGCACTCTATACTCCTCTGTAAACTGTTCATCTCTGTATACCCGTTGCAAGACCCACTGGTTGATGCTTATTTATAAAACCCTCTTAGGTCTCACTCCCCCCTATCTCAGATATCTACTGCAGCCCTTATCCTCCACATACAGCACCCGTTCTGCCAGTCACATTGTGTTAAAGGTCTCCAAAGCACACACATCTCTGGGTCGCTCCTCTTTTCAGTTCGCTGCAGCTAGCGGCTGGAACGAGCTGCAACAAACACTCAAACTGGACAGTTTTATCTCAATCTCTTCATTCAAAGACTCAATCATGGACACTCTTACTGACAGTTGTGGCTGCTTTGTGTGATGTATTGTTGTCTCTACCTTCTTGCCCTTTGTGCTGTTGTCTGTGCCCAATAATGGTTCTACCATGTTTTGTGCTGCTACCATGTTGTGTTGCAACCATGTTGTTGTCATGTTGTGTTGCTGCCTTGCTATGTTGTTGTCTTAGGTCTCTCTTTATGTAGTGTTGTGTTGTCTCTCTTGTCGTAATATTTGTCCTATATTCATATGTTATTTATTTTTATTTATTTATTTTAAAAATCCCAGCCCCCGTCCCTGCAGGAGGTATTTTGACTTTTAGTAGGCCTTCATTGTAAATAAGAATTTGTTCTTAAATGACTTGCCTAGTTAAATAAAGGTTAAATTAAATAAATAAAAATAAAAATTTACTTTTGGTTCTTTCTTGATAGATATGATTGGCGTCACTATCATCAGATATATTGTGAATTAACAGTATGCTTTGTCTCTAGTTGTCTCTGTCTCAACTCCAACAGTATGTCGTGTCTCTAGTTGTCTCTGTCTCAACTCCAACAGTATGTCGTGTCTCTAGTTGTCTCTGTCTCAACTCCAACAGTATGTCGTGTCTCTAGTTGTCTCTGTCTCCTCTCCAACAGTATGTCGTGTCTCTAGTTGTCTCTGTCTCAACTCCAACAGTATGTCGTGTCTCTAGTTGTCTCTGTCTCCTCTCCAACAGTATGTCGTGTCTCTAGTTGTCTCTGTCTCAACTCCAACAGTATGTCGTGTCTCTAGTTGTCTCTGTCTCAACTCCAACAGTATGCTTTGTCTCTAGTTGTCTCTGTCTCCTCTCCAACAGTATGTTGTGTCTCTAGTTGTCTCTGTCTCAACTCCAACAGTATGCTTTGTCTCTAGTTGTCTCTGTCTCCTCTCCAACAGTATGTTGTGTCTCTAGTTGTCTCTGTCTCCTCTCCAACAGTATGTCGTGTCTCTAGTTGTCTCTGTCTCAACTCCAACAGTATGTCGTGTCTCTAGTTGTCTCTGTCTCAACTCCAACAGTATGCTTTGTCTCTAGTTGTCTCTGTCTCCTCTCCAACAGTATGTCGTGTCTCTAGTTGTCTCTGTCTCAACTCCAACAGTATGTCATGTCTCTAGTTGTCTCTGTCTCCTCTCCAACAGTATGTCGTGTCTCTAGTTGTCTCTGTCTCAACTCCAACAGTATGCTTTGTCTCTAGTTGTCTCTGTCTCCTCTCCAACAGTATGTCGTGTCTCTAGTTGTCTCCTCTCCAACAGTATGTCGTGTCTCTAGTTGTCTCTGTCTCCTCTCCAACAGTATGTCATGTCTCTAGTTGTCTCTGTCTCCTCTCCAACAGTATGTCGTGTCTCTAGTTGTCTCTGTCTCAACTCCAACAGTATGCTTTGTCTCTAGTTGTCTCTGTCTCCTCTCCAACAGTATGTCGTGTCTCTAGTTGTCTCTGTCTCAACTCCAACAGTATGCTTTGTCTCTAGTTGTCTCTGTCTCCTCTCCAACACTATGTCGTGTCTCTAGTTGTCTCTGTCTCCCCTCCAACAGTATGTCGTGTCTCTAGTTGTCTCCTCTCCAACAGTATGTTGTGTCTCTAGTTGTCTCTGTCTCCTCTCCAACAGTATGTCGTGTCTCTAGTTGTCTCTGTCTCAACTCCAACAGTATGTCGTGTCTCTAGTTGTCTCTGTCTCAACTCCAACAGTATGCTTTGTCTCTAGTTGTCTCTGTCTCCTCTCCAACAGTATGTCGTGTCTCTAGTTGTCTCTGTCTCCTCTCCAACAGTATGCTTTGTCTCTAGTTGTCTCTGTCTCAACTCCAACAGTATGTCATGTCTCTAGTTGTCTCTGTCTCCTCTCCAACAGTATGTCGTGTCTCTAGTTGTCTCTGTCTCAACTCCAACAGTATGTCATGTCTCTAGTTGTCTCTGTCTCCTCTCCAACAGTATGTCGTGTCTCTAGTTGTCTCTGTCTCCTCTCCAACAGTATGTCATGTCTCTAGTTGTCTCTGTCTCTTCTCCAACAGTATGTCGTGTCTCTAGTTGTCTCCTCTCCAACAGTATGTCGTGTCTCTAGTTGTCTCTGTCTCCTCTCCAACAGTATGTCGTGTCTCTAGTTGTCTCTGTCTCCTCTCCAACAGTATGTCGTGTCTCTAGTTGTCTCTGTCTCCTCTCCAACAGTATTTTGTGTCTCTAGTTGTCTCTGTCTCCTCTCCAACAGTATGTTGTGTCTCTAGTTGTCTCTGTCTCAACTCCAACAGTATGCTTTGTCTCTAGTTGTCTCTGTCTCCTCTCCAACAGTATGTTGTGTCTCTAGTTGTCTCTGTCTCCTCTCCAACAGTATGTCGTGTCTCTAGTTGTCTCTGTCTCAACTCCAACAGTATGTCGTGTCTCTAGTTGTCTCTGTCTCAACTCCAACAGTATGCTTTGTCTCTAGTTGTCTCTGTCTCCTCTCCAACAGTATGTCGTGTCTCTAGTTGTCTCTGTCTCAACTCCAACAGTATGTCATGTCTCTAGTTGTCTCTGTCTCCTCTCCAACAGTATGTCGTGTCTCTAGTTGTCTCTGTCTCAACTCCAACAGTATGCTTTGTCTCTAGTTGTCTCTGTCTCCTCTCCAACAGTATGTCGTGTCTCTAGTTGTCTCTGTCTCCTCTCCAACAGTATGTCGTGTCTCTAGTTGTCTCCTCTCCAACAGTATGCTTTGTCTCTAGTTGTCTCTGTCTCCTCTCCAACAGTATGTCATGTCTCTAGTTGTCTCTGTCTCCTCTCCAACAGTATGTCGTGTCTCTAGTTGTCTCTTTCTCAACTCCAACAGTATGCTTTGTCTCTAGTTGTCTCTGTCTCCTCTCCAACAGTATGTCGTGTCTCTAGTTGTCTCTGTCTCAACTCCAACAGTATGCTTTGTCTCTAGTTGTCTCTGTCTCCTCTCCAACAGTATGTCGTGTCTCTAGTTGTCTCTGTCTCCCCTCCAACAGTATGTCTTGTCTCTAGTTGTCTCCTCTCCAACAGTATGTTGTGTCTCTAGTTGTCTCTGTCTCCTCTCCAACAGTATGTCGTGTCTCTAGTTGTCTCTGTCTCAACTCCAACAGTATGTCGTGTCTCTAGTTGTCTCTGTCTCAACTCCAACAGTATGCTTTGTCTCTAGTTGTCTCTGTCTCCTCTCCAACAGTATGTCGTGTCTCTAGTTGTCTCTGTCTCCTCTCCAACAGTATGTCGTGTCTCTAGTTGTCTCTGTCTCAACTCCAACAGTATGTCATGTCTCTAGTTGTCTCTGTCTCCTCTCCAACAGTATGTCGTGTCTCTAGTTGTCTCTGTCTCCTCTCCAACAGTATGTCATGTCTCTAGTTGTCTCTGTCTCTTCTCCAACAGTATGTCGTGTCTCTAGTTGTCTCTGTCTCCTCTCCAACAGTATGTCGTGTCTCTAGTTGTCTCTGTCTCCTCTCCAACAGTATGTCGTGTCTTTAGTTGTCTCCTCTCCAACAGTATGTTGTGTCTCTATTTGTCTCTGTCTCCTCTCCAACAGTATGCTTTGTATCTAGTTGTCTCTGTCTCCTCTCCAACAGTATGTCGTGTCTCTAGTTGTCTCTGTCTCCTCTCCAACAGTATGTCGTGTCTCTAGTTGTCTCCTCTCCAACAGTATGTCGTGTCTCTAGTTGTCTCTGTCTCCTCTCCAACAGTATGTCATGTCTCTAGTTGTCTCTGTCTCCTCTCCAACAGTATGTCGTGTCTGTAGTTGTCTCTGTCTCAACTCCAACAGTATGCTTTGTCTCTAGTTGTCTCTGTCTCCTCTCCAACAGTATGTCGTGTCTCTAGTTGTCTCTGTCTCAACTCCAACAGTATGCTTTGTCTCTAGTTGTCTCTGTCTCCTCTCCAACAGTATGTCGTGTCTCTAGTTGTCTCTGTCTCCCCTCCAACAGTATGTCGTGTCTCTAGTTGTCTCCTCTCCAACAGTATGTCGTGTCTCTAGTTGTCTCTGTCTCAACTCCAACAGTATGTCATGTCTCTAGTATTCTCTGTCTCAACTCCAACAGTATGTCGTGTCTCTAGTTGTCTCTGTCTCCTCTCCAACAGTATGTCGTGTCTCTAGTTGTCTCCTCTCCAACAGTATGTCGTGTCTCTAGTTGTCTCTGTCTCCTCTCCAACAGTATGTCGTGTCTCTAGTTGTCTCCTCTCCAACAGTATGTCGTGTCTCTAGTTGTCTCTGTCTCAACTCCAACAGTATGTCGTGTCTCTAGTTGTCTCTGTCTCCTCTCCAACAGTATGTCGTGTCTCTAGTTGTCTCTGTCTCCTCTCCAACAGTATGTCGTGTCTCTAGTTGTCTCTGTCTCCTCTCCAACAGTATGTCGTGTCTCTAGTTGTCTCTGTCTCCTCTCCAACAGTATGTCGTGTCTCTAGTTGTCTCTGTCTCCTCTCCAACAGTATGTCGTGTCTCTAGTTGTCTCTGTCTCCTCTCCAACAGTATGCTTTGTCTCTAGTTGTCTCTGTCTCCTCTCCAACAGTATGTCGTGTCTCTAGTTGTCTCTGTCTCAACTCCAACAGTATGTCGTGTCTCTAGTTGTCTCTGTCTCCTCTCCAACAGTATGTCGTGTCTCTAGTTGTCTCTGTCTCCTCTCCAACAGTATGCTTTGTCTCTAGTTGTCTCTGTCTCAACTCCAACAGTATGTCGTGTCTCTAGTTGTCTCTGTCTCCTCTCCAACAGTATGTCGTGTCTCTAGTTGTCTCTGTCTCCTCTCCAACAGTATGTCGTGTCTCTAGCTGTCTCTGTCTCCTCTCCAACAGTATGTCGTGTCTCTAGTTGTCTCTGTCTCAACTCCAACAGTATGTTGTGTCTCTAGTTGTCTCTGTCTCCTCTCCAACAGTATGTCGTGTCTCTAGTTGTCTCTGTCTCCTCTCCAACAGTATGCTTTGTCTCTAGTTGTCTCTGTCTCCTCTCCAACAGTATGCTTTGTCTCTAGTTGTCTCTGTCTCAACTCCAACAGTATGTCGTGTCTCTAGTTGTCTCTGTCTCAACTCCAACAGTATGTCGTGTCTCTAGTTGTCTCTGTCTCCTCTCCAACAGTATGTCATGTCTCTAGTTGTCTCTGTCTCCCCTCCAACAGTATGTCGTGTCTCTAGTTGTCTCCTCTCCAACAGTATGCCTTGTCTCAGGGAGTTCCAACCTAATTTCCCTAAATGTCAATAGCAGATTCCTCAGGCTGTTGACCCCTCGTTATCTGCCCCGTCAAGGGACTCATTTATTACCGTCACTCTGGAATTCCCCCAAGGCATCCATTCTAATGGCCTTATGTTAGGAGTGAATCCACTTCTTTGCTCAGTGTGGTCCCTTCTGTCTCAGACAGTACTTTCCTTCTAAGTGTTTACTGCAGTGAAGTAAACACGTTAACACGGTGGTATGGCATTATGAATGACTGTTATTAACACGGTGGTATGGCATTATGAATGACTGTTATTAACACGGTGGTATGGCATTATGAATGACTGTTATTAACACGGTGGTATGGCATTATGAATGACTGTTATTAACACGGTGGTATGGCGTTATGAATGACTGTTATTAACACGGCGGTATGGCATTATGAATGACTGTTATTAACACGATGGTATGGCATTATGAATGACTGTTATTAACACGGTGGTATGGCATTATGAATGACTGTTATTAACACGGTGGTATGGCGTTATGAATGACTGTTATTAACACGGCGGTATGGCATTATGAATGACTGTTATTAACACGGTGGTATGTAATTATGAATGACTGTTATTAACACGGTGGTATGGCGTTATGAATGACTGTTATTAACACGGCGGTATGGCATTATGAATGACTGTTATTAACACGGTGGTATGGCATTATGAATGACTGTTATTAACACGGCGGTATGGCATTATGAATGACTGTTATTAACACGATGGTATGGCATTATGAATGACTGTTATTAACACGGTGGTATGGCATTATGAATGACTGTTATTAACACGGTGGTATGGCGTTATGAATGACTGTTATTAACACGGCGGTATGGCATTATGAATGACTGTTATTAACACGGTGGTATGTAATTATGAATGACTGTTATTAACACGGTGGTATGGCATTATGAATGACTGTTATTAACACGGTGGTATGGCATTATGAATGACTGTTATTAACACGGTGGTATGTAATTATGAATGACTGTTATTAACACGGTGGTATGGCATTATGAATGACTGTTATTAACACGGTGGTATGTCATTATGAATGACTGTTATTAACACGGTGGTATGTCATTATGAATGACTGTTAATCAGAGCCTAAAACCAGGATCACTTCATAATGAAGGCTTTCACTTTGGCTTTGACTTAAATACCTATCTGTGTGACCGTGTGTGTGTGTGACCAGGTAATACTGTACCCCAGATCAAAAATACGTCTAAGTGGGATGATTGATGTTTCACAGAGAGAGCATTTTTCTACTGTGTCAGTATGTCTCTCAAGCATACGGATGTCTCAATCTGTGTGTGTGCATTCCTCCTGCACACATTATTGAGCTTTCAAAAGAGGAGCTCAGGTCTGAACAGAATCCATGTTCTGAGGCCATGCTATGCTAGAGACACGGCGTCCAGCAGGCAGGGTCAGAGGTGAGGGGTCAGTCATTGATGTACCTGTGGGCAGGCTGAGACAAGCTTGCCTGCCTCCTGTACGGCTGCCTGTCTCTCTCTCCAGCACAGGTGGTCCTCACTCTGTCAGCACAGTTATTTGGGCCCTTAAAAGTCATTGGAAGGTGATCTGAAGTCTTGAGTGGTTTGTGAAAACCATCAATTACAGTGACCACACAGTCATTCATATTTGCTCAGGATAAAGATTCATAGATGAAATTAGACCCAAATCAATAGCAAAATTAGAGCATGGATTTAGCTGCCTCGACTAAGCTGGGTCAAATGTTTAGCACTTTTAAATAGCACTTAAAACTTCTTACGGATCATCACCTCGACAACATCCGGTGAAATTGCAGAGCGCGAAATTCAAATTCAAATTCATGAAAATACAAGTGTCATACATCATCTTATTAATCCAGCCGCTTCATCAGATTTCAAAAAGGCTTTACGGCGAAAGCACACCATGCGATTATCTGAGGACAGCGCCCAGGAAACACAAAAGCATTACATACATTTCCAACCAAGCAGAGGCGTCACGAAAGTCAGAAAAGGCGATAAAATAAATCACTTACCTTTGAAGATCTTCATCTGGTTGCAATCACAAGGGTCCCAGCTACATAACAAATGGTCCTTTTGTTCAATAAAGTTCTTCTTTATATCCCAAAAAAGTCTGTTTCATTGGCGCGCTTGACTCCGTAATCCACCGGTTTCCCTCGTTCAAAATGGATACAAATGAATCCCGTAAATTACCAATAAACATCTTCCAAACATATCAAACAACATTCCTAATCAATCCTCAGGTACCCTAATATGTAAATAAGCGATACAATTTAAGACGGGGAATACCGGAGACCATTACCGGAAATAAATAACGAAGTACGCGCAACAAACACTACAGCCAAAGTGGGAGCCACTTACTAAAACTACAAATTCTAGCTCATTTTTCAAAAAACAAGCCTGAAACTCTTTATAAAGACAGGTGACATCTAGTGGAAGCCCTAGGAACTGCAATCTGGGAGGTATTCCTTTTATATTCCCATTGAGAGCCAAAGTAATCAGGGGTGAGCTGAAAAAAAGACAATTCTGGATGGATTGTCCTTGGGTTTTCGACTGCCATTTCAGTTCTGTTATACCCACAGACATTATTTTAACAGTTTTGGAAACTTTAGAGTGTTTTCTATCCAATACTACAAATATGCATATCCTAACTTCTGGGCCTGAGTAACAGGCAGTTTACTTTGGGCACCTCATTCATCCAAACTTCCGAATACTGCCCCCTAGCCCGAAGAAGTTTTTAAGCTCTCCCTGAGAGACAGTGACCGGTAGACACCACAGAGACGATTACTGGTTGTGTGTTGGACTGAGTGTGTGTGTGTGTGTGTGTGTGTGTGTGTGTGTGTGTGTGTGTGTGTGTGTGTGTGTGTGTGTGTGTGTGTGTGTGTGTGTGTGTGTGTGGGACTGAGTGTGTGTGTGTCTGTTTGTAGGAGGGTAAGAAGACGTGAGGTAGCTCGCCTGAGAGGAAGGCCTATTTCTCCCGGAGTGATCAGAGAAAGTCCTTGCTATCTGGGATCCTTGGGACGTCCCTACCCCATTGAAGTTTACATGTAAAAGGGTTAGGGTTAGGTAAGGGTTATGGTTAGGGTTAGATTAAGGATAGGGTTTAGGGTAGGGATAGCATTAACCTCAGAGCGAGTTCAAAGGTCCACTTCTTTCCTGCTTATCTCCACTCGCTTTCCCGCTCTTTCTTCTCCTTGCTTCAACCATTTTGGGATGGAAGGTGTCCCAGAAGAGGGGAGG
The DNA here is from genome assembly GCF_016432855.1 of Salvelinus namaycush. Lineage (NCBI taxonomy): Eukaryota > Metazoa > Chordata > Actinopteri > Salmoniformes > Salmonidae > Salvelinus > Salvelinus namaycush. The sequence continues at coordinate 81,742,838 of NC_052309.1, forward strand.
ACGCGTGGTGAAGTGCGCGTGTGCGTGCGTGTGTGTTTTCTTGGGCATACAGTATGTTTGTGTAAGTGGGCTTGTGTTTCTGTTCAGCTGGCAGGGAAAGCTGTCGAGTGAGACAGTGAGAGGGCCAGCATGCTACAGCATGCCACTGCGTCAGGAATATTTTAAGCAGTCCACTCGCTCTGGGCCTGTGTGTGTAACCGTGCGTGTGAGTTTGTCTCTGTGTTTTTAGTCCTCTTGCATGGTCATGTTGAACAGTATGCGTTTGTGTGCATGTGCCTCTGTTTACAAATTCACTGATGCATTTTCACTCAATGTTTTTAGCCCTAATGGAATACATGATGAAGTCATTACATGGGAACATGGCAGTATTCTGACGTTGACAGATGCAGCTTCCAATAAAATAAACCCAATCAAACGATTAGCTGAAGGAAAAAGTGATGTTGCTCTTTACCCAGTTGCTGTAGGGCATTTCCATCTAATAGGAGCCATGAGCACCAACATGTTAAGTTCATAGGAGCATGTCAAATCAAAACTAAGAGCCTATATTTTTGAGAAATTAAGGCATATATACATTTTCCAATTATTTTCCATCCGAAAAATTAGGAATAAGCAAAGACTTTGATTTGTGGTCAAACAGATGGAAAAATGGTCTTAGACAACATCTAGCAGGAAAAGTCTGACAAGGTATTAGAAATGCATTCATATTGAAGTAAAGACCCCTGCCAACTAATATCAGCACTTATATTTAGGTTTGGTCGAAATTATTTGCCTCCAGTAAGTTTAAGAAACATTGCCTTGTGCCTTGTAATTCCGTTATAAAAAACACACATTATCTTACAGATATTTTCACATTTCTCTCCCTAATGAGGAGTGAGGATAATGAAAGTTCACAGAAGTAATAGGTAAAGGTAGACCTACCAGTTAGTTATAGTTTTTTAACTGATATCAAGTTTATTAATTATTAAGTGATTAAAACTCATAATTCTGTTACCAAATTGGTAATTGAATTACTGGAGAATCGGTAACGGAATTACTGCAATTGAATTGACTACAATGGGAAATCATAGTAGTCACAAACCACAGATGGGTCACCTGCTACTGTCCTCCCTTCAACTGTCATACTGTTATGTTCAGCTCATAACTGTTTTTTTCCTCTTTCTGTCGTCTGGGGGGGCCGCATAAGTGCTTTTTCGGTCCAAATAGTGTAAATAAAAAAGAATAATTATCTGGTTGGAAAAACCCTTTCAGTGTAAACTTAAATGACTAAAGCCACATATAAAGTAAGTAGAAAAGACAATGGACCTATATATTTTAAAATACCGTAAAACGTATTAGAGAAAGGCTTCTATTTGAGTCACGTGTCTATTTCTGTAATTGCACACAGCTTTTGCTATTTTGCATAGTTAATAGTTTAATTCCAGTATTTACTTCCAGAATTGTAATCATTTTCTTAATTTCCTTCACAAATATGTTATCATTCACACACAGTCACATTTCTTTTATCATAGTATGCCTCTCTCTCTCTCTCTCTCTCTCTCTCTCTCTCTCTCTCTCTCTCTCTCTCTCTCTCTCTCTCTCTCTCTCTCTCTCTCTCTCTCTCTCTCTCTCTCTCAAAAAAACCTTTTCCTTGACAATAATTATTCTCCTTTGACTGCATTTTCACCAGTTTTTAAATTTATTAATATATTTTTTTAATTCTTCTTTTTTGGGGGGAGGGTTCTGTACTGTCGAAGTTGTTGACTGTTTTTGTGCTTGCCAGTTAGCTAGCAGTTCTCAGCTGTTAGCAGCAAATGGCTAGAAGATTCTTAATGGCGATTAAAAAAAGATAGTTGCCATAATTTTTTCGAGTCGTTACTGAATTATTTAATGTATCAAATCAAACATTAAACTGCTTTAAAAAATTCATGGTAATTCATGGTAACCTCCGTAAACAATTCATTTAGACCCACCGTTTCTTTGAAACTGCCGTTTATTTGCTGAAATGTGTGCCGCTGCCCGGCTATTAAAAGGTACGGGTGGCTATTTGAGACTGCTTTTAATTGAAGTTTTACGGTACTGTAATCTTTGAAAACTAACAATCACCAAAATGAAAGGTAGACAGTCATGGAGAATAGAAAGGAAGCCCGAGAGGCAGCCCCCTGTTTTTTTTTTGGGGGGGGGGGGGGGGGGGGGGGGGACACGAGGAGATTGGCTGAGTCAGGTTGGAGACCTGAGCCAACTCCTCGTGCTTACAGTGGCAAGTGTCGTACTGGTCAGGCACCGTGTTATGCGGTGGAGCGCACAGTGTCTCCAGTGCGCGTTCACAGCCCGGTGCAATACATCCCAGCTCCCCGCATCTGCCGGGCTAGGGTGAGCATCCAGCCAGGACGGGTTGTGCCAGCCCTGCTCTCCAGACCTCCAGTGCGCCTCCTCGGCCCAGTATATACTGCGCCGGGTCTGCGCACTGTGTCTCCGGTACGTCTACACAGCCCAGTGCGTCCTGTGCCAGCGCCCCGCATTTGCAGGGTAAAGATAAGCACCCAGCCAGGACGGGTTGTGCAGGCTCTAAGCTCTAGACCTCCAGTGCGCCTCCACAGCCCAGTGTATCCGGTGCCTCTGCCAAGGACAAGGCCTTGGACAAGGTATGTCTCTCCAGCCTGGTGAGTCCTGTGCCTGCGCCCAGAACTAAGCCTCCTGTATGTCTCCCCAGCCTGGTGAGCCCTGTGGCAGTTCCACGTACCAGACTGCCCATACGTTCTCCAGTCAGAAGCCTCGAGTGATGATCCATGGCACGAAGCCTCCAATGATGATCCATGGCAAGAAGCCTCCAGTGATGATGCATGGCAAGAAGCCTCCAGTGATGATCCATGGCAAGAAGCCTCCAGTGATGATCCATGGCAAGAAGCCTCAAGTGATGATCCATGGCAAGAAGCCTCCAGTGATGATCCATGGCAAGAAGCCTCCAGTGATGATCCATGGCACGAAGCCTCCAGTGATGATCCATGGCAAGAAGCCTCCAGTGATGATCCATGGCACGAAGCCTCCAGTGATGATCCATGGCACGAAGCCTCCAGTGATGATCCATGGCAAGAAGCCTCCAGTGATGATCCATGGCAAGAAGCCTCCAGTGATGATCCATGGCAATAAGCCTCCAGTGATGATCCATGGCAAGAAGCCTCCAGTGATGATCCATGGCACGAAGCCTCCAGTGATGATCCATGGCACGAAGCCTCCAGCGAGGAGTCATGGCACGAAGCCTCCAACGACGGTCTCCTCTCCGGAGCCTCTGGCGACGTTCTCCAGTCCGGAGCCTCTGGCGACGTTCTCCAGTCCGCAGCCTCCGGCGACGTTGTCCAGTCCGGAGCCTAAGGCGACGGTCTCCAGTCCGGGGCCTCCGGCGACGGTCTCCAGTCCGGGGCCTCCGGCGACGGTCTCCAGTCCGGGGCCCGCGACGAGGGTGCCCAGTCCGGGGCCCGCGGCGAGGGTGCCCAGTCCGGGGCCCGCGACGAGGGTGCCCAGTCCGGGGCCCGCAACGAGGGTCCCCGCACCAGCGGTGCCACCAAAGTGGGGTGAGCCAGTGGTGGAGCGGGGTCTGCGTCCCGCACCTGCGCCGCCACTGCGGATAGATGCCCACCCAGACCCTCCCCTATAGGTTCAGGTTTTGCGGCCGGAGTCCGCACCTTTGGGGGGGTACTGTCACGCCCTGACAGTACCCCCCCAAATCGTTGTCTCTGATTGGGAACCATACTTAGGTAGCCCTTTTCCCTCCTTTCTTTGTGGGAAGTTAACTTTGTTTGTGGCACATAGCCCTTTAGCTTCACGGTTGTTTTGGATTGTTTATTGTTTTTGTCGGTGTCATATAGTAAAGGAATATTTACGCTCACCACGCTGCCCTTTGGTCTACTTCTGTTGACGGCCGTGACAGGCAAAATGCATAGAATTGCAGGGAATTACATTTAAAACTACAAACAATTCTCTACACCGCCTAGATAGGAGCCTCTAAATAAAATGTTGAAATTCAGCCTCACGCTGGGTTGGTCACGCCCATTGGCCTGAAACAGCCCCCGGCTGAGTGAGGCAGGGTGGGGAGTGGGAGCAGTGGCTTTCTCCTCTGTAGGTAGGGATCCACTGTAGGGGTCAGAGGTCAGCTTGGGGTATCTCCCACACCCAAATTGCTACAAATTCTCCCTATTCTCCCTTTGGTGAAGTGAGTTTTTCCATATAATCGGTGTTAAGAGTGAAGGGTAAAGCCTAGTCCCATTGTGTGTCGGTCTGCAGTCTCTGGTTCCCCCCCAACCCCCCATTCCCTGTCTGTCAAAACAAATGAGTCCTCCTTCTACCCCCTGCTCCTCCATGTTGGCTTTCAGACAGCCCCCCTCCTGGTGCCCTCCCAGCATGGCCCCCTATCTACCCCATCATCCTATCCTCCTGACACATCTTACCTGCCGGATCCCCCTTTATCCACCTCAGCCCCAACCCTCTTCTGTCTGGCTGTCTGAAGCTCTTCCAACCACAGACAAACCACTAAACCAAACAGTCTGACAGCCCAGTCCTCACTGCACATGTCATATACCACAGACAAGCAGACAGAGCACTCCCCCCACCCTTACTGTCACACTGCAGACAGACAGCCGCCTCTCCAGCCACCCAGCCTGAACCACACACACCCTTACCTTCACGCTACGCCACAGACCACCAAACCCCTTTACATACATACCACCGAGACCGCCAGGCAGGCAGGCAGGCAGGCCCCTTTATGTTCCCCTACTCTCTGTCAGCCATCCCTCGCCACACATACCCTTAGCTCCAGAGCACGGCTGCAGTGCTGCAGGAAGAAGTCAGTGGAGTGTCGTTAGAACAGAGAGGCTAGGGGGAAGCGTGTCTGGACCTGACGACAGCTACAGTAACAGTTACACAGCCTGGAAACTAGAGACAGCACTACCGATAGTGGGTGGGAGGGAGGGGGGTTCAGAGGCTTGTTAATTGGAAGTAGGCTATAGCTGCAGTCTTTCATCTCTTCCTCCTGACTTGTTTTTTGAGTTAGCTCTGTTGTTTCGTGGGAACTATGGACAGATAGTGTTGCTGCCTATGGACAGATAGACCGTGTATCGAGTGATTATGTTAGTGATTATGTGTACAGTAAATAACATTCTGGTTGTGTGTGTACGTGAGTCCAACTGCAGCAGATGCTGCTGATATCAGATAGTCAGTGAGATGCCGTTGGGCTGTTTTTGTTTCCCAGGCTTTGTCCTTTGATGATCAGTCTTTTTGTGTAGGCATCATGGCAGACAAAACAGTGAGCAGTGCACCCAGTTAGAACAATCCAGACAATTTAGGAGAGGGGACAGCAACGTCCCCCCCCTATCCTGTACCACCTGGATCAGCCCAACAAGTAAAAGCTGGGAGAATGGACACTGTAGTGCTCATCCACACACGCACACACACACACACACACACACACACACACACACACACACACACACACACACACACACACACACACACACACACACACACACACACACACACACACACACACACACACACACACACACACACACACACACAGTCGCTCTAATCAGGAGGATGGTGGTTTACTAGTCATAATCACAGCCCAGGTGCCAATGACTTAATCTCCTGTCTGAGGCTTACCTGGCTCACCCCTGTGTGTCCGTGTGTGTGTCCGTGTGTGTGTGTGTTGCACACCCAACTACTATTTTATTCAAAGACTCTTTGTCCTTAAATGTCAGGTGAAACACAAAAGACGTCTGGTCCTGCTCTGACTCTCACTGACTCAACCCAGATAGAGATTACATACACACTATGTTGTGGCCAGGACACATTGTCTAAGAACAGTCTTCAGGGAATAGAAGTCCAGCTCTGTATAGTAGACACATCTACCAGTTACAGTGCTATTATTAGGGATTACAGCAGGGTTTACTAAGGTTAGAGTAACAGCACTTCATAGGTGTATAAAATAGATTCACTACACCAGTTACTGTGCTATTATTAGGGATTACAGCAGGGTTTACTAAAGTTAGAGTAACAGCACTTCATAGGTGTATAAAATAGATTCACTACACCAGTTACTGTGCTATTATTAGGGATTACAGCAGGGTTTACTAAAGTTAGAGTAACAGCACTTCATAGGTGTATAAAATAGATTCACTACACCAGTTACCGTGCTATTATTAGGGATTACAGCAGGGTTTACTAAAGTTAGAGTAACAGCACCTCTCTATGTAATGATTCACTACACCAGTAGCAGTAGATTGACTTCTGGATAAACAAGCAACTTAGACCTGAGGTTGAGGACCAGAGGCCCTGGCACTGGCCCTAGAGGCCTGCCTGGCTGAAGAGAGACGGACCACCCCTGGAGGGTAGTAGGGGAGCGTTCTCCTCTCTGCCCCAGTGACTGTCCCCTCCCCTGCCCAGGACAGCAGGCCAAGTGGGTGGTTGGTTGGGGTCACCCCTCAAGAGATCCAGTGGTCACTGGTCACTCAGCACCCATGGTATACTATATAGTGACTGTCACCTAAAATGTTGGTTGATGCCTTGTTGAGTAGTAGGCTATGTTACAGTCTAGTATTGATATTCATGTGTTAATAATATACTAGTACTGTTTAGTGAAGCTGTTAGTTTGGGTCTGTCTGTGTGTTTGTTCAGTGCCTGTCTACGGGTTGTTTAGTTTTCTGTGGTTTCTTTGGCTCCAGGGTGGTTTATTTGGTTAGCTATGGTTGGTTGAGGTTTTTGTGGGTAGTTTGGGTTTTGATGTGGCTTGTTTGGTTGCGTGTTAGTCCATGTGGTGTTTTGTGGGTTGTTTGTGTGTGCAAGTGGGGTTTGTGTGTTCTGGGGGCATTCTGCTGGACGAGGCGAGGTCCTGTTTACAGAGCAGGTCCCAACAGAGCCCAGTTCTCTGACCCTCACATTCCAGAACCACTGCTAATCGTCTCCGCCTGTGAAACACTTCACCACATCTCTCAATTCTCAATCTCTCTCTCCCTCTGTAGAGCCCCCCAACCCCTTATCCATCCCCCTCTCTCTCCCTTTCTCTGTTTGTCAATTTGCCGTACCCCCTCTAACCATGTTTTCCAGTCTTTTGAGTTTGACACTGTTTTATTGACTGGTACACATTATGAGCAATATGCCCTCAAAGCATCCGCATAAATAACACACATAATAACTAACAAGTAACATCTGCCCCCCTCCTCCTCCTCCCTCCTGCTCTCTCTCTTTCAGTCTTTATTCTCTTTCTCCATGGCTGTTCTGTTTTTTCTCTGTGTTGTTGTTCTCTTCTCACAGTGAGCTCATTCTGGGCTGTGGTCATAGAAGTGTAAATTAGAACCAGAAGAGTTTCTTATGAGTGAGGCACATATCCCCTCTCCTCTCATTCCATCACCCTCTCTCTCTTCCTGTTTCTCCTCCCTCTCTCGGTCTCTCCCTTTGACTATTTGAAAGCATTCCCACTTTGAGAACTCCGTCCAGCAGCACATTTGGCCCGTGTGTGTGTGTGGGTCTGTGTTTGTGTTTTTCTCTCTCCTCTCTGTTTCTCTCCCTCCCTCTCTCTCTGCTCCACTCTGCTCTGCTGCTGTGTCCTCTGAGGCTGCTCTTGGCCAGGTGCAGCGGTTTGCTCACAGCTGCCTGACAGATGAGGTGAGGGGCTCTGGAGTGTCTTTTGCGTCTTCTTGTGAAAGCGTTTAGAGCCGGTGTAAACCCCAGTGTAAAGACTGGAACTTTACTGGGCCTGGCTGAGACCTCTCAGACCTCTGAGGTTGTATAGGCTAGGTGCAGGCTCGGTTGACAGTGTGTGTTCTGCTGCAGAACACATCACATATGTGTTCTGTGTGTTCTCTATGGTTTCACAGTGGTGTGTGTTTGGGAAGTTTGTATAAGATGTGTTTTGTGTGTTCTCCATGGTTTCACAGTGGTGTGTGTTTGGGAAGTTTGTATAAGATGTGTTTTGTGTGTTCTCCATGGTTTCACAGTGGTGTGTGTTTGGGAAGTTTGTATAAGATGTGTTTTGTGTGTTCTCCATGGTTTCACAGTGCTGTGTGTTTGGGAAGTTTGTATAAGATGTGTTTTGTGTGTTCTCCATGGTTTCACAGTGGTGTGTGTTTGGGAAGTTTGTATAAGATGTGTTTTGTGTGTTCTCCATGGTTTCACAGTGGTGTGTGTTTGGGAAGTTTGTATAAGATGTGTTTTGTGTGTTCTCCATGGTTTCACAGTGGTGCGTGTTTGGGAAGTTTGTATAAGATGTGTTTTGTGTGTTCTCCATGGTTTCACAGTGGTGTGTGTTTGGGAAGTTTGTATAAGATGTGTTTTGTGTGTTCTCCATGGTTTCACAGTGGTGTGTGTTTGGGAAGTTTGTATAAGATGTGTTTTGTGTGTTCTCCATGGTTTCACAGTGGTGTGTGTTTGGGAAGTTTGTATAAGATGTGTTCTGTGTGTTCTCCATGGTTTCACAGTGGTGTGTGTTTGGGACGTTTGTATAAGATGTGTTTTGTGTGTTCTCCATGGTTTCACAGTGGTGTGTGTTTGGGAAGTTTGTATAAGATGTGTTTTGTGTGTTCTCCATGGTTTCACAGTGGTGTGTGTTTGGGAAGTTTGTATAAGATGTGTTTTGTGTGTTCTCCATGGTTTCACAGTGGTGTGTGTTTGGGAAGTTTGTATAAGATGTGTTTTGTGTGTTCTCCATGGTTTCACAGTGGTGCGTGTTTGGGAAGTTTGTATAAGATGTGTTTTGTGTGTTCTCCATGGTTTCACAGTGGTGTGTGTTTGGGAAGTTTGTATAAGATGTGTTTTGTGTGTTCTCCATGGTTTCACAGTGGTGTGTGTTTGGGAAGTTTGTATAAGATGTGTTTTGTGTGTTCTCTATGGTTTCACAGTGGTGTGTGTTTGGGAAGTTTGTATAAGATGTGTTTTGTGTGTTCTCCATGGTTTCACAGTGGTGTGTGTTTGGGAAGTTTGTATAAGATGTGTTTTGTGTGTTCTCCATGGTTTCACAGTGGTGTGTGTTTGGGAAGTTTGTATAAGATGTGTTTTGTGTGTTCTCCATGGTTTCACAGTGGTGTGTGTTTGGGAAGTTTGTATAAGATGTGTTTTGTGTGTTCTCTATGGTTTCACAGTGGTGCGTGTTTGGGAAGTTTGTATAAGATGTGTTTTGTGTGTTCTCCATGGTTTCACAGTGGTGTGTGTTTGGGAAGTTTGTATAAGATGTGTTTTGTGGTATGTGGCAAACTGGCGGCCTCTTTTTTTTGTGGACTGTTTTAGAGTAGCATTTTGAGGAGCTCTGTAAGCGAGCGTTGTTGGGTCCCGGCCACGTGAGCCCAGGCTGTCAAATCAAATTTTATTGGTCACATACACGTATTTAGCAGATGTTATTGCGGGTGTAGCGAAATGCTTGTGTTTCTAGCTCTAACAGTGCAGTAATATCTAACAAGTAACATCTAACGATTTCAATACACACAAATCTATGTAAAGAAAGGGAATTAAGAATATATAAATATATGGATGAGCAATGTCAGAGCGGCATAGACTAAGATACAGTACAATAGAATACAGTATATATCAATGAGATGAGTAATGCAACATATATAAACATTATTAAAGTGACTAGTGTTCAATTTATTAAAGTGGCCGGTGATTTCAAGTCTATGTATATAGGCAGCAGCTCTAATGTGCTGTTTATGGACTTTAACACACAAATGTGGACATGACAACACACACATATTTACAGAGCGGTCAATACATCATTGACAGGGTCGGTCATAGTTTGCCTACTGAGTGGTTGATGGCTCCCATTACTGTGAGAAACACACTAGAGGACCCAACGCTAACGGCTCAACCAGCCCCACACTTTTATTATGGCAGGAATGGAGACACTGTCCATTAGCAGACTGACAAACCAGAATAACATTGATTATAACCGTAACTCTGGCGCAGATACAGAGAGAGAGAGAGAGAATTGTGGTAAAGAAGTAGCCTATTGTGGTGGATGGCCCAAGCGTAGACACCACCATGACATGTGTTTTCAGAGTAAAGCTATAAAACCTATACAGGGTTTCAGCCCCTGACTTTGTCAGTGTGTGCTTGAGTCAAGAGAACCACATCTCTCTTCTGGGCCGTTCCATATGATTTCAATCCCTTTCTGACTGCACCCCTTTTGATTTGAACAAAACCTTTCATACATGTTTGCCCATGTAGGAAGTGGTCAGAAAGGGACCCTTTTCGACCTGAATGCCAAAACATTCAGGAGATGGAGGTTCTCAAAGTTGACCCATTTTTCATACCCCACACTACCAGGAGACATTCATGTCTCATTCATGTCAGTTCATCAAAGGAAGCTGGAAGGCCTTCAAAGAAATTTAAAGGGATAGTGGTAATTTGGCAATGAGGCCCGTTATCTACTTCCCCAGAGTGGAAGGAACTCGTGGATCTAATTTGTATGTATCTGCGTCCAGTATGAAGGAACTTAGAGGTAGTTTCACAAGCTGCTAACGCTAGTTAACAACTTCCTTCAAACTGCATGCAGATACACACAAACTATATCCACAAGTTCATCTGTCTCTGGGAAAGTAGATAAAGGGCCTCATTGCCAAAATCCTCATCTACCCCTTTAAGTACCTAAGTAAGGCCTCCTGATGCATATACAACACATTTACCTTCATCTCTGTCTTTGTCCTGAGTCATGGTATTGGGTCCTTACCAACTCCAGACAACCACTCTCTCTCTCTTCTCTGGGAGAGATCTGGCTTTTCTACGGTGGTCTGGAGTTAGGCCCTTGCGTGACGTCAGAGGCTCTGTAGAGGGCTGCAGCTTGAAGTCGCACGCCATGGTGTGTTTATGTGTGTGCCGTGTGTGTATCTCATGCACGTGTTTGTACAATGTGTGTGTGTGTGTGTGTGTGTGTGTGTGTGTGTGTGTGTGTGTGTGTGTGTGTGTGTGTGTGTGTGTGTGTGTGTGTGTGTGTGTGTGTGTGTGTGTGTGTGTGTGTGTGTGTGGTCTAAATGCGTCTGAAATGAGGAGCATGTGATTCTGGCAGGAGAAGTAGATCAGGCAGAGATCAGGGTCAGGTGAGATGTTTTCACTATCTCTCTCTTCTCTCGCTCTCCCCTCGTCTCTCTCTTCTCTCGCTCTCCCCTCGTCTCTCTCTTCTCTCGCTCTCCCCTCGTCTCTCTTTTCTCTCGCTCTCTCCCCTCGTCTATCTCTTCTCTCTCTCTGCTGTCGTCAGAGCCTCCGCTATCTGCCTGCAACGTGTTTCCCTCTCCTCTCCCTCCCTCCTTCTGTCTTTCTGGCCCTCCCGTGCCTTCTCTTAACCAGAGGATATGTCGTTATCTGTGTTTGGTCTTTCTCTCTGACAAACACATACTTCCAGTATTAGCAAAGGTCACAAGCAGACATTTGCTGTATACTACAGTAACTTTACCCTGCTTATAAGCCAATGACGCTACACTACTTCCTCGTTTTCATTCCTAAATTGTATTGGCCCTTAGGTACATTGATATGTGTGTAGGTTCTTAACTGTCTTGGGCTGAAAGGGTGGCTGTATGGATCTGTTTTGGTAGTATTTATGATTGACTGACTGGTACTGTGAGTGAGATATATCTGCAGAGTATTCATGGTTATATAGTGCAGGTAGACTGAAACCTGTTGAACTCTGGTAGAGTCACAGAAAGTCACACTGAAGGTCAGTGAGCCATGTCCTACTCCCGTCTGCTACTGTTGATCTACAGTCTCTAATGGCCTGTGTGTTGTCCTCTCCTCCTTTCACGTAGTCTCTGAGATTTCCTGGCAGCAGCTGTGTTTGCCTGGGCCCGTTCCAGTTCCAGGCTCTATGATGAGGGAGAGGTTAATCATTAGTCCCATGCTCTCCCTGTTCCATGGGGGATAGGGCTATGGGGGCATGGGATAGGGGACTACATGATGGGCTAGAGGGGCTGTGGGGAGCAGAGAGCGGAACTAGAAGGGTAGTTTGGAAGTTCAGAGTGAGTATAGTGGTGTAGATTTAATTTCAGATCTAGCCTTGGATTTGATTTCATCCTCCCTGCTGTGTGACTGGTGCCAGTATCATAACGAGGTTGCACAATCTTTACCCAATGAACTTTCACCAGCAGCAGGGCAGGCTGCAGCGAGGTGTGTTTGCTTAAGAAAGCCAGACCTTGACCACCCTCCTTTACGCCTTCCTTACACACAAACTTTTAATTGGTTAGCCAACCAGGAAATTAACTTGATACAGTATTAACAATCCTTAAAATAGGAAGGTAATGTGTTACTACATTGATTTAATAAATATTCTGCCAATACAGTGGTAGTTAATGTTTAATGTTGTACGCTCCTTGTGCGTCTCTGTGCCACACTACACTATTTCTATTCCCTTATAATTGGAAACAAAAGACTACTCTATTCCCTTTCTATTGGAGGTCTCTGCAGTCACGGTGTAGTCTATACTGTAGCCTGGCTATTAGTTTACTGTAAAACCCTTTGGCTTTCACCACTTTGTCATTTTCTGTGTAATAGACTCTCTCAGTATCCTCTGTTCTCCTTTCATCCTGAATAATCCTTCATTCTGCACTGTCATCTCTGTCTCTCTCTCGTCTCCCCCTCCTCCAGCCTCTCTGGTGGAGCTCCAGTATGTAAGGAATGCCAGATACTTTGGGAGATCTTGAGTCCAGTCAGTGGATGACTGACAGGCCTAAGGCCCACCCCCTCCTCAGATTGCACCCAGGCCTATATCCTGTCTCCTAAACCCTTCTCATATAAAACAGGATCAAGGATCATTGACAACTCTTTGTCTTGGCTCACTGTGCGATGCGTCACTCTTACTTTTTTCTCACACACACACACACACACACACACACACACACACACACACACACACACACACACACACACACACACACACACACACACACACACACACACACACACACACACACACACACACATACATACATACATACATACACACACACTCCTCATATCTTTTCCTCTCTTTACCTCTTCCTATTCTGTCTCTTCATCTCCCTCATAACTGTGTCAAAACCCCCCTCTCTCTCTCTGTCTCTCCAGCCTCCATCCCGTTCTTTGCGTGTGAGTTGAAGGCGGTGACTCCGTACCGGAGGGGTTTCTTCTGTGGGGACCAGAGCATCACCTACCCCTACCTGGAGAGAGAGGCCATCCCTGACGCACTGCTCATCGCTGGGGGCATCGTCATCACTGGCCTCACGGTGAGACACACAACACAACACACCACTTACACACTGTAGGATCTTACTGAGTATATACACATGACATACTATCACCTCTTACACACTCACTGTAAGCAGACAAGAGGTTCACCTGGAAGTAGATGTATTATGAGCCATTCCATATTTAGCCTTTATTTAGTCAGGTCATTGAGAAAACCTTATTTTTTACATTACGCTGTGAAAGCGTCGTTTCTCTACCGGTATCTAGCTCAGGTTTTTTACGAAGAGGACTGATTCTAACTCTTGCTCCTCCTCTTCTTCCCCGGCCAGATTGCGCTGGGCGAGTGTTACCGGGTTCGTTTCTGTGAGGTGCAATCGCAGGCCTTCGTGCGCAACCGCTACGTGTCCTGCCTCTACAAGGAGCTGGGCAGCTTCCTGTTTGGCTGCTGCGTGGGCCAATCACTGACCAACATGGCCAAGCTGAGCGTGGGGCGTCTGCGACCTAACTTCCTGTCGGTGTGCAACGTGACATACGCCTCGCTCAACTGCGTCCCCGGCTCCTACGTGGCCCAGGTCACCTGCAGGCAGCCCAAACACAAGATGGTGGAAGAGGCCAGGTCAGTACCGAGAGGGACGCCTTCCCTATTCACACTATAGGGCCAAACCAGGCCTGGCCAAACTGAGCTGGCCTGGTTACACATCCACCATAGTTGCTGGAACCGTGCAGGAAAGGACAATGTGAAAATAAATATCAGAACTAGCACAGTGCAGTTGTGGTTGGTCCTGTAATGTGAATCAAGCTTCAGTGTATCAGAGTTGGGCTCAATTCGAGCTCAATTCCTATCAGTTGGATTGGATATGAGATTTTTCCATTGTTATGCAATCCTGGAAAGTCATGCACTGACTGGAATTGAGATGCAATAGACCCAAACGCCGCTAGTCTAGTCAAAGTGAAAGTCTGTCTTTGTGAGAAACTATTGGTATGAATGTTTATTAGCATAGATTGAGATGCAGCAATATTGACACTAGATAACTGGGTTAATGAATGACATCCCTGTTATCCCTTTATCTTTCAGGAAGTCCTTTTTCTCTGGCCATTCCTCTTTTGCCATGTACACCATGCTCTACCTGGCGGTAAGTGTCACTGGCAATTGGAGACACACACACACACACACACACACACACACACACACACACACACACACACACACACACACACACACACACACACTTGCACGTGCCTGTGGCGACAAAGAACAGCACACCTGCCAAGTAACGTTTATACACTTGAAGTCACCTGCTTTAGCTGGGATTACTACAGATTAGTTGAATGAAGGAAAGAATGATCTTTGACAGTTTTAACTTTCACTGTAATTATGAAAGAAAATATTGGACACTTTGTCCCTGTAGAGATGGAGTGCACACTCACTCACACACATACTCACAAACACTCAGTCATTCAAACACACTCACATACACACATTGTACATGCAAACTCTGAGAAAGGCAACTTTTCAAAAACCGTCCTGCCTGAAATGAAAAGGGAGAGGGAGGAAGTTTTCCACAGGGAACATGAATAGAGGGAGAGATGGAGAGCAGACAGAGCACTCCTTGTTTGGGGTTTGGGGGGGGGGGGGGGGCTGCTGAGAGATCGACAGGCTTCTTTCAACAAGAGAACCCCACTCCCCTCCTCCCCTCTCTCTCTCTCTCTCTCTCTACTGGACCATTGGTGAGGAACACATTGTAGGGTGAGAAATGACAGAGGAAGACAAAAGCCCATCATGGCTCAAGCATTTGTTCCCATAATGTATTCATTCACATTCTAAATGGAATTCCTCCACTTCATTAAGTCTCCAATGGTCCGGAATATGACTGGAATAATCGCAAAACTATTTACGGGAAATATATATGAAACTCATTCAATTTCAATCTGATAAAAGGAGAGGATTCACCAATCAAAAACATTGTTAATAGATTTCTCGGGTCCTCCCCTCCTCACCCCTCCCCTCCTCACCCCCACTTATCAGAAAGGGACAGAGAGAAAGAGGGAGAGAAAGAGAGTGAGGCATTGAGAGCAGTTGAGTGTCCTGAGAAAAACAGGGGGCCTCATTCTTCATTCTGTCTCCTCTTCTCCCTCTCTCTTCTCCCTCTATTTTCCCTCCATCCCGTCTGTGGCTTCCTGGCGAATAGCTAGTACTACTACTGCAGACTGACTGTATCCTTTAGAATCCATGGGACCTGCAGCGACATGCAGCCAGGGCCCTGGGCCAGCTGCTGGGGTTGGAGGGCAAGAAGACTGACACCTGCTTCCAGTCAGAGTGAGCCAACCCCCCTAACCAGCTCCCCTCCGGAGGAATACGTTCCACATGTCCCAGTGACAGGCCCAGGCAGCAGTCACCTCAGAAACAGCACCATGCATCTCTACAGTTAACCCCTGACCCCCCAGTCAGTCTCTGTCTGGTCCCTGACTGACACTCCTCCTCTACTGTAGTAATGATGGGGCCTGGAGGGCAAGATGAGATGGAGGAGAGGTTTATTAGGGTGCTGAGCCCAGTGTGGATTGACTAATGCCAGGTCCTCTTCCTCACCCTCTAGACGTGTGTGTGTTAACTGTGGTTAATGTACCATGTGACCAGATCACTGTGGAAAGAACGAACTACGTTGCAGTTTATGCACACACACACAGACGCATGCAAAAATGCATGAGAGTGCCTGCACACACACACACACACTTCTCATATTTGAAGGTTCTGATCATGTGACGCTGCTCTCCTTCTCCAGTTCTACCTGCAGGCACGGTTGTCATGGCGAGGGGCTCGTCTGCTGCGCCCGCTGCTGCAGTTCCTGCTGGTGATGATAGCCGTGTACACCGGGCTGAGCCGCATCTCCGACTACCGCCACCACCCCACCGACGTGATCACCGGCTTCATCCAGGGAGGCCTCACCGCCTACTGGGTGGTAAGTGTCTGTCCCTCCCCTCCCTCTGGCTCTATGGAGCTGTGGGATTGGGAACAAATGTGTTGATGTATGATCTCCTATGTCAGTCAGGTTTACAGGATGAAATAATGTCAACCATGCCTGCCTAAACAATGACATGTCCTATCCATCTGCCTGTACAATCTGTATTTATCTATATGCCTATATAATCTGTATTTATCTATCTGACTATATAATCTGTATTTATCTATCTGCCTGTATAATCTGTATTTATCTATCTGCCTGTATAATCTGTATTTATCTATCTGACTATACAATCTGTATTTATCTGACTATATAATCTGTATTTATCTATCTGCCTGTATGATCTGTATTTATCTATCTGACTATATAATCTGTATTTATCTATCTGACTATATAATCTGTATTCATCTATCTGCCTGTATAATCTGTATTTATCTATCTGACTATACAATCTGTATTTATCTATCTGACTTTACAATCTGTATTTATCTATCTGACTATACAATCTGAATTTATCTATCTGCCTGTATAATCTGTATTTATCTATCTGACTATACAATCTGTATTTATCTATCTGACTATACAATCTGTATTTATCTATCTGACTATATAATCTGTATTTATCTATCTGCCTGTATAATCTGTATTTATCTATCTGACTATACAATCTGTATTTATCTATCTGCCTGTATAATCTGTATTTATCTATCTGCCTGTATAATCTGTATTTATCTATCTGCCTGTATAATCTGTATTTATCTATCTGACTATACAATCTGTATTTATCTATCTGTCTGTATAATCTGTATTTATCTATCTGACTATATAATCTATATTTGTCTCATTCTGTCCCTATATGGTGGGATCTCATCTGGGTCAGGCTGAGCAGTATAACCAGTCTCTCTGGCGGTTGGGATATATGTCTTATGTTTGATGGATTCTCTTGGTTGCCTTTGTGTGTTTGACGGATAATATTCCATCTCTATGTATCTGTGTTTGACAGACAGTGTTCCATCTCTATGTATCTGTGTTTGACGGACAGTGTTCCATCTCTATGTATCCGTGTTTGACGGACAGTGTTCCATCTCTATGTATCTGTGTTTGACGGACAGTGTTCCATCTCTATGTATCTGTGTTTGACGGACAGTGTTCCATCTCTATGTATCTGTGTTTGACGGACAGTGTTCCATCTCTATGTATCCGTGTTTGACGGACAGTGTTCCATCTCTATGTATCCGTGTTTGACGGACAGTGTTCCATCTCTATGTATCTGTGTTTGACGGACAGTGTTCCATCTCTATGTATCTGTGTTTGACGGACAGTGTTCCATCTCTATGTATCCGTGTTTGACGGACAGTGTTCCTTCTCTATGTATCCGTGTTTGACGGACAGTGTTCCTTCTCTATGTATCCGTGTTTGACGGACAGTGTTCCTTCTCTATGTATCCGTGTTTGACGGACAGTGTTCCATCTCTATGTATCCGTGTTTGACGGACAGTGTTCCTTCTCTATGTATCCGTGTTTGACGGACAGTGTTTTATCTGTGTCTCTCCAGGCCTTCTATATTTCCTCCATGTTTAAGAACAACCGTCCAGACCTGTCTCCCACCAGCATGTCTCTGGAGAGCCCCCTGTCCAGCCAACAGACCGTCTGCTAGCAACACCTGCCCCAACACACCCCTCCTCACCTACCTGGACGGATGGGGGATGGGAGAAAAGACAGAAAGAGAGAGAGAGGGAGAGACAGTCAGATAGCAGAGGTGAGCAGCACATGGAGGGACAGGGAGGGAGAGAAGGTGTGTGAAAAGGAAGGGGGATGAGATAAGAGGTAGAGCAGGTAAAGAGCGTTCTAGCAAGTACACACATGCTCTGATGAATACGCCAAGACACGCACACACACGCAGTGCCACCTCTCTCTCACTAACACACACTACCATCTAACACACACACACACACACACACACACACACACACACACACACACACACACGCAGTGCCACCTCTCTCTCACTAACACACACTACCATCTAACACACACACACACACACACACACACACACACACACACACACACACACACACACACACACACACACGCAGTGCCACCTCTCTCTCACTAACACACACTACCATCTAACACGCACACACACACACACACACACACACACACACACACACACACACACACACACACACACACACACACACACACACACACACACACACACACACACACACCAAATCACTGTAGAGTACAGCCCGTCCACATGGAGATATGCATAGTAATTTTACAGATATTTTTGTATTCGAAAAACGACAAATGTTTCTATTTTTCAAATGAGAGTCGTAGATGAAGCTGCTAATGATAATGATTTGTTCCTGTTCTAAGTAGAATATGTTTTATATGTGATGGTGGTTAGTGGGCAGTGCATTAGGTTAGCTCTCACAAACACACGGTCGGTCAGTGTCTCTAAATTATCTTCATTGGTCGTCACTTCGTTGGTCATCCTCTGACCAGCCTGGATGATGATATCATCAGCTGGACTCCACTTCTTCAGCTTGACGTCCCCTGACTCTAATTCTGTGGATGTCTCATTGACGTTCCCCGACTCTAATTCTGTGGATGTCTCATTGACGTCCCCTGACTCTAATTCTGTGGATGTCTCATTGACGTTCCCTGACTCTAATTCTGTGGATGTCTCATTGATGTCACCTGACTCTAATTCTGTGGATGTCTCATTGACGTCCCCTGACTCTAATTCTGTGGATGTCTCATTGACGTCACCTGACTCTAATTCTGTGGATGTCTCATTGTGTGAAACGAGACAGTCAGAACTGAACTGTTATTTCAGACCTCTACACGGAACAACAGCGCTGCATGGAGTGACAAACCCTGGCAACCAAATAAGGAACAAGCACTGGCCTCGTGTGCCCTCTTTACCAGTACCCTCTCCATCCTTCACCCTCTAACTACACAGCAACTAGTAGAGGATGTCATGGACAAAGACAAAATAGAACACTTTGTATTAAACCAAGTATCTTATCTTAACTTTAGTTACCCAGGAGTGATAGGGTGGAAATCTGCTTTGCCCAGGTTACGTCCCCTCCCCTTCACTCCCACGCTTTTCCATGTCTGTACTCTGTACTAACCACTTATTACTGTGTCTCAGAGGCGGAGCTATGACTGAACCCTGTAACCTTTGACCTATTACCCTGACCTCTGAGCTGCACCTTGAGTTATGCCACTCTCACAGGGGAGCCAAAATGGCTGCCTCGTGTTGCCTATGGCAGAGGTCCCCTGTATATTCCTATTAATAGCACTTGAACTACATAATGGAACCTACTCTAATTGCTATTATATATATTTTATCTCAAGTTTGAATAATCAGTGTTTTATTTCTCTTAATATGTCACTCTCATACGGTATATGTTTTAGTTTTTTCCCAAATGATAATTAATCAAATTGAATGTAAATAGATATGTCCTTTTTATAAACCACACAGAATTTCAAAAGTATTATTAGTGCCATTTTTGGACAGTTTTTTCACGTTTATGTGTTATGTGTCTGTGTTGTTGATCAGGTACGCAGAGTTGTTGTTATTGTCATAACGACTAGACTGAGCCAGAGCTATTATCAGAAAGCTATTTCTTGTTTCCAGTTTTGTGTTTTTTGTTTTCTCTGTGAATGCCAGAATGGCTGAAAATAACCACTGTACTCAAAAAAACAAACCAATAAAATGAATGTTGAATCTTTTTGACCTCCTATTGTCCACTGATATTCCTTAAAATGTCTCACACACTTGTTTTCTTTCCACACAGAAACAATGTTTGTCATCTGACTGTTTATGTGCTCAACAGAGTAAAGAATCAGTTGTTCGTCACACACACATGACCAGTAAGTAAGTTCAAGCTTAGTTCAGGAGAAGTTAGAGGTGAAACCGAGAGCAACAAAAAATATTGAATTCCAAAGTCACAAGTGACTTCACCTCAAGTTTCTGACTGGGAAAGAACACACCTACTTTCTCCCTCCACCACCCCGCTCTCCTTTCTCCCTCCCTTCTCTACCTCCCCCTCTCTTTCAATCCTTTTGGAGTGCAGCAGAGCGCGCTGGGCTTTTTGGGGATCATGCTGCCATGGCGATGCCTGGCTAGATAGTGGGCTGGGGAGGTGGAGGCCTTTTTATTTATTCTCTTTCTTTTCCAATCCACTTCCTGGCTGAGTGAGGAGAATAAAAGGCAGTTGAGATCAGAGTGAGAAAGGAAGGCTGCAGTAATGGGTGTGTATGGAGGTGAGGAAAGGGGAGGGCTGGCATGCAGCGGAAGAACGGGATGAAGGGAGAAGCTGGGGTTCAGTAATGAAGGGAAGGAGTAATGGAGCAGTTGGCAGTGGGGACGGGGTGACGGGGGAAGCCGGGGTTCAGTAATGAAGGGAAGGAGTAATGGAGCAGTTGGCAGTGGGGACGGGGGAAGCTGGGGTTCAGTAATGAAGGGAAGGAGTAATGGAGCAGTTGGCAGTGGGGACGGGGTGACGGGGGAAGCTGGGGTTCAGTAATGAAGGGAAGGAGTAATGGAGCAGTTGGCAGTGGGGACGGCGTGACGGGGAAGCTGGGGTTCAGTAATGAAGGGAAGGAGTAATGGAGCAGTTGGCAGTGGGGAAGGGGTGACGGGGAAAGCTGGGGTTCAGTAATGAAGGGAAGGAGTAATGGAGCAGTTGGCAGTGGGAAAGGGGTGACGGGGGAAGCCGGGGTTCAGTAATGAAGGGAAGGAGTAATGGAGCAGTTGGCAGTGGGGACGGGGTGACGGGGGAAGCAGGGGTTCAGTAATGAAGGTAAGGAGTAATGGAGCAGTTGGCAGTGGGGACGGGGTGACGGGGGAAGCCGGGGTTCAGTAATGAAGGGAAGGAGTAATGGAGCAGTTGGCAGTGGGGAAGGGGTGACGGGGGAAGATCGGGTTCAGTAATGAAGGGAAGGAGTAATGGAGCAGTTGGCAGTGGGGAAGGGGTGACGGGGGAAGCTGGGGTTCAGTAATGAAGGGAAGGAGTAATGGAGCAGTTGGCAGTGGGGACGGGGTGACGGGGGAAGCCGGGGTTCAGTAATGAAGGGAAGGAGTAATGGAGCAGTTGGCAGTGGGGACGGGGTGACGGGGGAAGCTGGGGTTCAGTAATGAAGGGAAGGAGTAATGGAGCAGTTGGCAGTGGGGACGGGGTGACGGGGGAAGCTGGGGTTCAGTAATGAAGGGAAGGAGTAATGGAGCAGTTGGCAGTGGGGACGGGGGGACGGGGGAAGCCAGGGTTCAGTAATGAAGGGATGGAGTAATGGAGCAGTTGGCAGTGGGGACGGGGTGACGGGGGAAGCTAGGGTTCAGTAATGAAGGGAAGGAGTAATGGAGCAGTTGGCAGTGGGGACGGGGTGACCGGGGAAGCCGGGGTTCAGTAATGAAGGGAAGGAGTAATGGAGCAGTTGGCAGTGGGGAAGGGGTGACAGGGGAAGCTGGGGTTCAGTAATGAAGGGAAGGAGTAATGGAGCAGTTGGCAGTGGGGACGGGGGAAGCTGGGGTTCAGTAATGAAGGGAAGGAGTAATGGAGCAGTTGGCAGTGGGGACGGGGTGACGGGGGAAGCTGGGGTTCAGTAATGAAGGGAAGGAGTAATGGAGCAGTTGGCAGTGGGGACGGGGTGACGGGGGAAGCAGGGGTTCAGTAATGAAGGTAAGGAGTAATGGAGCAGTTGGCAGTGGGGACGGGGTGACGGGGGAAGCCGGGGTTCAGTAATGAAGGGAAGGAGTAATGGAGCAGTTGGCAGTGGGGAAGGGGTGACGGGGGAAGATGGGGTTCAGTAATGAAGGGAAGGAGTAATGGAGCAGTTGCAGTGGGGACGGGGGAGAGAGGGAGGAGGGATTTGGGTGTGGGGCTTCGGGCTGGGAAGGAATGTGACGGTGGTTGTCAGGCCTGTTTTGTGTCAATACTGTTACTAAGAGACACATTTAATTCCTTAGCACTGTAAATGCCTGCGCTTGTGAAGATGTTGTTGTCTATCTGTTTTTGTCTAGGTCATCATTGTGTGTGTGTTTTCTTTTTGGGTGAACAGGAGAGAAGAGTAGGTGCTCTACTAAGCTTACAGCACAGCCTTTCAAACATGACATCTTGATTGCTCCGTAGATGTCTTCCTTGGTGACCCTTTGAGCTTGTTCAAATGAATGGGATTAACAAGAGGAGGCCGATATTCCCTCCAGTCCATAGAGCAGAGAGGCCAGACTAACTGAGGCGTGTGTCCTGTCTATCTGAAAGGTCCCACTCGTTCCAGCCCTCTCCACTGTGTGAGTTGTGGCTGTAGTTTAGTATACACATACAACAGTAGCCCCAGCCGGCCTGTGGTCATTTAGATGAGGCTGATTGAGCCCTAATCTCAGCCTGTAAAACACATTACCGTCTCCACGCTCCATTCTGAATAAAATAAAGCACACTTTCTCCCTCCTCCCCATACTTAGGGCTGGGGAATTCGTTTGATAAGACATTTGTTTTCAGATAAAGTACAGGTCTAAAAACAGAATAGTTCCATGGGCGGATGTTACGGCGGGCGATCAGAATCAATGTTGTGGAGGGAGGGAACCCTGTGATGGGTTGCTACTGCAGGCAGGCTGGCAGGCAGACAGACGGGCACGTAGCTCACCTACATACCTGTCTAGTGGAGGTGGAGAGGACACCTGTATCATACCTGCTGTCTGCCTATCATACTATCAGATGGGATAACATCACCCAGGCATTTAAAACTCCCCCACCAGGCTTCCTTTGAGGGCTTCTTTCTGGTAATGTAATGACCAAGAAACTTCTATAGTCCTCCAAATACTTCTCATAATAAGGCACAGTTTCAAGCAGCTTAATGTTGTACATTGAATCAACAGTGGAGAAAGAGGAGCTATTTCTTCTTTGCATATAATCTTTTCTCCCAGGGTCGGTCTCCATGGCATTACAGACATAGCCTCTGGATTGGAATTTAGTGGGGTTCTTATCCCTCTGCAGCTCAATTCTTGATAGAATTAGAAGGGATTAATGGGCTCTTTAGTATGCTTGAGTTGAGACCTGCTGCTGCTCAGCGACATTAGACTGAATATTCCTCCATATACTCCATCTATCCCAGTAATGACAGTTTGGGAATGCTTTGGCTGCAGCCATTAAGACCTGAGACTGGAGAGCAGAGCACATTGTGTCCTGACTCCTGATACAGGCCTGTGAAAGGCATTCGTCTCTCTGCTCCAGCAACGCAGCGCTAGATATATCTGCCTTCATCATGTTGCACCGAGGGGATTAGACCAGGCCAGATCATTTGGTATGCAGAAAGAGAAGAGAACACGCCAAACGGTGCCAGAAATAGCTTTTCGAGCCCTGCAGGTGGACGTACGTCAGGTCTGCGATGGCAATTAGTGTGACGTGGAAACTGCAGATGGTGTGTGTGTAGTCTCAGACACGTAGCATCACACACCCCACCTGCATACTCAACCCACTGGACGACCACATGCCTCAGAGTCCACACCTGTATAACTATGATATATCTGATGGGGATAGTATCATAGCGTGGGCATTTGGGCACAGCCACACCGCCTCCAGGATAGCCGTTTTGGCAAGGATGGACCCAAGGCGGGGTGGAGGGGGAGCTTTTGTAATCGTTGAATATTGATGAGTGAGGTTGCATTTTTTTTGCATATTTGGATCCCGCCGTTGAATGTTTAATTTGTGCGTGAGACAGACTGGTAAAAAATATCCAATCTCAACATAATCAATTTAGCAGCTTCT
This sequence comes from Salvelinus namaycush, assembly GCF_016432855.1. Lineage (NCBI taxonomy): Eukaryota > Metazoa > Chordata > Actinopteri > Salmoniformes > Salmonidae > Salvelinus > Salvelinus namaycush. The sequence goes on from NC_052309.1 coordinate 81,766,748, forward strand.
CAAAACAAATTTTTGGACATGGCTGCTGTGCCAGCCCAAACAATACTAAAGTATGCAGCAGGAAAGACGGACTATAGTATTGCCTTTCCTGTTCGCTGCCAAGCCTTTAAACTTAAGAAGGATTGTAACCTATATCTAGCATTTCACTATTTGATATGTAAATAATCTCTATTTCAAATATTGTTGCATGGCAGCAGTTGTGGCCCTTGGGGCCCGGGATGTCTAATAAACACAGCCTAACACTGAGGACGGTGAATAACACCACAGGCCCCTATTTACCTACCTGGAAGTCATTCTGTCGGATGTATATGGCTGCTCAATGTGTGGATGTTATTTTACAGTGTCTGACGGTGTGAAACAGAACATTGCCGGGTACATTACCCTGAGGGTGGTATGCTATCAAGTGCTACCACTATCTATGTCAAGGTTATCGGGGCCACTTTGACCCCTCAGTACACACATGAACATAAACAGCTAGATTAGTCCGACAGGTAAGAATGTCTAAAGGTTCCTAAGGAATGTGTTGGACTATGACAAAACATGGAGCTAAAAAACAATGTTATCTGTACGACAGAGACAAGACACCATGTTGATAGAGATATCAAGCAACGTGTTTATACTGTACGGTCTGAAGGATGAGAGACTACATGCCTGGTGGGTGGGTGGGTGTGTGTGTATGTGTCTGCATGCCTGTGGGTGTGTGTTTGTGTTTACATACTCAAGTGCATGCATGCTTGTGTGTATATACTATACGCCAGGCATTGTGGGTCGTTAAGGACAGATTGGAATGTGATAACAAGGGCTGGAGAGTGAAAGCATGGTAAGTAATAGTGAGGTGTCAGGGACGAGGGAGGAGAGACAAACCAACCATCTGGGTCCCAGGGTCAGGGTCAGTCCACAGAGCCTCACACTCCCTCACACTCTGACATGTTATCATGACATGACACTCAGTGCCTGTATCTCAAATGGCACCCCATTCCCCAAGGCCCAGGCCAAAAGTAGTGCACTAGGTAGGGAATAGGGTGCATTTGAGACACATCCAGGGTCTGTTTATAGAGGCTGAAGAGCCATGTAGAGTAACACATGTATCTGCTCTGCAGTTCTCCATTTCTCTGCACTTATTCATCTGCAGTCTGCCAGCGATGAGCTGACACTAGACCAGTCCATTTTAGAGAATGTTGCGGTCTGCAAACAATTATGTAGTTGACATTGACATAATGGCTTACCGGTATTGTTGTTGTTGCGTGGTGCTGTGAGATGTTCTTTTGGGTCATACATTATGTTAACTATTACAAAGAATTGTAGTACAATGTGTGTGTGGTGTGTGTGTGAGAGTGCGCATGTGTGTACAGTATGTGTACAGTGTGTGTGTGTGTACAGTATGTGTGTGGTGTCAGTGATGGGGAGGAAGGTGGTATCAGTGCAGTGGTAGTACCAGTAATTCCTCTCCCGTGTTCACAGCTGAAACAACAAGGAGGACTGGACAACCTAGTGGGGTTGAGGTCACAGGGACCAACGTGTGTATGTGTGTGCGTGTGTATGTGAGAGAGTGTGCGTGTGTGGCGTGTGTGTGTGTGTGTGTCTTGGCAACGAGTTAAGCCAAGATGTAGGAATGGCTTGGATACACAAGGTGTTGTCACGCTGAGTGCTGATCCTCTGGCCGTAGATACAAGACAAAGACAATAATCAGTGTTAAAATGGGGTGACATCCACACGCATGAACCACTTATATTATCTCTGTCCTTATTAGAACAGTGGCAAACATGTCGCTCAAACACTTTGTTTCTATACTTCTCTCAAACTGTACAACCTGCTTATAACATCCTATTCTAAAGTAGGTGTGTAGGCACAGTAGGCCAAAGGTCACAGGATGTGAGTGTTAACAGCTATTGTAGTAATTGGCCCATTGACAGAATGACACGGTTTCACAGCGATCCGTCTGCCTGCTGTTACCATGGTTATTAGTGTGACCCGAGGGTGTTGAGTTATGACAACGTCTCCCTTGTAGTTACTGTTCCTCTTCCCTTTGGTGGCCAGTGATGGATGGGAATCCTCTGGAACCCTCCGCAATCAACGGAAATGATGAGGAATGATGAGGAATGATGACAGCCATATGGAAGCATTCCAGGCACCAGGAGGAGCCTGCCTGTCTGGACAGCACCGCCAGCCACCCTCGCTCCCTCTCTTGGCCTAGTGTTCCAACTTCCATCCGTGACGTGTGCTGACCTGTCCCCCCTCCATTCAGGTGAGTACCTAAGCACCTCACTGATCCCACGGGACAATAGAGGATAGACAATGGTTTATCCCAACAAAGCCCGTGTTTATTTAACAGCACGGCTCACCCAAATGTGGACAGCTTAATAGCTGGGTTCCTTCCATACATAAACAAGGAAGTGAGAGAGAAGAAGGACATTCCCATTCCAGGTCATTTATACCACTGTTACTTCTGCTCCCCTTTCCCAATCTCTGGTGTCCGTCAGTCATCGGTGGTGAGGTAGCTAGCTGGCTTTAGTAGTGAAAGAGGAAGCAGTGCACACCAGGGTAAGGCAATTATACAGTACGAAGGAAGGAAAACAACCTGTAGAGAGAGTTTGTAACCTGATGTGAGTTTTGTCCTGACATTTACTTCCACTACATGAGTGCAGTGCACAGTAATAATACATTCTCTGACTTGGAGTGTTGTGTGTTTGAGCGATTGTACGCTACGTATGTTTGGCTGTATGGGAGTGTGTGTGTGAATGTTCTTGGTGTGTTTATATTTGTGTTTAGGGACTGCAGAAATACACACGGTGCTGTCTGTGTGAAATCCTGATTGTTTCTGAGGATTATCCTCCACAATACTGGGCTTTATCAGAAGGGCCAGTACTGGTGTAACAAGACACTCTTTACCCTGGGTTCACGGAGCGAAGGAACAGAACTAGAGCCCACACCAACAAGGCTCAACAAGGGAAGAGGGAGAGGAAGAAGAGGGGTAGCGAGAGGGAGAAGAGAGTGGTAGAGAGAAAGTAAAAGGGAGAAAAGAGAGGAGAAGAGAATGATAGAAAGGGAGAGACAGAAGTGTAGATGAGATGAGAGAGAAAGAAGAGGTGGAGAGAGAGTGTAAAATGGAGACAATAGAGGAGGAGAATGGGAGAGGAAGGATGAGAACAGAGAGAAAGAGAAGGGAAGAAGAGAGAGGGGAAAACAACACAAAAAGAGAGAGTTGAACAAGTTTACCACAAGGCAGCGGTTCAGAAAGAGAGTGATTTGTTTGTTTGACAGAGATCCCTCTCAGGAGATTCTTCTCTGGATAACAGATTCATAGGGGCTGACCAAGTGACTTGCTATAGTTGTGCAATACGTGACCTAACTGTACGTGAATAAGCAGTGCATCACTGTGACATAGTACAGGAAATGACTGTGACATGAGTAGCCTATACTACATTCAGTTCCTGTAATCTATGCACGTGAGGATAGGCCCCTGGGCACACAAAGCATGCACAAACACACACACACACACACACACACACACACACACACACACACACACACACACACACACACACACACACACACACACACACACACACACACACACACCACACACACACACACACACACACACACACACACACACACACACACACACAGGTTGTCTTGGATGTCTCAGATCAGGGTGTGAGGGAGAGGTGGTCAATGTGCTTGATGTGATTGTTTTATTCCCTCCCTTTTATAAGACTTTCTCAGAGAGCTCAGGTTGCTCTGCTTCATCGCTGCATAGAGAGAAAGAGAGAGATGTGGTTAGAGACCCGGTTAGAGCTCCAACGCACAGACCCGGTTAGAGGTCTACAACACAGACCTGGTTAGAGCTCCACAACACAGACCCGGTTAGAGCTTCACAGCACAGACCTGGTTAGAGCTCCACAGCACAGACCTGGTTAGAGCTCTACAACACAGACCTGGTTAGAGCTCTACAACACAGACCTGGTTGGAGCTCTACAACACAGACCTGGTTAGAGCTCCACAGCACAGACCTGGTTAGAGCTCTACAACACAGACCTGGTTAGAGCTCTACAACACAGACCTGGTTAGAGCTCTACAACACAGACCTGGTTAGAGCTCTACAACACAGACCTGGTTAGAGCTCCACAGCACAGACCTGGTTAGAGCTCTACAACACAGACCTGGTTAGAGCTCTACAACACAGACCTGGTTAGAGCTCTACAACACAGACCTGGTTAGAGCTCCACAACACAGACCTGGTTAGAGCTCCACAACACAGACCTGGTTAGAGCTCCACAACACAGACAAGGTTTGAGCTCTACAACACAGACCTGGTTAGAGGTCTACAACACAGACCTGGTTAGAGCTCCAAAGCACAGACCTGGTTAAAGGTCTACAACACAGACCCGGTTAGAGCTCCAACGCACAGACCCGGTTAGAGGTCTACAACACAGACCTGGTTAGAGCTCCACAGCACAGACCCGGTTAGAGCTCCAACGCACAGACCCGGTTAGAGGTCTACAACACAGACCTGGTTAGAGCTCCACAACACAGACCCGGTTAGAGCTCTACAACGCAGACCTGGTTAGAGCTCTACAACACAGACCTGGTTAGAGCTCTACAACACAGACCTGGTTAGAGCTCTACAACACAGACCTGGTTAGAGCTCTACAACACAGACCTGGTTAGAGCTCTACAACACAGACCTGGTTGGAGCTCTACAACACAGACCTGGTTAGAGCTCTACAACACAGACCTGGTTGGAGCTCTACAACACAGACCTGGTTAGAGCTTTACAACGCAGACCTGGTTAGAGCTCCACAGCACAGACCTGGTTAGAGCTCTACAACACAGACCTGGTTAAAGCTCTACAACACAGACCTGGTTAGAGCTCTACAACACAGACCTGGTTAGAGCTCTACAACACAGACCTGGTTAGAGCTCTACAACACAGACCTGGTTAGAGCTCTACAACACAGACCTGGTTAGAGCTCTACAACACAGACCTGGTTAGAGCTCTACAACACAGACCTGGTTAGAGCTCTACAACACAGACCTGGTTAGAGCTCTACAACACAGACCTGGTTGGAGCTCTACAACACAGACCTGGTTAGAGCTCTACAACACAGACCTGGTTGGAGCTCTACAACACAGACCTGGTTAGAGCTCTACAACACAGACCTGGTTAGAGCTCTACAACACAGACCTGGTTAGAGCTCTACAACACAGACCTGGTTAGAGCTCTACAACACAGACCTGGTTAGAGCTCTACAACACAGACCTGGTTAGAGCTCTACAACACAGACCTGGTTAGAGCTCTACAACACAGACCTGGTTAGAGCTCCACAACACAGACCTGGTTAGAGCTCTACAACACAGACCTGGTTAGAGCTCCACAGCATTGACCTGGTTAGAGCTCTACAACACAGACCTGGTTAGAGCTTTACAACACAGACCTGGTTAGAGCTCTACAACACAGACCTGGTTAGAGCTCTACAACACAGACCTGGTTAGAGCTTTACAACACAGACCTGGTTAGAGCTCTACAACAAAGAAACTCCATAGTGTGGAGATGGCCTTTCAGATGTCCTGGCCGTGGTCACACACACCGAAACACACAGAGAAACGAACGCTGGCACGCACACACTACAGCCCCCTGCATATTCCACCCCTGGTCGACCCTGAGACCAAAGCACTTCAGAGGGCCGTGGTGGGTCTGCAGTCGGCCTGCCCTTCCTCTGGAGATGGTGCTCATCTTTGATCCCACACCATGAGAATAGGGATTACGCTGAAGACTGTTTTAGTTGAATGGAGTTCTATAAGACTTTTAGGCTTTTCTTAGCCTGATTTCACAGTCTTCACACAGATCTAGGGTGGTACTTTGGGGACTGTAACATCTACAGACCTATGTTATGTTCCTCATTCTCTGTCTCTGTCTTTCAGTCTCTCTGTCTTTCTGTCTCTCTGTCTGTCATGCGCTGACCAACTGGCAAGTGTCTTCACTGACATTTTCAACTTCTCCCTGTCCGAGTCTGTAATACCAACATGTTTCAAGCAGACCACCATAGTCCCTGTGCCCAAAAACACTAAGGTAACCTGCCTAAATGACTACAGAGCCTTAGCACTCACGTCTGTAGCCATGAAGTGCTTTGAAAGGCTGGTCATGGCTCACATCAACACCATCATCCCAGAAACCCTAGACCCACTCCAATTTGCATACCGCCCTAACAGATCCACAGATGATGTAATCTCTATTGCACTCCACACTGCCCTTTCCCACCTGGACAAAAGGAACACCTATGTGAGAATGCTATTCATTGACTACAGCTCAGCATTCAACACCATAGTGCCCTCAAAGATCATCACTAAGCTAAGGACCCTGGGACTAAACACCTCCCTCTGCAACTGGATCCTGGACTTCCTGACGGGCCGCCCCAGGTGGTAAGGGTAGGTAACAACACATCCGCCACGCTGATTCTCAACACAGAGGACCCTCAGAGGTGCGCGCTTAGGCCCCTCCTGTACTCCCTGTTCACTCATGACTGCGTGGCCAGGCACGACTCCAACACCATCATTAAGTTTGCAGATGACATAACAGTGGTAGGCCTGATCACCGACAACAACGACACAGCCTATAGGGAGGAAGTCAGAGACGTGGCCGTGTGGTGACAGGACAACAACCTCTCCCTCAACGTGATCAAGACGAAGGAGATAATTGTGGACTACAGGAAAAACAGGACCAAGCACACCCCATTCTCATCAACGGGGCTGCAGTGGAGCAGGTTGAGAGCTTCAAGTTCCTTGGTGTCTACATCACCAACAAACTAACAGACAGTCGTAAAGAGGGCACGACAAAACCTATTCCCCATCAGGAGACTGAAATTATTTGGCATGGGTCCTCAGATCCTCAAAAGGTTCTACAGCTGCACCATTGAGAGCCTCCTGACTGGTTGCATCGCTGGTTGGTATGGCAACTGCTCGGCCTCCGACCGTAAGGTACTACAGAGGGTGGTGCGTACGGCCCAGTACATCACTGGGGCCAAACTTCCTGCCATCCAGGACCTCTATACCAGGCGGTGTCAGAGGAAGGCCCTAAAAATTGTCAAAGACTCCAGCCACCCTAGTCATAGACTGTTCTCTCTGCTATCGCACGGCAAGTGGTACCGGAGCGCCAAGTCTAGGTCCAAGAGGCTTCTAAACAGCTTCTACCCCCAAGCCATAAGACTCCTGAACATCTACTCAAATGGCTACCCAGACTATTTGCATTGCCCCCCTCTTTTACATCGCTGCTACTCTCTGTTGTTATCGATAACTCTACCTACATGTACATATTACCTCAATTACCTTGACTAACCGGTGCCCCCGCACATTGACTCTGTACCAGTACCCCCCTGTATATAGTCTCGCTATTGTTATTTTACTGCTGCTCTTTAATTACTTGTTACTTTTATTTCTTATTCTTATTTGTATATATATATATTTTTTAACTGCATTGTTGGTTAGGTGCTCGTAAGTAAGCATTTAAGGTCAACACCTGTTGTATTCGGGGCATGTGACTAATGCAATTTGATTTGATTTTGTCTTTGTTTCTCTCTCCCTCTGTGTCTCTTGGTCTCCCTCGGTCTCTCTCTCTCCCTCGGTCTCTCTCTCTCTGCCCTAGAGGCTGACAGTCAGTGGGGTTTAAGCTGTGTCCATTCACAGCTGCCTCTCTGGAAGTCCGTAATACCTTATTGGGCTGTTAACGTGATATTGTTTTCAGAAATGGAACCCATCCGGGCCTGCTGTGTGTTTTCATTGTGGTCGTTTTTCCACACGGTGTATTTTAAAACTGTGCCTGTAAGCCATGTAAACACTGGCCAAACAGGGTTCCTACTCCCAGTGTAGGGTAATGCTATTGTTATCACTAAGTATTCAGGCAGGGTAAGGCTATACTGCCTCAGCACTAGTCAACTCACACTCTCAGGTGGGATTGGTATTATTTTAATTGAACCTTTAGTCAACCAGGAAGTGGTCAGAGTATCTCTCCCTAGGGATACCTGAATAGAGGTACAAGGCTTTATATTAGTTAGACTGTGGAAGATAAGAGAACAGGGTTAACCTGTTAGCCTAGTATAATGTAGCGTAGCTTAATCATGAACACAGAAAGGTGTGGCGCAGCAGAACTATCCACACAGACCCCCCATACACCCCTCCCCCTCTCCCACTCCTCTCCACCATCCCCCATTATTCAAAATTCCTCAGAATTCCAGAAGTGAAACCTGTGACCCTCTGGGGAGGAAAACGATGTATCTCTCATCACTACCCTGATGGTAGGAGGAAAGAGGGAGGGAGACAGGTGGCAGGACGAAATAGAGGAAGACAAACAGTTGTGTTGGTCGACAGATATTTATTGACATCCCTTCACCTGGCCTGTATTAGTGGAGGGAGCAATGGAGCATTCAGCTGGGTGGAGCCCCATAGAGCCAAAGCCAGGGCTGTTCTAGGCTGTTTGTTAGCCTGGGCCTGGGGAGAGAGAGACATGCAGCTAGCAGCTCCTTGATGTGTGTTTATAGGCAGACCTGCTTCACTCTCCTCTACGTTCCTCTCCGCTCTCTGTTTATAATGTCGGTCCCCCAGCAGAGGGGCTCTGTCTCTATCTCTCTCTGTCTGTCCCTCTCTCTCTCGCTCTCTCTGTTTATGCTGCCTGTCCCCCAGCAGAGGGGCTCTGTCTCTATCTCTCTCTCTCTGTCCCTCTCTCTCTCTCGCTCTCTCTGTTTATGCTGCCTGTCCCCCAGCAGAGGGGCTCTGTCTCTATCTCTCTCTGTCTGTCCCTCTCTCGCGCTCTCTCTGTTTATGCTGCCTGTCCCCAGCAGAGGGGCTCTGTCTCTCTCTCTCTCTGTCTGTCTCTCTCTCTGTCTGTCTCTCTGTCCCTCTCTCTCACTCTCTGTTTATGCTGCCTGTCCCCAGCAGAGGGGCTCTGTCTCTTTCTCTCTCTGTCTGTCTCTCTCTCTGTCTGTCTCTCTGTCCCTCTCTCTCACTCTCTCTGTTTATGCTGCCTGTCCCCCAGCAGAGGGGCTCTGTCTCTCTCTCTTTCTCTGTCTCTTTCTCTCTTTCTGGAACACAGCCTGGGCAGGATGTGAATACCTCCTACTGTCACATGATATCTATGGAAAATTGATCATATGATTGTATGGAGCCCCTTCCTCTCTCCCCCCTCTCTTCCCCCCCAGTCCCTTCCCCTCTGGTAACTCAGGCCAACTCAATCAGGTAGTAGGTCTCTAGTATGTTTAGGAACTGAGAACATGTCAAGTTCACTTGGAGTGTAATTCAACATTACTTAGCTTTTATTTTCCTCCAACTCTATGGATGGGCCTTTGGTATGGACATGCCTGAAATAGAGTGAGGGCAAGAGAGAGAGAGGGAATTTGGAGAGAGAGAGAGAGAGACAGAGGGAGGAAGGGAAAGAGACAGAAAGAGGGAGAAAGCGATCGGGCCAGATTGAGTGACAGACTCCTGTCTGTGTTTTCTCGCTGGACCAGTGAATCTGTAAATTAAGCATGCTGCTTCTGGCAGCCCCTGCTTTATCTGTGGGTGTGTGTGTGTGTGTGTGTGTGAGAGAGAAAGAGAGAGTGAGTGTGAAGGGGCAGATGACAGAGGGCCCTTTGAGCGCCTGCTCTCCTGCTCTCACGGACACAATCTGATTGGAGGGTTGTCACGCTGTCTCCAAGGACCAGCTCCCAAAGACAACAGGAGGATGTCCTGTGCTATCACACACACGCAAACACATTATCTCACACACACACACACACACACACACACACACACACACACACACACACACACACACACACACACACACACACACACACACACACACACGTGTGCACACACACGTGTACACACACACACGTGTACACACACACAGTGACCTATGTGCCACGCGTTAATGCTCCTGGTTTCTACAGTAGCTACTGTAGACCCTCACAGATGTGATCATGTACACAGACAGTACTGAGTCTAAAGCACTGTATGTCTGTCTTTGTGTGGTGTCTGATGGCTGTTCACCCTATAGACAGTAATGGAATGGAACGGATGATGAGTTTATTGATGTTTTCCCATGTCTTCCCACTCTGAAATGAACCACAAGTGATCACAATAATTATATTATTTTCAATATCCACAATAGCCACACACTCTCCATTCACTGAGGATCAATTGTCACAGTCAACCTAGAGTGTTCATCTTTATAAACATGTTATGCACCAGCCTACTTGTGATCATTTTACCTATTGAATCATTCAATCAGTTATATACCTTGAGGTAAAGTTCAACATGACTCGAATCAGACGAAGGCTTCTGTTTCATTTATTCAACAAGAGCCCCTTCTAGTGGTCAGAATGATGTAGCCCTGAGTGTTTACCAGCCATGTCAATTACCTAGGTACAACTCTGAACTCTGGTTCTCTGAGTTTGTCCTGGTCCTATAGAAACCACCTACAGTGCACTGAATCATGACACCATTCTCAGACTGCCCCACTAGTAGGAATCAGGTCCATGGAAATTGTGAAAGGAAAACAGGGTTTCAATGACTTGCAGGTGTTTAATATCAGTGCTAGAGCTGAAACTGATTTGCATAATGATGCAAGACTTCCCCAATGAGTCAGACGTCACTGTTAACTCTACCTCTTCCATGTATCATAACTTTCACTATGAGTTATACCTATCTCTTCCGCGTTTGCACCTCACGGCGGCAGGCACACAGTTGTTTGCAATACTACAATGTCTGTTGCATATCTTTTAACTTTTTTGCTGATCCTCTTGTCAAGTCAAGGTAAGAAGATAGTGTTAGCATTTTAGTCTGTGTTGCTGATGTTTGAATAGCCAGAGGCCATGCTTTGGGTTAAAGCCGTCTCTGCCAGATTTCTGTAGACACACCTTCAGTCTAGTCGTATTGCTTTTTCGATAATATGAGCATTTGTTTATCTATTTTCTATTTGCCATTATGTTGAGGAAGTTACATATTATCTATGGAAAGAGATAGCATTGCAAAATAAAAACTGCGCCACGTGTTTGCAGAATTCTCCAAAATGGCGGCGACTCATTCATTGTGGGGCGCGTACAGTACCAGCAGAATATTAGTTGTTGTGAAATGTCTCTCCTTTTTATCAGTATCAAGATCTGAAATCTTGAACTGTTATTTTTCATTCAAAGCATTGTTTGTGACGTTGTAAGTTTAAAATTCCTGGTGAAAGAAAAGACATACCTCCCGAGATTGTTTCCTACATCTAGTGATGCAGACTATATCCATCTTGTTGATATGCTATTGTGCTTATACAGTAAGCTGTCCCTTCCGGACATTCTAATCTCTTCAACATCAGTAAAGATTTGCACTGTAGATGACTGTGGTAATTGTCTTCCTCCTTCTACAGCCTGTTGGGGCGGAGAGAAAACCAAGAATATAGCTTGTGCAAACCTCAGAACAGGAAATGCTTACAGATACTGTGTAGATGTGAAAGAGGAATCTACAAGGATCTTATGCGTGGAGTGGATGTCCATGATCCCCAATGGGGTGACTTCAACCACAGATGATGTACGACTCGATGATACAATCGGGGGTTTCCATATCCTTCACCCATAATGTATCTACTGTAGAATCAGAAATACGACTGTCTTTCAAACTTCAATATAGACAGTAGATACAGTTTAATGACAAATGTATTCAAACATGTAGAATATTGTTTTTGTGTGTTAGATGTCTAACTTTGCTTTTGTATTTTTTCTTCCACAGACGTCTACGTGGCTTGCTGAACTTTGCCGACACAAAAACACTTCACAAGCACCCAATGTGATTGATGTCAGCTACTCCTGCATCACCCTCCTGGAGTGTGTCAACGTAGACCACACTGCCATAAGCAATTTTACTGTGAGTATTGCTATTATATTATATGTAAAATACAATGCCAAAAAAACATTCCAAATGTAAACTATTTGATTATAAAAAAGTAAATATATTGATGTTATCTTATTTCTGAATCAGGAGCATTGGACCCATATCATTGTCTCTGGTGCATCAGGTGAGATGTGTATATTGCTTTTCAAGTTTGAGGACATGTGTCTTCTTGTTATTTTTTATTTTTTTTCACATATACAGTGCCTTCGGAAACTATTCAGACTCATTGACTTTTTCCACATTTTGTTATGTTTCAGCCTTATTCTAAAATGTATTAAATAGTTTTATCCCCACATCAGTCTACAATACCCCATAATGACAAAGCAAAAACAACTGTTTGGACATTTTTGCAAATGTATTAAAATTCGTAAACTTAAAAATAACATTTACATAAGTATTGACTGTTTATGCTACAAGCTTGGCACACCTGTATTTGGGGAGTTTTTCCCATTCTTCTCTGCAGAACCTCTCAAGCTCTGTCCGGTTGGATGGGGAGCGTTGCTGCACAGCTATTTTCCAGTCTCTCCAGAGATGTTCGATCGGGTTCAAGTCCGGGCTCTGGCTGGGCCACTCAAGGACATTCAGAGACTTGTCCCGAAGCCACTCCTGCGATGTCTTGGCTGTGTGCTTAGGGTCGTTGTCCTGTTGGAAGGTGAACCTTTGTCCCAGTCTGAGGTCCTAAGCGCTCTGGAGCAGGTTTTCATCAAGGATCTCTCTCTACTTTGCTCCGTTCATCTTTGCCTCGATCCTGACTAGTCTCCCAGTCCCTTCCCCTGAAAAACATCCCCACAGCATGATGCTGCCACCACCATGCTTCACCGTAGGGATGGTGCCAGGTTTCCTCCAGACATGACGCTTGGCATTCAGGCCAAAGAGTTCAATCTTCGTTTCATCAGACCAGAGAATCTTGTTTCTCATGGTCTGAAAGTCTTTAGGTGCCTTCTGGCAAACTCCAAGCGGGTTGTCATGTGCCTTTTACTTTGCCACTGTACCATAAAGGCCTGATTGGTGGAGTGCTGCAGAGATGGTTGTCCTTTCTTTAAGGTTCTCCCATCTCCACAGTGGAACTCTAGAGCTCTATCAGAGTGACCATCGAGTTCTTGGTCATCTCCGTGACCTGGGCGTCCAGCTCTAGGAAGAGTCTTGGTGGTTCCAAACTTCTTCCATTTAAGAATGATTGAGGCCACTGTGTTCTTGGGGACCTTCAATGCTGCAGAAATGTTTTTGTACCCTTCCCCAGATCTGTGCCTCGACACAATCCTGTCTCAGAGCTCTATTGACAATTCCTTCAACCTCATGGCTTGGTTTTTGCTCTGACATGCACTGTCAACTGTGAGACCGTATATAGACAGGTGTGTGCCATTTCCAAATCATGTCCAATCAATTGAATTTACCACAGGTGGACTCAAATCAAATTTATTGGTCACAAATAAACAGCAAACCTGGTTTCAAAAGCAACACCTCACGGCACAACGCCTCTCCCCTATTTGACCTAGATTGTTTGTGTGTATGCATTGATATGTAGGCTACGTGTGCCTTTAAAAAAATGGTATGTAGTTCTGTCCTTGAGCTGTTGTTGTCTATTGATGTTCTGTATTATTTTATTCTGTATTATGTTTCATGTTTTGTGTGGACCCCAGGACGAGTAGCTGCTGCTTTTGCAACAGCTAGTGGGGATCCTAATAAAATACCAAAATACATACACTTGGTTAGCAGATAATATTGCGAGTGTAGCTAAATGCTTGTGCTTCTAGTTCCGACAGTGCAGCAATATCTAACATGTAATCTAACAATTCCACAACAACTACCTAATACACAAAAATCTAAGTAAAGGAATGGAATAATAATATATACATATCAATATATGGATGAGCAATGACAGAGCGGCATAGGCAAGATTCAATAGATGGTCTAAAATACAGTATATACATATTAGATGAGTAATGCAAGATATTTAAATATTATTAAAGTGGCATTATTAAAGTGACTAGTGATCCATTTATTAAAGTTGTAAAAACATGTCAAGGATGGTCAATTGAAACAGGATGCAACTGAGCTCAATTTGAAGTTTCATAGCAAAGGGTCTGAATATTATTTTTAATTTGTTTTTGCAGAAATGTAAAAAAAAAAGTTTTTGCTTTTTCATTATGGGGTAAAGTGTAATCCATTTTAGAATAAGTGTCACGCCCTGGCCTTAGTATTCTTTGTTTTCTTTATTATTTTAGTTAGGTCAGGGTGTGACATGGGTATTTATGTGGGTTTTGTAGTGTCCAGGGTGATTGTAAGGTTTAGGGGGTTTATTTAGAGTAGTTGGGTTTATGTTTAGTATAGTTGTCTAGCTGTGTCTATGTTGTGTGTAGTTGTCTAGGAAAGTCTATGGTTGCCTGAATGGGTTCCCAATTAGAGACAGCTGGTTTCTGTTGTCTCTGATTGGGAGCCATATTTAAGGTAGCCATAGGCTTTAGTTTGTTGTGGGGAATTGTCTATGTCTGAACGTTTGTAGCCTGTGTGTGTGGACTACGTTTATTAGCTTCACGGTCGTTTATTGTTTTGTTAGTTTGTAAGTGTTTTGTTTCGTTTTGCCTTCTTCTATAATAAAAGGAAGATGGCTTATTTTCCACATGCTGCGTTTTGGTCCGTCTCACTCCCACACGATCGTGACAATAAGGCTGTAACGTAACAAAATGTGGAAAAAGTCAAGGGGTCTGAATACTTTAAGGCACTGTACATACCTATATATAAATATATATATTACACAGTACTAGTCAAAAGTTTGGATACACCTACTCATTCAAGGGATTTTGTTTATTTTTACTATTTTCTACATTGTAAAATAATAGTGAAGACATCTAAACATGTAGTAACAAAAAAAGTGTTAAACAAAACAAAATATATTTTATATTTGAGATTGTTCAAAGTAGCCAACCTTTGCCTTGATGGCAAGAGCCCCTTCTAGTGGTCAGAATGAGCTTAATCTCAATAGGGGGTGCTGTTTTCACTTTGTAAAAATTTCGTTCCCAAATTAAACTGCCTCGTACTCAATTCTTGCTCGTACAATATGCATATTATTATTACTATTGGATAGAAAACACTCTCTAGTTTCTAAAACCGTTTGAATTATATCTGTGAGTAAAACAGAACTCAAGTTGGAGCAAACTTCCTGTGAGGAAGTGAGAAATCTGAAATCAGGCAGGCTGTTCTGGGGTCAGTTTATTAATTTGCATGTCTTCTATTGGTCGAAATGCACTGCATACGCCTTCCCCTAGATGTCAGCAAATAGTGAGAATTGGAATGGAGTTGCTAGGCAGATCTGAGGCCATATAAAGGGTCTTGGAACGTGGGGTGCAGTCTTTTCAACATTCGCCATGACGCAAGACAGACCTCAGGATGGCGTTCTGGAAAGCTCCCGTTATAGGCCTTAGATATATCCGGCTCTGATTTTATTCGATATAGGTGTTAAAGACATCATAATGTTGTTATTTTAAACCGAGTTATATCAGTTTATATCAGTATATTGCGATTTTCGGATATTTCTTTGTGCTGTGTTATAGTGAGTTGGGCACGTCTGGGCCACATGGCTAATGTTTACTGCTAATTCCAAAGTTGAAGGCGACAATCTACAACCGAGCAACGATTCTTTTGGACAAAGGACAACTTGCCCAAGATTCTGATGAAAGCTCATCAAAAAGTAAGAATTATTTATGATGTTAATTCGTTGTTCTGTTGAAAAATGTAAAACTCCTATTCCGCCATTAATTTCGGTGCGGTCTCGCTTTAACGCACGCTGTATGTCGTAGTAACGTTAATTTTAAAAATCTAACACAGCGGTTGCATTAAGAACTAATGTATCTTTCATTTGCTGTCCAACCTGTATTTTTTAGTCAAGTTTATGATTAGTTAATGATTAGATTAGGTGCCTCTCCCAAGATTTCTCCCGACATTTTGTTGGCAGCTTGGCTACTATTCTCATTGTATAACCACGATTTGTGCCGCTAAATATGCACATTTTCGAACAAACTCTATATGTATTGTGTAATATGATGTTATAGGACTGTCATCTGAAGAAGTTTGAGAAGGTTAGTGAAAAAATTAATATCTTTTGCTGGTTTATTCGTTATCGCTATTGTTGGCTTGAATCAATGCTGTTGTGTGGTTGGCTATTGTAGTAAGCTAATATAATGCTATATTGTGTTTTCGCTGTAAAACACTTAAAAAATCTGAAATATTGGCTGGATTCACAAGATCTTTGTCTTTCATTTGCTGTACGCTGTGTATTTTCCATAAATGTTTTATGATGAGTATTTAGGTAATTCACGTTGGTCTCTGTAGTTATTCTAGTTGCTTTGGTGAGAGTTGTGATGGTGGCTGCAATGTAAAACTATGATTTATACCTGAAATATGCACATTTTTCTAACAAAACATATGCTATACAATAAATATGTTATCAGACTGTCATCTGATGAAGTTGTTTCTTGGTTAGTGACTATTTATATCTTTATTTGGTCGAAATTGTGATAGCTACCTATGCAGGAAAAAAATGGTGGAAAAAAAAGTTGTGTCTTTTGCTATCGTGGTTAGCTAATATAAATACATATTGTGTCTTCCCTGTAAAACATTTTAAAAATCAGAAATGATGGCTGGATTCACAAGATGTGTATCTTTCATCTGGTGTCTTGGACTTGTGATTTAATGATATTTAGATGCTAGTATTTACTTGTGACGCTATGCTAGGCTATGCTAGTCAGCTTTTTTACTGATGGGGGTGCTCCCGGATCCGGGATTGTGATGAAGTAGAAGTTAGTAAGCTTAACAACATGAAATAGTTTAAATCAAATCAAATGGTATTGGTTACATACACATATTAAGCAGATGCTATTGCGGGTGTTATGCTTGTGTTCCTAGCTCCAACAGTGCAGTAGTATCTAACAATTCACAATAATACACACAAATCTAAAAGTAAAATAATGGAATTAAGAAATATATAAATATTAGGGCGTGCTATATCGGAGTGGCATTGAATAAAATACAGTAGAATACAGTATATACAGATGAATTGAGTAAAACAGTATGTAAACATTATTAAAGTGACTAGTGTTCCATTATTAAAGTGTCCAGTGATTCAATGCGGGTGGTAGCCGGCTAGTGATGGCTATTTAACAGTCTAAAGGCCTTGAGATAGAAGCTGTTTTTCAGACTCTTGGTTCCAGCTTTGATGCACCTACTGTATACTGACCTCTCCTTCTTAGTAATAGCGTGGTGAACAGGCCGTGGCTCATGTGGTTGATGTCCTTGATGATCTTTTTGTCCTTCCCGTGACAACGGGTGCTGTAGGTGTCCTGGAGGGCAGACAGTGTGCCCCCGGTGATGCGTTGGGCAGACCGCACCACCCTCTGGAGATCCCTGCTGTTGTGGGCACTGCAATTGCTGTACCAGGCGGTGATACAGCCCGACAGGATGCTCTCAATTGTGCATCTGTGAAAGTTTGTGAGGGTCTTAGGGGCCAAGGAACATTTCTTCAGCCTCCTGAGGTTGAAGAGGCGCTGTTGCGACTTCTTCACCACTCTGTCTGTATGGGTGGACCGTTTCAGATTGTGATGTGTGATGTGTACCCCTTGAGGAACTTGAAGCTTTCCACCTTATCCACTGCGGTCCCATCGATGTGGATAGGGGCGTGCTCCCGGTGCTGTCTCCTGAAGTCCACGATCAGCTCCTTCGTTTTGTTGACGTTGAGGGAGAGGTTATCTTCCTGGCACCACTCCGCCAGTGCTTTCACCTCCTCCCTGTAGGCTTTCTCGTCATTGTTGGTAATCAGGCCTACTAATGTTGAGTAGTCTGCAAACTTGATGATTGAGTTAGAGGCGTGCGTGGCCACGCAGTCATTGGTGAACAGGGAGTACAGAAGGGGGCTGATCACGCACCCTTGTCATGCCCCTGTGTTGAGGATGAACGTAGTGGAGGTGTTGTTTCCTACCTTTACCACCTGGAGGCGGCCCGTCAGGAAGTCCAGGACCCAGTTGCACATGGCGGGGTTTCAGACCCAGGGCCCCGAGCTCAATGATGAGCTTGGAGGGTACAATTGTGTTGAAGGCTGAGTTATAGTCAATGAACATTGTTATTCCTCTTATCCAGATGGGATAGGGCAGTGTGCTGCAATGGCGATTGCCTGTTTGTCTTACGGAGGGAATAACTACACCTTGCCGTGGTTAAATGGCTTGGTTCACGCTTTCAGTTTTGTGTGAATGCTGCTATCTATCTGCGGTTTTTGGTTTGGGTAGGTTTTAATAGTCACAGTTGGAACAACATCCCCTATACTCTTCCTGATGAACTCAGTCACTGTGTCCGTGTATACGTCAATGTTATTCTCAGAGGCAACCCGGAACATATCCCAGTCCATGTGATCAAAACAATCTTGAAACATGGATTCCAATTGGTCAGACCAGCATTGACTAGACTTTAGCATGGGTGCTAAACTGTTTGAGTTTCGGCCTATAGGAAGGGAGAAGCAGAATGGAGTCGTGATCTGATTTGACAAAGGGAGGGCAGGGGAGGGCCTTGTAGCCATCGCGGAAGGGAGAGTAACAATGGTGGAGTTATTGAAGCAATGTGTTGTACTACCGGCAATGTGTTGATAGAACTTCGGTAGCATTTTCCTCAAATTTGCTTTGTTAAAATCCCCAGCTACAATAAATGCAGCCTCAGGATATGTGGTTTCCAGTTTGCACAAAGTTCAGTGTAGTTCCTTGAGTGCGGTCGTGGCGTCGGCTTAAGGGGGGAATATACACGGCTGTGACTATAACCGAAGATAATTCTCTTGGGAGGTAATACGGTCGGCATTTGATTGTGAGCAGTGGTGTAAAGTACTTAAGTAAAAATACTTTAAAGTACTACTTAAGTAGTTTTTTGGGGTATCTGTACTTTACTTGACTATTTATATGTTTTACTTTTTCACTTTTACTTTTACTTCACTACATTCCTAAAGAAAATAATGTACATTTTACTCCATACATTTTCCCTGACACCCAAAAGTACTCATTACTTGAATGCTTAGCAGGACAAGAAAATTGTCAAATTCACTCACTTATCAAGAGAATATCCTGGGTCAGCCCTACTGCCTCTGATCTGGCGGACTCACAAACACAAATGCTTCGTGTTGGAGTGTGCCTCTGGCGATCCATAAATTGAAAACACAAGAAAATGGTGCTGTCTGGTGCTTAATATAAGGAATTTTAAGTATTTACAGTTTTACTTTTGATACTTAAGTATATTTTAGCAATTACATGTACTTTTGATACTTAAGTATATTTAAAACCAAATACTTTTAGTCTTTTACTCAAGTAGTATTTTACTGGGTGACTTTCACTTTAACTTGTAATTTTCTAAAAAGGTATTTTTACTTTTACATAAGGATGACAATTGGGTACTTTTTTCACCACTGATTGTGAGGTGTTTTAGGTCAGGTGAACAAAAATAATTGAGTTCCTGTACATTATCACAATCACACCATGAGTAGTTAATCAAGTGATAATGCCAGAGAAGCCGGTGTTTGGAGGATATATTGGCATGGGTGTTGTTAGGCCCGAGACGAAGTCAAGCCAATATATCCTCCAAACACCGGCTTCGAGGGCGTTATCACTTTTATACAATGGGTTACCAACATATTAAAATAATGATTTACATTATTTTCTTTGGAAACTTAATTGTAATTAATTTATTCATACTATTTCATCCCGACACAAATCTAGGGTTGCTACCCAAGCCGGCTGGTGGTTCGTTCTATCGGTTCGGTTGCTAGAGACGCGACCCAGTCATTCAGTCTTTATGTTCTGTATCTATGGGCGACGACCCAGTCGTTCGTTCTAAATGTTCCATTGCCATACTGGCTGGCAACGTTCTTATTCCTTGCTTGCTAGCTAGCCAACTACGGCTAATTTAAAGCCAGAATTATAGCAAAGTAGCTGCATTTGCATTTGTTTAAGCTGTTTTTTAGTGCCATTTATTTGGATACATCCATAACAATGAGCTAATGTGGCGCGATTTTTCCTGGCATAGACAAACACTTGTTCAGAGGAGCTAGCCAACAACAATCACTTAAAACTGAAGCTGGAAAGACTGCAAACTAGCTGCACTTTGTTTCGTTTTATCTTTTTCCAATTGACATTTCTTTGTATTTATCCATAAAAATGATGCCAGCTGATTCATGATTTCGACTGGCTGAGAAATGCTGCCTGTCTGTCTGTCTCGTCCCGACTCCCGACACATTCATTACTATGGGACAGCTGGAGATCGAATTTGAATATTGAAACAATGTTAAATGTCAGAGAGACAGACAGTAAGGTTTATACAAATTTTCACTGTTGAAAACGAAATGTTAGTCTAAAAGAAATGTGAGATAATGTCTAGATGCTTTTTATAGTGGAGATCAAGTTTACAAAGTGCCTGGCTAGGCTGATGAGACAGTGGATTGCACAGTCAGGTGGAACAGAGTAAATAGGCATTTTAACGTCACAGATTTAGCCGGTGGTAACTTGTGGAATAGACACTGGCTGGAATGCGGTTTTAACCAATCAGCATTCAGGATTAGACCCACCCATTGTATAATCATGAAACATACACCACCGCCTCTCTTCTTCCCGGAGAGTTCTTTATTCCTGTCTGCGCAATGAACTGAGAACCCAGCTGGCTGTATGGATGGGGACAGTATACTCGGAAGCGGTGGATGGTGTGCACACCTTCCGAGTCGGACTAGATGTCCACTCCGAATACCTCTTTTCCTCCGGCGGCGTCTTGGAGCAGCCTCTGGGATAAGTTCAATAGCCCTGGGGGTACGAACAAAGGACCCAATTCGGGAAAGTCGTGTTTCTGGTCATAATGCCGGTGAGTTACCTCCGCTCTGATATCCAAAAGTTATTTCCGGCTGTATGTAATAACACCAAAAACATTCTGGGCTAATAATGTAAGAAATAACACACAAACGAAATACTGCAAAGTTGCTTAGGAGCTAGAAGCAGAGCTGCCATGTCTGTCGGGCACCATCTTGTATTCTATATTGAAACAATATCATAGCCATTATCAATGGGCAAAACAATGTTAAGCCATTTAAGTGATTGTTGCAGCAAATTCCCCTTGACTGTTATCGTGGAAAATTACAAACCCACTCTTGGTCACGCTGCCAAAGACGAAGAGCCTCTGAGAGTGACCACAGTTTTTGGGTCCATCCTGTTCTTTTCGTATCTTTCAAGGGCACAGCTGTGTGGAGATATGAAGAGAACAGAGGCTAGCTTGAGCAGCAGCGACAATTCTATCAGCAGAAAGGCGTAACAAAACTGGCATTATCACTTGTTTATGCTATGTTCCCACCGGGCTCTCACACACCTGCTATACTGCCACGTAGACAAAGGTTATAAAAGCTGAGACCCAACTCTTGTTCGTTGGGCTCTCATCTCTGCACCTTTTGAGTGATTGTTGACCAGCTCCAGAATTGCAGTTCTTATAATACAAAGTTGTTGTTTGAAGAATCTACAGTCACTCTTTCTTTCTGGTTAGAATTTCCGCGACACTGTTGAGTCATGGTAACTAAGCTTCTCCAAAACTGCACTCTGATGCTGATGATGGTCATTAGTAGCCTACCAAACTTGCTGGAACCAACAAACACCCAGGGACCAACGAACACCCAAGTGGCCCAGAGTATGAAGCTCCCCATCAGACTGGAGGTAGGACACCTGCAGAAAAGAAGGCTGATATGGAGGATTTAATTCAGGGAGAAGTGGATAATTTTATTTAACCTTCATTTAACTAGGCAAGTTAGTTAAGAACACATTCTTATTTACAATGACAGCCTAGGAACAGTGGGTTAACTGCCTTGTTCAGGGGCAGAACAACAGATTTGTACCTTGGGGATTTGATCTAGCAACCTTTCGGTTACTGGCCCAATGCTCTATCCACTAGGCTACCTGCTGCCCCAGGAAAAGTCCCCCTAATGAGCCATCCAGACAAAAATCATTGATGAATGGTGGAACATGAATTAATGCACTTTAGATGTGAGTAGATTATATTACCGGGTTCAGAGAAGCACATTCTGTGTATGTGAGTATAACCGATTCATATATATTGTGTTGTTCTAGATGAGCCAAAGAAGCCTTTGGAGAAAGAGCCTGACAGTCAGAATACAACTGCAGGTGAGTGTTCCTCTGTAACAACAGAGCAGAGCATATTGAAGGAGAGCTGTTGTTTCCACTGGCTCTCTGTTGGGTAGTCATCAAATGATTCTCAGTTATAAATGTCATTAACTATGTCTTTCATTTTATTTATAAGATGATGTGAAGCAGGATGTCGACAATGAAAACCCCAACCATGACAACACTCACACATGGCTCATCCCAGGTGAGTGAGTCCACGTGATCATTGTGTGGTACAGTAACACTCTCTTATTAAGCTTAAAAACATGAAATAATATCATAGCCAATATCAATGGGTAAAACTGTGTTCAACCATTACAAATATTTTTGCATCACTGACAAGTGATTGTTGCAGTCAAATTCCACTTGACTGTTGAGTCACGGTAACTAGGCTTCTCCAAAACTGCACTCTGATGCCGCTGAAAGTCATTAGTAGCCTACCAAACTTGCTAACGGCCAGGCGCTAATGGTGTGGTAGTCAGCGCTCCATTTTCCCTCTAATCACTCTGACATAAATGCAAATGCATCAAAAATCAACTCTAACACTTCATGGGAACCCTGGCATTCAGAGTTTGAGTGGAATATATTCACCTGTTGCCCAGTGAGAGCCAGCTCCTCATAACTGGTTGATGCAGCATCAACTCATAACTGGTTGATACATGGAATAAAATAAGTTTTCCTATATAGGCCCATGTTGCGCAACATTTTTCTATAGGCTATGCTATGTATTTGCGTGGGAAAACAGTTTTGATGACCTATATTAAAAAGAGGAGGATCCCATCAGCTTTCTATAGGCTAGGCCTACTATATTTATTTCTCAACTTTGCTAATATTAAGCACATTGCTTCGCTTTACAACCAAAGTAGCCTACCTGGCTCGGCTGAAAATGAACCGCTGGAAAGGTGTCCTCCATTCAAGTGCATTATCAAGGCACAAGGCAAGACCCAGATGCAGACACAGGAGGCAGATGGTTGGAGTCTTACACTGTTTAATAATCTAAAGGGGTAGGCAAGAGAATGGTCATGGACAGGCGAAAGGTCAAAACCAGATCAGAGTCCAGGAGGTACAGAGTGGCAGACAGGCTCGTAGTCAAGGCAGGCAGAAAGGTCAGGTAGGCAGGTACAAAGTCCAGAAACAGGAAAGGGTCAAAACTGGGAGGACTAGAAAAAGGAGAGTAGCAAAAAGGAGTATGGGGGGAAAATGCTGGTTAACTTGACTAAACATACAGTTGAAGTTGGAAGTTTACATACACCTCAGCCAAATACATTTAAACTCAGTTTTTCACAATTCTGACAATAAATCCTAGTAAAAATTCCCTGTCTTAGGCCAATTTTGGCACATTCCTCCTAACAGAGCTGGTGTAACTGAGTCAGCTTTGTAGGCCTCCTTGCTCGCACATGCTTTTTCAGTTCTGCCCACAAATATTCTATAGGATTGATGTCAGGGCTTTGTGATGGCCACTCCAATACCTTGACTTTGTTGTCCTTAAGCCATTTTGCCACAACTTTGGAAGTATGCTTGGGGTCATTGTCCATTTGGAAGACCCATTTGCGACCAAGCTTTAACTTCCTGACTGATGTCTTGAGATGTTGCTTCAATATATCCACATAATTTTCCTACCTCATGATGCCATCTATTTTGTGAAGTGCACCAGTCCCTCCTGCAGCAAAGCACCCCCACAACATGATGCTGCCACCCCTATGCTTCACGGTTGGGATGGTGTTCTTCGGCTTGCAAGCCTCCCCCTTTTCCCTCCAAACATAACAATGGTCATTATGGCCAAACAGTTCTATTTTTGTTTCATCAGATCAGAGGACAGTTCTCCAAAAAGTATGATCTTTGTCCCCATGTGCAGTTGCAAACTGTAGTCTGGCTGTTTTATGGCGGTTTGGGAGCAGTGGCTTCTTCCTTGCTGAGCAGCCTTTCAGGTTATGTCGATATAGGTCTCATTTTACTATGGATATAGATACTTTTGTACCTGTTTCCTTCAGCATCTTCACAAGGTCCTTTGCTGTTGTTCTGGGATTGATATGCACTTTTCGCAGCAAAGTATGTTCATCTCTAGGAGACAGAAGACGTCTTCTTCCTGAGCGGTATGACGGCTGCGTGGTCCCATGGTGTTTATACTTGCGTACTATTGTTTGTACAGATGAACGTGGTACCTTCAAGCATTTGGAAATTGCTCCCATGAATCAGACTTGTGGAGGTCTACAATTTATTTTCTGAGGTCTTGGCTGATTTCTTTTGATTTACCCATGTCAAGCAAAGTGGCACTGAATTTGAAGGTAGGCCTTGAAATACATCCACAGGTAAACCTCCAATTGACTCAAATGATGTCAATTAGCCTATCAGAAACTTCTAAAGCCATGACATCCTTTTCTGGAATTTTCCAAGCTGTTTAAAGGCACAGTCACCTTAGTGTATGTACACTTCTGACCCACTGGAATTGTGATGCAGTGAATTCTAAGTGAAAAAATCTGTCTGTAAACAATTGTTGGAAAAATTGTGTCATGCACAACACAGTTGATGTCCTAAACGACTTGCCAAAACTATAGTTTGTTAACAAGAAATTTGTGGAGTGGTTGAAAAACTAGTTTTAATGACTCCAACTTAAGTGTATGTAAACTTCCGACTTTACAACTGTACAAGACGAACTGGCACAGAGAGACAGGAAACACAGGGATAAATACACTGGGGAAAATAAGCGACACCTGGAGGGGGTGGAGACAATCACAGGAACAGGTGAAACAGATCAGGGCGTGACATGCATAGTCTTTTTTCCCCCTGCCCCTGTTCCGACAGAGGCATGATAATGGCCCATTCTAAATGAAAACTAATTTGACACATATTTTATTTAGTATAAAGACAAGATTTAGTGTATAGACAAGATTAAATTTAGAATAGTCTGATAGGTGAGTATATTATCACTTGTGAATGATGCCCAGTGTGTGCAGTCTATAAGGCAAGAAACAGCGCATGCGTTCAGACTTTTTAAAATCGTAATCGCATACATCATTTAGCCTATCGCCCATAGGCCTGTATGTTTTGTTTTGACAACTTTTTTTGTCTAGTATTCAGCCCAACTAAAAATATTAAACTTCTGAACAACACAGAATCCAGCAAATACAGTATATATATATAAAAGTATGTGGACACCCCTTCAAATTACTGGATTCGGCTATTACAGTCACACCCGTTTCTGACAGGTGTGTAAAATTGAGCACACAGCCATCCAATCTCCATAGACAAACATTGTCAGTACAATGGCCTTACTGACGAGCTCAGTGAATTTCAATGTAACACAGTCATAGGATGCCACCTTTCCAACAAGTCAGTTCATAAAATGTCTTCCCTGCTAGAGCTGCCCCGGTTAACTGTAAATGCTGTTATTGTGAAGTGGAAACATCTAGGAGCAACAACGGCTCAGCCGCGAAGTGGTAGGCCACACAAGCTCACAGAATGGGACGGCAAAGTACTGAAGCGCGTAGTGCCTAAAAATCACCTGTCCTCGATTGCAACACTCGCTACTGCGCAGTGGTGTAAAGTACTTAAGTAGTACTTTGAAGTATCTTTACTTAAGTAGTTTTTTGGGGTATCTGTACTTCACTATTTATATTTTTGCCAACTTTTACTTCACTGCATTCCTAAAGAAAATAATGTACTTTTTACTTCTTACGTTTTCCCTGACACCCAAAAGTGCCTGTTACATTTTGACAGGAAAATGGTCCAATTCACAGAACATCCCTGGTCATCCCTACTGCCTCTGATCTGGCGGACTCACTAAACACAAATGCTTCGTTTGTGAATTACAGTGGGGCAAAAAAGTATTTAGTCAGCCACCAATTGTGCAAGTTCTCCCACTTAAAAAGATGAGAGAGGCCTGTAATTTTCATCATAGGTACCACTTCAACTATGACAGACAAAATGAGAAAAAAAATCCAGAAAATCACATTGTAGGATTTTTAATGAATTTATTTGCAAATTATGGTGGAAAATAAGTATTTGGTCACCTACAAACAAGCAAGATTTCTGTCTCTCACAGACCTGTAACTTCTTCTTTAAGAGGCTCCTCTGTCCTCCACTCGTTACCTGTATTAATGGCATCTGTTTGAACTTGTTATCAGTATAAAAGACACCTGTCCACAACCTCAAACAGTCACACTCCAAACTCCACTATGGCCAAGACCAAAGAGCTGTCAAAGGACACCAGAAACAAAATTGTAGACCTGCACCAGGCTGGGAAGACTGAATCTGCAATAGGTAAGCAGCTTGGTTTGAAGAAATCAACTGTGGGAGCAATTATTAGGAAATGGAAGACATACAAGACCACTGATAATCTCCCTCGATCTGGGGCTCCACGCAAGATCTCACTCCGTGGGGTCAAAATGATCACAAGAACGGTGAGCAAAAATCCCAGAACCACACGGGGGGACCTAGTGAATGACCTGCAGAGAGCTGGGACCAAAGTAACAAAGCCTACCATCAGTAACACACTACGCCGCCAGGGACTCAAATCCTGCAGTGCAAGACGTGTCCCCCTGCTTAAGCCAGTACATGTCCAGGCCCGTCTGAAGTTTGCTAGAGAGCATTTGGATGATCCAGAAGAAGATTGGGAGAATGTCAGATGAAACCAAAATATAACTTTTTGGTAAAAACTCAACTCGTCGTGTTTGGATGACAAAGAATGCTGAGTTGCATCCAAAGAACACCATACCTACTGTGAAGCATGGGGGTGGAAACATCATGCTTTGGGGCTGTTTTTCTGCAAAGGGACCAGGACGACTGATCCGTGTAAAGGAAAGAATGAATGGGGCCATGTATCGTGAGATTTTGAGTGAAAACCTCCTTCCATCAGCAAGGGCATTGCAGATGAAATGTGGCTGGGTCTTTCAGCATGACAATGATCCCAAACACACCGCCCGGGCAACGAAGGAGTGGCTTCGTAAGAAGCATTTCAAGGTCCTGGAGTGGCCTAGCCAGTCTCCAGATCTCAACCCCATAGAAAATCTTTGGAGGGAGTTGAAAGTCTGTGTTGCCCAGCAACAGCCCCAAAACATCACTGCTCTAGAGGAGATCTGCATGGAGGAATGGGCCAAAATACCAGCAACAGTGTGTGAAAACCTTGTGAAGACTTACAGAAAACGTTTGACCTCTGTCATTGCCAACAAAGGGTATATAACAAAGTATTGAGAAACTTTTCTTATTGACCAAATACTTATCCACCATAATTTGCAAATAAATTCATTAAAAATCCTACAATGTGATTTTCTGGATTTTTTTTCTCATTTTGTCTGTCATAGTTGAAGTGTACCTATGATGAAAATTACAGGCCTCTCTCATCTTTTTAAGTGGGAGAACTTGCACAATTGGTGGCTGACTAAATACTTTTTTGCCCCACTGTATGTCTGAGTGTTGGTGTGTGCCCCTGGCTATCCGGAAAAAAAATATTCAGAATAATTGTGCAATCTGGTTTGCTTAATATAAGACATTTGAAATGGTTTATACTTTTACTTGTACTTTTCATACTTAAGTACATTTTAGCAATTCCATTTACTTTTGATGCTTAAGTATATTAAAAACCAAATACTTTTCGACTTTTACTCAAGTAGTATTTTACTGGGTGACTTTCACTTTTACTTGAGTCATTTTCTATTAAGGTATCTTTACTTTTACTCAAGTATGACAATTGAGTACTTTTTCCACCACAGCTACTGAGTTCCAAACTACCTCTGGAAGCAAGGTCAGCACAAGAACTGTTTGTCGGGAGCTTCATGAAACTGGTTTCCAATGGCCGAGCAGCCCCACACAAGCCAAAGATCACCATGCGCAATATCAAGCATCAGCTGGAGTGGTGTAAAGCTCTCCGCCATTGGACTCTGAAGCAGTGGAAATGCGTTCTCTGGAGTGAAGAATCATGCTTCACCATCTGGCAGTCTGACAGACAAATGTGGGTTTGGCGGATGCTAGGAGGACGCTACCTTCCCCAATGCATAGTGCCAACTGTAAAGTTTGGTGGAGGAGGAATAATGGTCTGGGGCTGTTTTTCATGGTTCGGGCCAGACCCCTTACTTCCAGTGAAGGGAAATCTTAACGCTACAGCATACAGTGACATTCTAGACAATTCTGTGCTTCAAACAGTTTGGCAAAGGCCCTTTCCTGTTTCAACATGGCAATGCTCCCATGCACAAAGCGACGTCCATACAGAAAAGGTTTGTCGAGATCGGTGGGGAAGAACTTGACTGACCTGCACAGAGCCCTGACCTCAACCCCATCGAACACCTTTGTATTGAATTAGAACGCCGACTGCGAGCCAGGCCTAATCACCCAACATCAGTGCCCGACCTCACTAATTCTCTTGTGGCTGAATGGAAGTAAGTCCCCACAGCATTGTTCCAACATCTAGTGGAAAGCCTTCCCAGAAGTGTCCACATCCTTCTGGTCATGTAGTGTATCTATTTGATCAACCATCCATCAATTATTGAGTAAGAAGTACTTTCACTGTATAATGCTGAACATTCTTATTGATACATTTCAAAGATAAACAAATGACTTTACACATGAACACAATACATCAAGTTTTGTTAATGTTGAAGCAGCACCCATCACTCCCATAACACGGCCTGTAAAGATTGGCCCACACTGGATCAAAGTATTTTATGATGAACAAAGCCCTGCTAGTAGACAGAACTGGCTGACACAAACCCACTGTAGAGGGGGTCAGGAGATGGTTGAGTACAGTCCCACTGTAGAGGGGGTCAGGAGATGGTTGAGTACAGTCCCACTGTAGAGGGGGTCAGGAGATGGTAGAGGACAGTCCTACTGTAGAGGGGGTCAGGAGATGGTAGAGGACAGTCCTACTGTAGAGGGGGTCAGGAGATGGTAGAGGACAGTCCTACTGTAGAGGGGGTCAGGAGATGGTAGAGGACAGTCCTACTGTAGAGGGGGTCAGGAGATGGTTGAGTACAGTCCCACTGTAGAGGGGGTCAGGAGATGGTTGAGTACAGTCCGACTGTAGAGGGGGTCAGGAGATGGTTGAGTACAGTCCCACTGTAGAGGGGGTCAGGAGATGGTTGAGTACAGTTCTACTACACAGAAAAACACAAGGTGCATAGAGGAAACTTTCTCACACTATGTGCAGGACAACAATCCTGTCCCCATGAGAAGGGCAGACATACCACATCTGGAATGACTGAAAATGAGAGTGAGGTTGAACAGGATAATCTCTTGGCTCCAAATGACAAAGTTGGTGTGAATAAAACATTGGAGTTGTTACCTGGTGAGCCAGAGTCTTCAACAATGACCTCTCAGTATAAGAAAAATAAGAATAGGAAAAATGATAAAAATGAAGCTAGGAAAGTGGCTACTAAGCCGAGTCAATCAATCAGTCAACTTTATTTTATAAAGCAATTTTTACATCAGCAGATGTCAGCAAGTGCTATACAGAAACCCAGCCTAAAACCCCAAACAGCAAGCAATGCAGATGTGGAAGCACTGTGGCTAGGAAAAACTCCCTAGAAAGGCAGGAACCTAGGAAGAAACCTAGAGAGGAACCAGGCTCTGAGGAGTGGACAGTCCTCTTCTGTCTGTGCCAGGTGGAGATTATAACAGTGGCCAAGATGTTCAAACTTTCATAGATGACCAGCAGGGTCAAATAATAATAGTCACAGTAGTTGTAGAGGGTGCAACAGGTCAGCACCTCAGGGGTAAATGTCAGTTGGCTTTTCATAGCTGAGCATTCAGAGTTAGAGACAGCAGGTGCGGTAGAGAGAGAGTCGAAAACAGCAGGTCTGGGACAAGGTTGCACGTCCAGTGAACAGGTCAGGGTTCCATAGCCGCAGGCAGAACAGTTGAAACTGGAGCAGCAGCACGACCAGGTGGACTGGGGACAGCAAGGAGTCATCAGGCCAGGTAGTCCTGAGGCATGGTCCTAAGGCTCAGGTCCTCCGGGAGGGGAGGGAGAGAGAGAGAATTAGAAGGAGCATACTTAAATTCACACAGGACACTGGATAAGACAGGAGAAATACTGCAGATAGACTGACTCTAGCCCCCCGACACAAACTATTGCAGCATAAATACTGGAGGCTGAGACAGGAGGGGTCGGGAAACACTGTGGCCCCATCCGACGATACCCCCAGACAGGGCCAACCAGGCAGGTTTTAACCCCACCCACTTTGCCATATTACAGCCCCCACACCACTAGAGTGATATCTTCAAACCACCAACTTACTACCCTGAGACAAGGCTGAGTATTGCCCACGAAGATCTCTTCCACGATACGAACCCGAGGGGGCGCCAACCAGGACAGGAAGATCACGTCAGTGACTCAACCCACTCAAGTGACGGTGCGTCCCTCCTAGGGACGGCATGGAAGAGTACTAGTAAGCCAGTGACTCCCGTAATAGGGTGAACTGTAAGTGCTGTTTTTGTGACCAATAGCCAGCCCCCGTAATAGGGTCAGATGCAGAGAATCCCAGTGGAGAGAGGGGAACTGGCAATGCAGAGACAGCAATCGGAACCAAATAAAACAAAACGGAGGATAATAAGGGTCCCTGAAGGAAGTGCAACTCTCTGGGGAATGCAATTGCAGACAGCCAAACATCAATGTTGGCCTTCGATCAAACAATCCGGAACCAACAAACACCCAAGTGGCCCAGAGTACCAGGCTCCCCATCAGACTGGAGGTAGGACACCTGCAGAAAAGAAGGCTGATATGGAGGATGTCATTCAGGGAGAGGTGGAGAAAAGTCCCCCTAATGAGCCTCAATAATCATTGATAAATGGTGAAACATGAATGAATGAAATCATCTAGGTGTGAGTAGCTTATATTACCGGGTTCAGAGAAGGACATTCTGTGAATGTGAGTATAACCTCTGTCACTGACATGGCTTTTCAAGAGAATGTGCAATCTGCAGATAATCTCACCTTAATGCAAACTCTTGATACATGTCACAAACAAAACCCTCCTTCAAGACAGAAACTCAGTTCCCTTAATCCAGTGATTAGAAAACATCGTACCGTGAACCGTTTTCAAACCGTTCATCAGGTTAAAGTGCTCTGGCACCCTCGTTCTAAGCCTACAGAAAGACAGTATTAAGTCATCTGAATATTCCTAGAATTATTTCTAAGAGGGAATAGATGGAACATTTATTGACTGACTAATCTTGATTTCATATTTTTCTCTGAGACATGGCTAAAGAAATGTTCTCCTATTTTTGCCTTTAATGTCCCTGGATACCCCATAGTCAGGAGATACAGGGGAGAGGACAGATGGGGTACTTATTTGCATGAAGGATAACATTAAATGCAATCGTATTGAATGGAGACATGCCAATGACAAGTGCCTTGAGAATTAGTTTTTTTATGTTTTATATTCTGGACGCCTGCCTGGAAATTAAACTAAGGGAAAGACTGCATAACACATTATTCTGTGTTGTTCAGTATTGTTATTGATTATGTCATGGAAATTACTTTATTCTCTCTAATCATCCATTATAGATGGAGACAATCCTGATACAAACCGTGGTGACACTGATTTGATCTGGAAAATCATTGGTGAGTGTTTACGCAAATCTCACCACAGCTTCCTCTGTATGAGCAAATGAAACAAAACAATGCTACCAAGAACAACTACTGTTAGAAGGTTATTTTAAAACCTTTTCATGTTTGTGTGAATATGATGTCAACATCTGATGACTACATTTTGTTTTTCAGTTGGTATTGTTGTTGCTCTCGTGTTGGTCATTGCTGGTCTGCTCTGTGTGTATAAACCTCAGAGAGACAAACAGCGGTGAGTATCCTATATAACTGTTTTTGTGTTTGTGGATGGAGCTCTTTAAGTCAATTAGAATTGTTGCAGAGGGTATATGATAGTTATGAGACTAGTTCTCTCTGTCTTACTACTAGGGTTTAAAGTCAGACCAATGGGGTCCTTGCAGGTCACAAACAGGATGAGAACAGCCTGGAACTTGCAGGACACTTACAAACTACAGTCTTGTCGGACATTTTGTAAAGTTACTGTTGTTTATCAAACATTATCATAATGTCTTATTAATGTAATAATCTCATCTTTAGCAACCAAGGCCACAGAGACATGGAAGAGGGTCAGGGCATTCCAGAACCAAACTCCATTCCTCTGATGCAGAATGAGCGACGTGATGCCAGGTAAACCTTTATACATCACTTTGATGATCTGTATGATAGTCTCACTGTCTTCAGCTGTTGCTAAGGGTCATATTAGTTTCTGTCTCTATAGAACAGGGCTCTCCAACCCTGATCCTGGAGAGCTACTGTCCTGTAGGATTTCCCTCCAACCCTTATCTAGCACACCTGATTCTAATAATTATCTCAGGGATGGGCAACTGGAGGCCCGCGGACCCCCGTTTTACTGTTGACAGCTAGAATAGTAGAATACACAAGGTGCAATTTCAACATTTGGTTTTGCATCAGCAGTTTTCCTCTTGTCATGTCAGTCACTGAAAATCACTCAATTAGCCCATGTCAGCTAACCATTTTTTAGATTGGTAAATTTATTTAACCAGCTACTTAAACTTGTAGTAATCATCGTCAAATTGCTGAATGGGGGGGCCCCGTTGATTTTGTAAGTCACTCTCACTTAGATGTCATATTGACATGCAAACATTTCTCTCCACCCCATGGCAAAATCAATAGGTTTGCAGCAAACTTGCTTTAAATCTGCAAAATGTTCTCTACTCCCCATGGCAAAATGTTGCTTAGGGCCGGCTCTGACTGCATGTGTGAGTGTAAAGCTGCATCAGGTTAGTTACAACTGGGATTGGAGAGAGAACCTACAGGAGGGTAGCGCTCCAGGAACAGGGTTGGAAAGTCCTGCTATAGAAAGCGAAGGAAGAATTACTCAATAGATCTGCATGGCATTTCTTAATACCAGTAATGTCTTTCAGCAAAGACCCTGCCTTTTAGAGCCCTTTCCAGGCAAGACATAACATATTCAAGTCAGAAGGGCAACTGGTGTATTTTTGACTGGTGTAATGTATCGTAGATGATTCCACTTGTACCTGTGGGTATCTGACTGAACCTTTGGTACATGTTTTATCACAGAGACATCAGAAAGCCTGATGACGGTGAGACTGTTGAAGCTGTGGTTGTTCCCAGGTTAGTTACAATACCTCTATTACATATTTATACTCTACTCTGTCCTGGATCAGTTTGACTTGCTTATCCTTTCAGTCATGCTCATCATAATCTCACTTTTAGTGACCAAGGAGGTGAGCCAGGAGAGGAGAGCAGGCAGCCCATGGACAATGAAGAGACAGGCGCTGACAACCCTCTGCTGAATGGAGATGCCAGGTAAACTGTACCACATGACTAATCACCTGTCAGTCCTCTGTAATGTAGACTATGGAGAACATTTGTATCCTTCCCAGTCGAGATCCTTAAATCCTCATCAATGTAATAATCTCCCCTTTAGTGGCCAAGGAGAGGAAGGTGTTCTAGGAATGGAGGATGGAAAGCCGTCAGACAATGACAGAGCAGACACTGAAACCTGTCAGAAGACACATGCTGATTCCCCTCCACTGAATGTACCCAAGGTTGTCAGGTAAATTCTCCACATGAGGACTCCTTTGATAGATCGTCATTATCCATTGAATGACAATCTCATTTCTCCGTTCAGGACCGCGTTTGGGAAACCCTGTTATCTCTACAGGGGACAGTATACTGGTGGATCATGAATGTGAATGTTGATGTCTTATTTCTCCAACAGGGTTAATGATGAGACTAAGGAAGTGACTCCTGGTGCACAGAGTCCAGGACCTCCTCAGATGAATGGAGGACCTCCCATGTCTAACAGAGCTGCAGAGGAGACCACTGCTCTATTGCACAAATAGGCCTTGGACAAGGACCAAGTCACCAAACCTCCTGAGTTAATAGTAAGTACTGTTAATGTCCTCTGACAACTGGTGAACTGTTTGGCTTGGTATCTAAAATGACGGGGCTCGTTGTCTTTTAGCTCCAACATATTTGTAACTCTTGTGTTTTTCCCAAGGACAAAGGACCTAATGACATGGAATCAAGAGGAGAACTGTAACAAACGATGGACGTTTGTATAAGAAAATAAAACCTAATAAGATATGATAAGATACAGTAATATATGATATACAGTACTTATTATAAGATACACATATGTGACTTGCTTCATCATAATCAGTCATGTCAACCCCAAGACACATTCTGACCAGTGTGTTTTACTGCACATTGATTTTCAGAAACCTCAAAAGTTTAGTAAGTTAATTCTCTATGTGACAAGTGTAGTCTGGATAGGTTAGGAAACATGTTTAAGTGAAATCAGTTGAAATTCCAAAACAGCCCAGGACTTGTAGAATTATTATTATCTACATTTTGTATGACAATCTGAAAATGAGAGTGACTTGTGACTGATTATGATACAGCATGTCACATATTAGCTATACAACATTATAATGATATGAAAGGATGGCAAGATCATACTTACACTAGTATTGTTTACTATACATACAAGCAAATATAAATGACATACTCATGAGAAGATGCATAAAACATAAACCTCTTTAGTAGAGACATTTCCAAGGCCCTGAGGTCTCAATGTCTTGTGGACATGTCAAATAGCTAAACATTGACCGGGCGTTATTTACACTATATATACACAAATGTATGTGGACACCCCTTCAAAAGAATGGTTTCGGCTATTTCAGCCACACCCGTTGCTGACAGGTGTATAAAATCGAGCACACCGCCATGCGATCTCCATAGACAAACATTGGCAGTACAATGGCCTTACTGAAGAGCTCAGTGACATTCAATGTGGTACCGTCATAGGATGCCACCTTTCCAACAAGTCAGTTTATAAAATCTCTTCCCTGCTAGAGCTGCCCCGGTTAACTGTAAGTGCTGTTATTGTGGAGCAACAATGGCTCAGCCGCGATGTGGTAGGCCACACAAGCTCACAGAACAGGGCCGCCCTTGTGCTGAAGTGCGTAAAGTGTAAAAATTGTCTGGCCTCTGGGTTTGGCACATGCCAGGAAAATAGTACCTGCCCCAATGCATAGTGCCAACTGTAAAGTTTTGTGGAGAAGCAATAATGGTATGGGTCTGTTTTCATGGTTCTGGCTAGGCCCCTTAGTTCCAGTGAAGGGAAATCTTAACGCTACAGCATACAATGATATTCTAGATTATTCTGTGCTTCCAACTTTGTGGCAACAGTTTGGGGATGGCCCTTTCCTGTTTCAGCATGACAATGCCCCTGTGCACAAAGCGAGGTCCATACAGAAATTATTTGTTGAGATCGGTGTGGAAGAACTTCACTGGCCTGCACAGAGCCCTGACCTCAATCCCATCAAATACCTTTGGAACGCTGACTGTGAGCCAGGCCTAATCGCTCAACATCAGTGCCCAACCTCACTAATGCTCTTGTGGCTGAATGGAAGCAGGTCCCCGTAGCAATGTTCCAACATTTAGTGGAAAGCCTTCCCAGAAGAGTGGAGGCAGTTATAGCAGCAAAGGGGGGACCAACTCCATAATAATGCCCATGATTTTGGATTGAGACGTTCAACGAGCAGGTGTCCACATACTTTTGGTCATGTTGTGTAGAAGAGACATCATTATCACAGGGCCCAGTCTAAGATGCTCTATTTTACTGAAGAAATTATTCATTATTTCTGAATTGAGAGTTACAGCATGTTAGTTTTAATAACTTGCATAATTTGTCCCAACTTCAGCAAAACATTTCACAGACATTTAACACACACCTGTAATCCTACTTTCAGTAAAGAAAGTTGATGTTCCATTTTCCTTTAGAGACTAGAGTCCTCAAACTCAACTCTGGACCTCGAAACAAGTTCCACTGCATTTTGTCATTCTTCCCCTCTAATCAGGGACTGATTTAGACCTGTGACCCCAGTGTAGTGGAATTAATTATCAGGTATTACAGAAAACCAGCAGGCTCCGGACCTCGTAGGGTAAGAGTTGAGTACCCCTGCTCTAGAAGATACTACAACAGACTTTATTTAAACCACCGTTTTCATAGGAAATCATGATTGGTCAGTTTAAACAGGTAACACTTCATATGGATGTTCTCTTTATAATGCATTATAGGAGCATTAATAACACCTTCTATTCATAATGCATCAGGATGAACAACATAGGTGCTAATAACTGCTCATGAACATCTATAACTGCATAAAGCATTATCACCAGGATGTGTAATACCTTATGAAGCAAAGTATTACTATGCCAGATGCCATATTTGAAAAGCACATTAGGATCGTTATATTATACATTCTGTGCTCATTAAGCTAAAAAGTAGTAAGTAATTGCAAAGTTGCTAATTAGCGAAAATGCTAAAATATCCCGTGATGATATTCGAACACGCAACCTTTGGGTTGTTAGACGTTGGCGTTATAAGTCCACCCATCCGAAACCAAAGCATGGATTGCTGTCTGAGCTTGTTCATAGACTGCTTACAGCTTAAGGATATCAAATTATATTTTGTCATTTGGGTGAACTATCCCTTTAACAGGAGTGCGGAACTCCTACGTGAAGTCGTTACAGTATAGCCCTCTGACACAATTTCCTAAAGAGCATTTTGTGTAGGTCATAACACTTAGTTTCATAATCATAACCCACTGAGGCACACACTGGTTGAAGTAACATTGTTTCCACATAATTTCAATGAAATTACGTTAAACCAATGTGGAGTAGACATTGAATTGACGTCTGTGCCCAGTCGGAAGGCATTATGCTGCCTACGTATAATTACATTTATTAGCAGCCATTAGAGCCTATGTCATGCATTATAATGCATATTGCGCAGATAAGGTGTTATAAATGCACTTATAACACATTATGAAGAGGGTATTCATAGGAAGTGTTACCCGCAGTTCTTGCAGAAGGAACTGTACCCCACATCCCCACCTACTAGTGACATTGTGAAAAATACCACACCTTTAGACAGTAATTGTGTAGCTATGTTGATATTTGTGTTCACCGTTTCATTAGAATGTTTATTTCAGTCAGAGTGTCTGTCAGGTCAAATGACTTAGGCGAATGACATACCCACATACATTGAGACCTTATAACCTTAGTGTCAGGAAAGGTAAATTTTCTTCATTTTCTTCATCTTTTGATTATGTTAATTTTACTTACCTGTAATGTATTTGATGTCAATTTTGTGGGTTGGTCCCAT
Organism: Salvelinus namaycush; assembly: GCF_016432855.1. Lineage (NCBI taxonomy): Eukaryota > Metazoa > Chordata > Actinopteri > Salmoniformes > Salmonidae > Salvelinus > Salvelinus namaycush. Next base: position 81,804,029 of record NC_052309.1, read on the forward strand.
ACTTTTATGAATGGTTTTCGCCTGATGCTTTTATGGTTAGTTACCTTAGACATGTATTTTGTTTTATTTCCTTATTACACTTTCATGACCAATTTACACTGAGTGTACAAAACATTAAGAACATGACAGACTGACCAGGTGAATTCAGGTGAAAGCTATGATCTCTAATTGATGTCACTTGTTAAATCCACTTCAATCAGTGTAGATGAAGGGAAGGAGACAGGTTAAAGAAGGGTTTTTAAGCCTTGAGACATGGATTGTGTGTGGGTGCCATTCAGAGGGTGAATGGCCATGACAAAAGATTTAAGTGCCTTTGAACGGGCTGTGGTAGTATGTGCCAGGCTCACTGGTTTGAGTGTGTCAAGAACTGCAACGCTGCTGGACTTTCACTCTCAACAGTTTCCTGTGTGTATCAAGAATGGTCCACCACCCAAAGGACATCCAGCCAACTTGACACAACTCTGGAAAGCATTGGAGTCGACATGGGCATCCCTGTGGAAAGCTTTCGATACCTTGTAGAGTCCATTCCTTGACGAATTGAGGCTGTTCTGAGGGCAAAAGCGGGTGTAACTCAATATTAGGAAGGTGTTCATTTTGTGCATTTTGACTGTTGGATTGATATGATCTGCTCATACATTGCCAATATAAGAAAGTGAGTTCCTTAACACTATTGTTTAATGAACGACTTAGGTCTGATGGATACAATTGTCCCTCATACTCTCTTGTATTATTTCTAACAAACTTTTTGCATGTATTTGTATGAACAAACCTCCAAATTATTGTCATATCTACTTTTTAGGAAGGCTATTCTGCAGAGTTTTGTGTATGGTCACAACTTGTTTTATTTAATACGTTAACATTTTAGTAATTTAGCAGATGCTTTTATGCAGAGTGACTTATAGGAACAATTCAAGTTTAGTGCCTTGCTCAAGGACACCTCGACAGACCTAGTCAGCTCGGGGATTCAAACCAGTGACTTTTCAGTTACTGGTACAACGCTTATTAATATTATAATGAGTTGCTTTCCTTCTATCATTAAAACATTCCTTTCTAGCTTGTGGTCGTGTTTTCTTCAAATGAGACACTGGAGGAGAGGGAAAGATCAAACTGATGATTTATTTAGTCTTGTGTCACTCGTTTTCAGTTTTTCAAGTTTATGCAGACACACACACAAGCACACATGCAGGCACAAACACACACACACACACACACGTGCCACGCTAATGCTCCTGGTTTCTACAGTAGCTGCTCATGTGATCATGTACACAGACTGTATGTCTGTCTTTGTGGGATGTCTGATGTGTTCACCAGTAACATACAGGAGCCAATGATGGTATGGCACGGTATGGTACAGTATGGTATGGATGATGAGTTTCTGATGTTTTCCTATTTCATCCCACTCTGAAATGTACCACGTGATTGTAATAATGATATTCTCTTCACACCCTCCACTCACTGAGGGTCAGATGTCACAGTCAACCTAGAGTGTTCATCATCTTTATAAACATTTTAAAAACGCTAACTGCTTGTGATCACTTTACCCGCTGAATCATTCAAACAGTTATCTACCATGGGGTAAAGTTATCTACCATGAGGTAAAGTTATCTATCATTTGGTAAAGTTATCTACCATGAGGTAAAGTTATCTAATATGAGGTAAAGTTATCTATCATTTGGTAAAGTTATCTACCATGAGGTAAAGTTATCTAATATGGGGTAAAGTTATCTACCATGAGGTAAAGTTATCTATCATTTGGTAAAGTTATCTACCATGAGGTAAAGTTATCTAATATGAGGTAAAGTTATCTATCATTTGGTAAAGTTATCTACCATGAGGTAAAGTTATCTAATATGAGGTAAAGTTATCTATCATTTGGTAAAGTTATCTACCATGAGGTAAATGGGGCAGCAGGTAGCCTACTGGAGCGTTGGGCCAGTAACTGAAAGGTTGCTGGATCAAATCCTCGAGCTGACAAGGTAAAAATCTGTCATTCTGCCCATGAGCAAGGCAGTTAACCCACTGTTCTCCAGACGTGGATGTCGATTAAGGCAGCCCCCCGCACCTCTCTGATTCAGAGGTTAAATGCGGAATACACATTTCAGTTGAAGGCATCAGTTGTACAACTGACTAGGTATCCCCCTTTTCCCTACAGTTCAACAAAACCATGTTCTTCATTCCTACAGTACAACAACAGCCCATTCTAGTGGTCAGAAGTGTTGTGTGCAGGACCCTGAGTTTTTACTGATTTTGTGACCTTCTAGACAGGTCATGTGGGCAGGAGACAGGTAATATGGACCTAGTAATGAGTTCTGCACTTCAGACACATCGCAGTGCACCACCTACAGTGCAATAAAGCATAACACTATTATCAGACTGCCCCACCTGTAGGAATCAGGTCAAGTTGTCATCCTACTGGAGGCTTTACATGGGGGAAGGGAACATTTATTGAAAATATTTTGACTTTTTAATTTGAATGCCTTAAGTTGCAGACAAAAAAATCGAGTTTCATGTTCACAAAATGTTATTTCAAATATTTTCAATATTTCAATATTTCTCCAACAAATGAGATGCGTTTATTCTTGCTCCTCCTTGTGACGTAACTTCCATTTGTGACTCAACAAGAGTCTTTCCCGCCTTGGTTTGCTTTGCTCCGACAGACTGAAACTCAGCACTCAGCAATACGTTGTTTGGAATAAGGGGCCACCATGTATATTTCTTATCTATTTGGTTTCTTATTGACAATCCCCCTGTTAATTCAAGGTAAGAACATTGTCTTGGCTTTGTATTTTTTTTCTGGGTGCTGCTGATGTTTCATATGTTTTAGTCTCCCCAATGCCCGGAACTCCTGACACATATTTTGTGTAGTTGGTTTAGCTTTTTCGATGTCTTGAGTGTTTGCTTATCTCTTTGCTATTTGCCGTTCTCTTGGAAAAGTTACAATTCTCAGGAAAGAAATATTGCAAAATACAAATTCTCCCTCAACTAGTATTTCTACAAAATGGCGTTGACAGTAAAGCCTTTTTTGGGCGTTGGCTACAGTACCAGCACTCTTACTGTATTTCTTTGTTTGTGAGATGTCTCTCCTGCACTCCTACAAACTATATCACAAACTATATCTTAATATGTGGCTACAAATAGTGATACAAACATGATCATATGCTATTGTCTTTGTAAAGCAGGCTGCTTCTTCTGGACATTTGTATCTCTTCAACAGCAGTAATTAAAGTAATGTGCTGCAGAAGGCTGTGGTAATTGTTTTTCAACATACATTATCTCTTCCTCCTTTTTTCTGCAGGCTGTTGGGGTGGAGAAGAAACCAAGAACGTTAGTTGTGCAAGCCTCCGAACTGAAAATGCTTACAAATACTGTGTAAAGGAGAAGGAGAAACCTATATGTGTGGAGTGGCAATCCGTGGATTCCAATAAGGTAAGATATCTGTTTATTGTATCTCACAAGACTCTCGTGACTACAACTACATATGATGTACTACTTTCAAACTGGGGAATCAATATGATTCACAGGCTTCACTATCAGACTACTGTAGAATCAGAAATAGGACTGTCTTTCACACTTCAGGGGAGGCAGGTAGCCTAGTGGTTAGAGTGTTGGGCCAGTAACCTAAAGGTTGCTGGATTGAATCCCCAAGGTGAAAATCTGTTCTGCCCCTGAACAAGACCCACTGTTCCCCAGTAGGCCATCATTGTAAAAAAGAATTTGTTCTTAACTGACTTGCATTGTTAAATAGACAAAAAATACAAACAGTAGATACAGTTTAATGACAAATGTATTCAAACATGTAGAATATTGTTTTTGTGTGTTAGATGTCTAACTTTGCTTTGTATTTTTTCTTCCACAGACGTCTACGTGGCTTGCTGAACTTTGCCGACACAAAAACACTTCACAAGCACACAATGTGATTGATGTCAGCTACTCCTGCATCACCCTCCTGGAGTGTGTCAACGTAGACCACACTGCCATATGTGATCGGTCTGTGAGTATGGCTATTTATCACTGCAGTTTAGGCTATGTATAGTTACCTTGTAAACTACAATACCAGACCAAACATTCCAGTTGCATGTTAATAATTTGATATTGATGTTATCATATTTCAGGAGCATTTGACCCATTTCATTGTGTCTGGTGCATCAGGTGAGATGTGTATATTGTTTTTCAAGTTTGAGGACACGTGTTTTTTTCACATATTCACCGTGTATATATATATATATTGTCTTGTTCTAGATGAGCCAAAGAAGCCTTTGGAGAAAGAGCCTGACAGTCAGAATACAACTGCAGGTGAGTGTTCCTCTGTAACAACAGAGCAGAGCATATTGAAGGAGAGCTGTTGTTTCCACTGGCTCTCTGTTGGGTAGTCATCAAATGATTCTCAGTTATAAATGTCATTAACTATGTCTTTCATTTTATTTATAAGATGATGTGAAGCAGGATGTCGACAATGAAAACCCCAACCATGACAACACTCACACATGGCTCATCCCAGGTGAGTGAGTCCACGTGATCATTGTGTGGTACAGTAACACTCTCTTATTAAGCTTAAAAACATGAAATAATATCATAGCCAATATCAATGGGTAAAACTGTGTTCAACCATTACAAATATTTTTGCATGTCTGACAAGTGATTGTTGCAGTCAAATTCCACTTGACCGTTGAGTAGCCCACCTGGCTGGCATGACAATGAACTGTGCGAAATGTGTCCTCCATTTGCAATTCAAGTGCATAGTGTTTCTTACCATGCCCCTGTTCTGACAGGGGTATGATAATGGCCCATTCTAAATCACAAAACTAATTTAAAATATATATATATTATTTTGTTAATGTAAAGACAAGATTAAATTGAGAATAGTCTGATGGGAGAGAATAGTATCACTTGTGAATGATGCCCAGCGTGAGTCTATAAGGCAAGAAAAGGTGCTTGAATTTTTTGGTGACTTTTTCAAATCAGAGTTACATGTATCATGTAGCCTATAACCCATATGTATGTTTTGATATGGTTTTCTTTTCTGGATGTATCGACCGACGGCCTGTAAGGTCCTGACAGATACAGTATATACATGTTTTGTCCAGTATTCAGCCCAACTAAAAAGCTTCGACTTCTGGAGAACACAGAATCCAGTAAATATCTATTTGAGGATCAACCATCCATCAAATCTTCAGTAAGAAGTACTTTCCCTGTATAATGCTGAATATTATTGTTGATATATTTCAAAGTTAAACAAATGACTTTACACATTAACACAATAGATCAAGATCAAATCAGAATGGCTGCTTCAGTTCCAAGTCTTCTCCAGCGATGTCTAGAAAAATGGGACCTGAGAAAGGTTGTGGGACGAAATGCCTCATAGGTTTGACCTATTTATATCATGGAGAGAGAAATCCTGACAAAGGAGGAGGCCATAGCCAACACCATCAAGGAGGAGGAGCTCTACCACAGTCTCATACATGAAATTCATCCAAACCACATGCACTCTGGCATATATACCTTCTCAGTAAGGAAGCAAGGGGGAAGCTTCTGATCAGAGGAATAACAGTCAGAGGAAAACATGTTGAGTTCAAAGAGAACAATCCTTTCAGTTTGAAGTCGTGCATGGCTGACCAGAACTCAATTCAAGTTACAATTAAAAAACCACCTGAATCAGCAGTTGATAGTGTTGTGACTGAGTTTCTGGCTGAAGCTGTATGCAAGGAGGTGGGGAGGGTGATGAGGCACATGATAAGATACAAGGGTCAACTCACAAACTGCTTCAATGGAGGTTGTTTTGTTTATGTTGTAACAGCCCCCATCACTTCTATAACACAGCCTGAAAAGAATGGCCCTCATTTGATCAAAGTATTTTATGATGACTAATGCCCTGCTCGTAGACAGGACTGGCAGACACAAACCCACTGTAGAGGGGGTCAGGAGATGGTTGAGTACAGTCCCACTGTAGAGGGAGTCAGGAGATGGTTGAGTACAGTCCCACTGTAGAGGGGGGCAGGAGATGGTTGAGTACAGTCCCACTGTAGAGGGGGTCAGGAGATGGTCGAGTACAGTCCCACTGTAGAGGGGGTCAGGAGATGGTTGAGTACAGTCCCACTGTAGAGGGAGTCAGGAGATGGTTGAGTACAGTCCCACTGTAGAGGGGGTCAGGAGATGGTTGAGTACAGTCCTACTGTAGAGGGGGTCAGGAGATGGTTGAGTACAGTCCCACTGTAGAGGGGGTCAGGAGATGGTTGAGTACAATCCCACTGTAGAGGGGGTCAGGAGATGGTTGAGTACAGCCCTACTGTAGAGGGGGTCAGGAGATGGTTGAGTACAGTCCCACTGTAGAGGGGGTCAGGAGATGGTTGAGTACAGTCCCACTGTAGAGGGGGTCAGGAGATGGTTGAGTACAGTCCCACTGTAGAGGGGGTCAGGAGATGGTTGAGTACAGTCCTACTGTAGAGGGGTCAGGAGATGGTTGAGTACAGTCCCACTGTAGAGGGGGTCAGGAGATGGTTGAGTACAGTCCTACTGTAGAGGGGTCAGGAGATGGTTGAGTACAGTCCCACTGTAGAGGGGGTCAGGAGATGGTTGAGTACAGTTCTACTACACAGAAAAACATAAGGTGCATAGAGGAAACTTTCTCACACTATGTGCAGGACAACAATCCTGTCCCCATGAGAAGGGCAGACGTACCACATATCTCAGCTGGAATGACAGAAAGTGAGAGTGAGGTTGAACAGGATAATCTCTTGGCTCCAAAGGACACAGGTGGAGTGAATGAACAATTGGAGTTGTTACCTGGTGAGCCAGAGTCTACAACAATGACCCCTCAGTATAAGAAGAAGAAGAAGAATAGGAAAAATACTAAAAATGAATCTGGGAAAGTGGCTACTAAGCCGAGTGACAATCGGCACCAAATAAAAACAGGATAAGGGTCCCCGAAGGAAGTGCAATTCTCTGGGGAATACAATTGAAGACAGCCAAACATCAATGTTGGCCTTCATTCAAACAATCCGGAACCAACAAACACCCAAGATGCCCATAGTACCAAGATCCCCATCAGACTGAAGGTAGAACACCTGCAGAAAAGAAGACTGATATGGAGGATGTCATTCAGGGAGAGGTGGAGAAAAGTCCCCCTAATGAGCCTCAATAATCATTGATAAATGGTGAAACATGAATGAATGAAATCATCTAGGTGTGAGTAGCTTATATTACCAGGTTCAGAGAAGGACATTCTGTGAATGTGAGTATAACCTCTGTCACTGACATGGCTTTTCAAGAGAATGTGCAATCTGCAGATAATCTCACCTTAATGCAAACTCTTGATACATGTCACAAACAAAACCCGCCTTCAAGACAGAAACTCAGTTCCCTTAACCCAGTGATTAGAAAACATCGTACCGTGAACCTTTTTCAAACCGTTAATCAGGTTAAAGTGCTCTGGGACCCATCGTTCCAAGCCTACAGAAAGTCAGTTGTAACGTGTACGCTTAGATTTGGGAAGCACGTACAGGGAGAGCAAATAAATAGAACACAGTACAAAACAACAAACACGAAAAGTGTACTGACATGAAACAGAACACGAGTCATTGACGCTTGAGGAAAGAACCAAGAGGAGTGACAGATATAGGGGAGGTAATCAGGAAGGTGATTGCGTCTAGGTGAGTGTCATGTAGCGCAGGTGCTTGTAACGATGGTGGCAGGTGTGCGTATTGATGAGACAACTGGCGACGTCGAGCGCCGGGGAGGGGGAGCGGGAGTAAACGTGACAGTACCCCTTCCCTAACGTGCGGCTCCAGCCGCCGGACGACACACCCAGAGGGATGGTCCCGAGGACCAGGAGCAGGCCGGTCGCTTCTGCAGAAGCGTGGGAACCTGTAGAGCCGGCTTTGGTGCGAGAACCTGTAAAATGTACAGTCGTGGCCAAAAGTTTTGAGAATGACACAAATATGAATTTTCACAAAGTCTGCTGCCTCAGTTTATATGATGGCAATTTGCATATACTCCAGAATGTTATGAAGAGTGATCAGATGAATTGCAATTAATTGCCAAGTCCCTCTTTGCCATGCAAATGAACTGAATTCCCCAAAAATATTTCCACTGCATTTCAGCCCTGCCACAAAAGGACCAGCTGACATCATGTCGGTGATTCACTCGTTAACACAGGTGTGAGTGTTGTCGAGGACAAGGCTGGAGATCACTCTGTCATGCTGATTGAGTTCGAATAACAGACTGGAAGCTTCAAAAGGAGGGTGGTGCTTGGAATCATTGTTCTTCCTCTGTCAATCATGGTTACTTGCAAGGAAACACGTGCCGTCATCATTGCTTTGCACAAAAAGTGCTTCACAGGCAAGGATATTGCTGCCAGTAAGATTGCACCTAAATCAACTAATTATTGGATCATCAAGAACTTCAAGGAGAGTGGTTCAATTGTTGTGAAGAAGGCTTCAGGGCGCCCAAGAAAGTCCAGCTAGCGCCAGGACCGTCTCCTAAAGTTGATTCAGCTGCGGGATCGGGGCACCACCAGTACAGAGCTTGCTCAGGAATGGCAGCAGGCAGGTGTGAGTGCATCTGCACGCACAGTGAGGCGAAGACTTTTGGAGGATGGCCTGGTGTCAAGAAGGGCAGTAAATAAGCCACTTTTCTCCTTTCTGAATGTTTGGGGCATCCGGAAAAAGCAAAGGGAGTAGGCCCACTCACAATTTTGCCTAAGAACACAGCCATGAATAAAGAATGGTACCAATACATCCTCTATGAGCAACTTCTCCCAACCATCCAGGAACAGTTTGGTGACGAACAATGCCTTTTCCAGCATGATGGAGCACCTTGCCATAAGGCAAAAGTGATAACTAAGTGGCTCGGGGAACAAAACATCGATATTTTGGGTCCATGGTCAGGAAACTCCCCAGACCTTAATCCCATTGAGAACTTGTGGTCAATTCTCAAGAGGCGGGTGGACAAACAAAACCCCACAAATTCTGACAAACTCCAAGCATTGATTATGCAAGAATGGGCTGCCATCAGTCAGGATGTGGCCCAGAAGTTAATTGACAGCATGTCAGGGCGGATTGCAGAGGTCTTGAAAAAGAAGGGTCAACACTGCAAATATTGACTCTTTGCATCAACTTCATGTAATTATCAATAAAAGCCTTTGACACTAATGAAATGCTTGTAATTATACTTCAGTATTCCATAGTAACATCTGACAAAACTATCTAAAGACACTGAAGCAGCAAACTTTGTGAAAATTTATATTTGTGTCATTCTCAAAACTTTTGGCCACGACTGTACATAATTTTCTTTAGGAATGTAGTGAAGTAAAAGTAATGTAAATTACAGATACCCCAAAAAACTACTTAAGTAGTACTTTCAAATATTTTTACTTAAGTACTTTACACCACTGGTCCTATATGAGTGCTAGTCCTCTTAGACAATCTTTATCTATTGTTATTGTTCAATGTATCTAGAACTCAAACCTCAAGACAGTGTATTTTATTTTGTTTCTGTCTAACGGAATTTGTAAGTGGTTTTCGTAATAATGCACATAACGTTGTCCAAAATAAAACTTTCTTGATATCCTTAGCATGTACCTTGGTGAAAATGTCCTGTGGACAATTGAAGAGCAGGGATGGTAGATACGTGTATCCATACATTCCAGGGGTATTTGACATTGCGGTGTTCAACAAGAACGGGGTAAGTTCAAATCTGTGTTTTAGTTAAGCTATACAGGAAGTAACAACTGCAGGAGAGCAATGGATGCAATCCACACAGAATTACTTGAATTAAAATAATACCACTACATACAGTGCATTCGGAAAGTATTCAGACCCCTTGACTTTTTCCACATTTTGATACGTTACAGTCTCATTCTAAAATTAATTAAATTGTTTTTTACCCCTCATCAATCTACACACAATACCCCATAGTGACAAAGCAAAAAAACATTTTGAGAAATAAGAAATAAAAAATGGAAATATCACATTTACATAAGTATTCAGAACCATTACTCAGTACTTTGTTGAAGCACCTTTGGCAGCGATTACAGCCTCGAGTCTTCTTGGGTATAACCCTACACACCTGTATTTGGAGGGTTTCTCCCATCCTTTCAAGCTCGGTCAGGTTGGATGGGGAGTAGCTACACAGCTATTTTCAGGTCTCTCTATGGATGTTCGATCGAGTTCAAGTCCAGGCTCTGGCTGGGCCACTCAAGGACATTCAGAGACTTGTCCCGAATCCACTCCTGCGTTGTCTTGGCTGTGTGCTTAGGGTCGTTATCCTGTTGGAAGGTGAACCTTCGCCCAAGTCTGAAGTCCTGAGCGCCCTGGAGCAGGTTTACATCAAGGATCCCGCTGTACTTTGCTCCGTTCATCTTTCCCTCGATCCTGACTAGTCTCCCAGTCCCTTCCGCTGAAAAACATCGCCACAGCAAGATGCTGCCACCACCATGCTTCACCGTAGGGATGGTGCCAGGTTTCCTCCAGACGTGATGCTTGGCATTCAGGCCAAAGAGTTCAATCTTGGTTTCATCAGACCAGAGAATCTTGTTTTTCATGGTCTGAGAGTCCTTTAGGTGCCTTTTGGCAAACTCCAAGCGGGCTGTCATGTTCCTTTTACTGAGGAGTGGCTTCTGTCTGGCCACTGTATCATAAATGCTTGATTGGTGGAGTGCTGCAGCAATGGCTGTCCTTCTGGAAGGTTCTCCCATCTCCACACAGGAACTCCAGAGCTCTATCAGAGTGATCATCAGGTTCTTGTCACCTCCCTGACCAATTCCCTTCTCCCCCGATTGCTCAGTTTGGCCAGGCGGCCAGCTCTAGGAAGAGTCTTGGTGGTTCTAAACTTCTTCCATTTAAGAATGATGGAGGCCATTATGTTCCTGGGGACCTTCAATGCTGTAGAAATGTTTTAGGATTGTGTCCAAAAAATACCGTCTCGGGTGCTCTACGGACAATTCCTTCGACCTCATGCCTTGTGCACTGTGAACTGTGGGACCTTATACAGACAGGTGTGTGCCTTTCCAAATAATGTCCAATCAATAGAATTTTCCACAGGTGGAATCAAGTTATAGAAACATCTCAAGGATGATAGATGGAAACAGGATGCACTTGAGCTCAATTTTGAGTCTCATAGCAAAGAGTCTGAATACTTATGTAAAGAAGGTATTGCTGCTTTTTAAATTTGTTTTATACATTTGCTAACATTTCTAAAAACCTGTTTTCACTTTGTTATTATGGGGTATTGTGTGTAGATTGATGAGGATTTTATTTGTTTAATCCATTTGAGAAAAATGGTGTAATGTAACAAAATGTGGAAAAAGTCAAGGGGTCTGAATACCTTCCGAATGCACTGTATATTCTGTATTGATCATTTGACTTGCCTTTTTCCAACTTTAAATCGTTTTTTGCCTTTCTTTCCCACAGACTGCCATTGCCAACAGTGGAGAGGACAAGCCAATGGAATTTGATAAGAATGAGGTGGTAACGATGAACAACAGTTCAATCACCCTCTATAAATGCCAAAATCTGAAAATGAACATAATTTACATTGATTCTACCCAGGTGAGCTCTGTAATTTCACATTATTTAGAGGTTGATTATAACAACTTACACATTTGTCTTTTTATTTATGGGTTTAATCCCGTATTGTTAGGATGCAACTGATGAAGCAATACCCCTCCCCATTCCCTCTTAGCAGAAGGCTGGAACTGAGTCTAATGGTGAAGAACCCCCAGTTAAGGAGAGATGTTCCCATTACATTGTCACAGGTAGATAGTTGACATTCCTCTTTTCCATCAATTTCAAGTATCTTTCAAGGGCACATAGAGAATAGCACTAAATCATATTCATTAATTTTGAATTATGTACACCTTTTAACCTCTGTCTGGCCTTTGTAGAGATGAGGAATGAGGTTGTGACAACTGCACCTTTGAATTCAACCATCATCCCAGGTGAGTACTGAGATGGCTAATTTTCACGATGAACATTGAGAGACCAATGTCAATCCCTTGAGAATTCGTTTTTTGATGTTTTTATATTCTGGACGCCTGCTTGGAAATTAAATTTGGGGAAAGACTACATAACTATATTCAGTATTTTGATTGATTATGTCATGGAAATAACTTTATTCTCTCTAATACCACCATTATAGATGGAGACCATCCTGATACAAACCGTGGTGACACTGATTTGATCTGGAAAATCATTGGTGAGTGTTTACGCAAATCTATCACCACAGCTTCCTCTGTATGAGCAAATGACAAGTAAATCTGACCTCAAAACAATGCTACCAAGATCAACTACTGTTAGAAGGTTATTTTTAAACCTTTTCATTTGTGTGAATATGTCAACATATGATGACTACATTTTGTTTTTCAGTTGGTGTTGTTGCTGTTGCTGTCATTGCTGGTCTGCTCTTTTTTTGTGTGTATAAATCTTGGCGAGACAAACAGTGGTGAGTATCTTATATAACTGTTTTTATAACAGCTTTATAACTGTTTTTGTCTTTAAGTCAATTAGAATTGTTGCAGATGGTATATGATAGTTATGAGACTAGTTCTCTCTGTCTTACTACTAGGGTTTAAAGTCAGACCAATGGGGTCCTAGCAGGTCACAAACAGGATGAGAACAGCCTGGAACTTGCAGGACACTTACAAACTACAGACTTGTCGGACATTTTGTAAAGTTACTGTTGTTTATCAAACATTATCATAATTTTTTATTAATGTAATAATCTCATCTTTAGCAACCAAGGCCACAGAGACATGGAAGAGGGTCAGTGCAATCCAGAACCAAACTCCATTCCTCTGATGCAGAATGAGCGACGTGATGCCAGGTAAACCTTTATACATCACTTTGATGATCTGTATGATAGTCTCACTGTCTTCAGCTGTTGCTATAGAACAGGGCTCTCCAACCCTGATCCTGGAGAGCTACTGTCCTGTAGGATTTCCCTCCAACCCTTATCTAGCACACCTGATTCTAATAATTATCTCAGGGATGGGCAACTGGAGGCCCGCGGACCCCCGTTTTACTGTTGACAGCTAGAATAGTAGAATACACAAGGTACCATTAAAAAATGTGGTTGTTCATCAGGAGTTTTCCTCTTGTCATGTCAGTCATTGAAAATCACTCAATCACAAAAAATTTTTGATTGGTAAATAAATCTGACCAGCTACGTAAACTTGTAGTAAACATCGTCAAATTGCTGACAGGGGGGGTGGGCATTGATTTTGTAAGTCACTGTCACTTAGATATCATATTGACATGCATACATTTCTCTCCACCCTAAGGCAAAATGAGTAGAATTGCATGCAATTAGTTATAAAATTGCAAATCTTCTCTCCTCCATATGGCAAAATGTGTAGAATTGCAGCAAACTTGCTTTAAATATCAAATCAAATTTTATTTGTCACATACACATGGTTAGCAGATGTTAATGCGAGTGTAGCGAAATGCTTGTGCTTCTAGTTCCGACAATGCAGTAATAACCAACGAGTAATCTAACCTAACAATTTCACAACAGCTACCTTATACACACAAGTGTAAAGGGATGAAGAATATGTACATAAAGATATATGAATGAGTGATGGTACAGAACGGCATAGGCAAGATGCAGTAGATGGTATCGAGTACAGTATATACATATGAGATGAGTAATGTAGGGTCTGTAAACATTATATTAAGTGGCATTGTTTAAAGTGGCTAGTGACACATTTTTTTAAATCAATTTTTCCATTTATTAAAGTGGCTGGAGTTGAGTCACTATGTTAGCAGCAGCCACTCAATGTTAGTGGTGACTGTTTAACAGTCTGATGGCCTTGAGATAGAAGCTGTTTTTCAGTCTCTCGGTCCCTGCTTTGATGCACCTGTACTGACCTCACCTTCTGGATGATAGCGGGGTGAACAGGCAGTGGTTCGGGTGGTTGTTGTCCTTGATGATCTTTATGGCCTTCCTGTGACATCGGGTGGTGTAGGTGTCCTGGAGGGCAGGTAGTTTGCCCCCGGTGATGCATTGTTGTCACGTCCTGACCATAGTTCTTATGTGTTTTGCTTGTTTAGTGTTGGTCAGGACGTGAGCTGGGTGGGAATTCTATGTTGTGTGTCTAGTTTGTCTGTTTCTGTGTCCAGCCTAATATGGTTCTCAATCAGAGACAGCTGTCAATCGTTTTCCCTGATTGAGAATCATATATAGGTGGCTTGTTTTGTGTTGGGGATTGTGGGTGGTTGTTTCCTGTGTCAGTGTTTGTGCCACACAGGACTGTGACGGTTAGTTCGTTTGTTATTTTGTATCGTGTCTATGTCTAACGTTAGTAGCTTGTGTATTGCACTTTCGTTTGTAGCTTCACGGTCGTTTGTTGTTTTGTATTAGTTTGTCAGTATCTTGTCTTTGTGTTTATTAAATTCATGGAAAATTACCACGCTGCACATTGGTCCTCTGATCCTTCTCGCCTCTCCTCGTCTGAGGAGGAGGACGACGTAGACTGCCGTTACAGAACCACCCACCAAACTCGGACCAAGCAGCGTGAGTACGAGCAGCAGCGGCCCACTACACAGGAATCCTGGACATGGGAGGAAATTCTGGAGGGTAAAGGACACTGGGCTCACATTGGAGAATATCGCCGCTCTCGGGAAGAGATGGAGGCAGCTAAAGCCCAGGAGCGGTGGTATGAGGAGGCAGCACGGAAGCGTGGCTGGAAGCCCGTGAAGAAACCCCAAAAAATTCTTGGGGGGGGATAAAGGGTAGTGTGGCGAAGGTAGGTAGGAAACCTGCGCCCACTTCCCATGCTTACCGTGGAGAGCGGGAGTACGGGCAGACACCGTGTTATGCGGAAGAGCGCACGGTGTCTCCTGTACGTGTGCATAGCCCGGTGCGGGTTATTCCACCTCCCCGCACTGGGCGGGCTAGATTGAGCATTGAGCCAAGTGCCATGAAGCCGGCTCAACATATCTGGCCTCCAGTACGTCTCCTCGGGCCGGTGTACATGGCACCAGCCTTACGTATGGTGTCCCCGGTTCGCCAACACAGCCCAGTGCGGGTTATTCCACCTCCCCGCACTGGACGGGCTACGGGGAGCATTCAACCAGGTAAGGTTGGGCAGGCTCAGTGCTCAAGGGAGCCAGTACGCCTGCACGGTCCGGTATATCCGGCGCCACTTTCCCGCCCCAGCCCAGTACCACCAGTGCCTACACCACGCACCAGGCTTCTAGTGCGTCTCCAGAGCCCTGTTCCTCCTCCACGCACTCCCTGTGGTGCGTGTCTCCAGCCCAGTGCCTCCAGTTCCGGCACCACGCATCAAGCCTCCTGTGCGTCTCCAGAGCCCTGTACGCACTGTTCCTTCTCCCCGCACTCGCCCTGAGGTGCGTGCCCTCAGCCCGGTACCACCAGTGCCGGTACCACGCACCAGGCCTATAGTGCGCTTTGAGAGTCCAGTGTGCCCTGTTCCTGCTCCCCGCACTAGCCTTGAGGTGCATGTCTCCAGTCCGGTACCACCAGTTCCGGCACCACGCACCAGGCCTACTGTGCGCCTCAGCAGGTCAGAGTCGGCCGTCTGCCCAACGCCGCCTGCACTGCTCGTCTGCCCAGCGCCGTCTGAGCTGCCTGCACTGCTCGTCTGCCCAGCGCCATCTGAGCCATCCGTCTGCCCAGCGCCATCTGAGCCATCCGTCTGCCCAGCGCCATCTGAGCCATCTGTCTGCCCAGCGCCATCTGAGCCATCCGTCTGCCCAGCGCCATCTGAGCCATCCGTCTGCCCAGCGCCTTCTGAGCCATCCGTCTGCCCAGCGCCTTCTGAGCCATCCGTCTGCCCAGCGCCATCTGAGCCATCCGTCTGCCCAGCGCCATCTGAGCCATCCGTCTGCCACGAGCCTTCAAAGCCGCCCGTCTGTCCCGAGCCATTAGAGCCGTCCGTCAGTCAGGAGCCGCTAGAGCCGTCCGTCAGTCAGGAGCCGCTAGAGCCGTCCGTCAGTCAGGAGCTGCCAGAGCCGCCAGCCAGTCAGGAGCTGCCAGAGCCGCCAGCCAGTCAGGAGCTGCCAGAGCCGCCAGCCAGTCAGGAGCTGCCAGAGCCGCCAGCCAGTCAGGAGCTGCCAGAGCCGCCAGCCAGTCAGGAGCTGCCAGAGCCGCCAGCCAGTCAGGAGCTGCCAGAGCCGCCAGCCAGTCAGGAGCTGCCAGAGCCGCCAGCCAGTCAGGAGCTGCCAGAGCCGCCAGCCAGTCAGGAGCTGCCAGAGCCGCCAGCCAGTCAGGAGCTGCCAGAGCCGCCAGCCAGTCATGCGCCGCCCTCCAGTCATGAGCCGCCCTCCAGTCATGAGCCGCCCTCCAGTCATGAGCCGCCCTCCAGTCATGAGCCGCCCTCCAGTCATGAGCCGCCCTCCAGTCATGAGCCGCCCTCCAGTCATGAGCCGCCCTCCAGTCATGAGCCGCCCTACAGTCATGAGCCGCCCTACAGTCATGAGCCGCCCTACAGTCATGAGCCGCCCTTCAGTCATGAGCCGCCACTCAGTCATGAGCCGCCACTCAGTCATGAGCCGCCACTCAGTCATGAGCCGCCACTCAGTCATGAGCCGCCACTCAGTCATGAGCCGCCACTCAGTCCGGAGCTGCCACTCAGTCCGGAGCTGCCATTAGTCCAGAGCTGCCTCTCTGTCCGGAGTTGCCCCTCTGTCCTGAGCTACCTCTCTGTCCTGAGCTACCTCTCTGTCCTGAGCTACCTCCTAAATCATGTGGGGGCCTTGGGGAGGATTCTTAGGCCAAGGTCGTGGGCGAGGGTCGCCACTCAAAGGACGCTAAGGAGGGGGACAAAGACAGTGGTGGAGTGGTGTCCTCGTCCACCGCCGGAGCCACCACCACGGACAGATGCCCACCCAGACCCTCCCCTTGAGTTTTAGGGGTGCGTTCGGAGTCCGCACCTCAGGGGGGGGGGGGGGGGGGGGGGGGTACTGTCACGTCCTGACCATAGTTCTTATGTGTTTTGCTTGTTTAGTGTTGGTCAGTACGTGAGCTGGGTGGGAATTCTATGTTGTGTGTCTAGTTTGTCTGTTTCTGTGTCCAGCCTAATATGGTTCTCAATCAGAGACAGCTGTCAATCGTTGTCCCTGATTGAGAATCATATATAGGTGGCTTGTTTTGTGTTGGGGATTGTGGGTGGTTGTTTCCTGTGTCAGTGTTTGTGCCACACAGGACTGTGACGGTTAGTTCGTTTGTTATTTTGTATCGTGTCTATGTCTAACGTTAGTAGCTTGTGTATTGCACTTTCGTTTGTAGCTTCACGGTCGTTTGTTGTTTTGTATTAGTTTGTCAGTATCTTGTCTTTGTGTTTATTAAATTCATGGAAAATTACCACGCTGCACATTGGTCCTCTGATCCTTCTCGCCTCTCCTCGTCTGAGGAGGAGGACGACGTAGACTGCCGTTACAATTGTGCAGACCTCACTACCCTCTGGAGAGCCTTGCGGTTGTGGGCGGAGCAGTTGCCGTACCAGGCGGTGATACAGCCTGACAGGATGCTCTCGATTGTGCATCTGTAAAAGTTTGAGTGCTTTTGGTGACAAGCTAAATTTCTTCAGCCTCCTGAGGTTGAAGAGGCGCTGCTACGTCTTCTTCACCACGCTGTCTGTGTGGGTGGACCAATTCAGTTTGTCCGTGATGTGTACGCCGAGGAACTTAACTTTCTACCCTCTCCACTACTGTCCCGTCGATGTGGATATGGGGGTGCTCCCTCTGCTGTTTCCTGAAGTCCACGATCATCTCCTTTGTTTTGTTGACATTGAGTGTGAGGTTATTATCCTTTTCCTCTGCAAAATGTTCTCTAATCCCCATAGCAAAATGTTGCTTAGGGCCGGCTCTGACTGCATGTGTGAGTGTGAATGTGGGTACGCAGACCCACGAGCCACTGTGGTCCCTCATAATGAATTCAGATTTTTGTGGCCCCCTGTAACGAACGTCGTTGGGAGAAGGAGAAGAGGACCAAGGTGCAGCGTGGTAAGTATTCATAATACTTTTAATAAATACGAACACTTGAACAAAAACAACAAAACGACAAACGAACAGTTCTGCAAGGTGCAATACACAAAACAGAAAACAACTACCCACAAACACAGGTGGGAACAGGCTACCTAAGTATGGTTCTCAATCAGAGACAACGATTGACAGCTGCCTCTGATTGGGAACCATACCAGGCCAAACACATAGAAAAGGACAACATAGAACAAAACATAGAATGCCCACCCCAACTCACGCCCTGACCTAACCAAAATAGAGACATAAACAAGGAACTAAGGTCAGGGCGTGACACCCCCATCAAAGTTGCTCATCCCTGAAAGCTGATTAAAAAGCTGCATCAGGATAGTTACAACTGGGGTTGGAGAGAGAACCTACAGGAGGGTAGCGCTCCAGGAACAGGGTTGGAAAGCCCTGCTATAGAAGGCAAAGGAAGAATTACTCAATAGATCTGCATGGCATTTCTTTTATCTTTTTTTTTCTTTTTATAAATTTTACCCCCCTTTTCTCCCCAATTTCGTGGTATCCAATTGTTACTAATTACTATCTTGTCTCATCGCTACAACTCCCGTACGGGCTCGGGAGAGACGGAGGTCGAAAGCCATGCGTCCTCCGAAACACAACCCAACCAAGCCAAGCCGCACTGCTTCTTAACACAGCGCGCCTCCAACCCGGAAGCCAGCCGCACCAATATGTCGGAGGAAACACTGTGCACCTGGCTACCAGGTTAGCAGGCACTGCGCCCGGCCCGCCACAGGAGTCGCTGGTGCGCGATGAGACAAGGATACCGGCCAAACCCTCCCTAACCCGGACAATTGTGCGTCGCCCCACGGACCTCCCGGTCACGGCCGGCTGCGACAGAGCCTGGGCGCGAACCCAGAGTCTCTGGTGGCACAGCTAGCGCTGCGATGCAGTGCCCTAGACCACTGCGCCACCCGGGAGGCCCCTGGTGGCATTTTTTAATACCGGTAATGTCTATTGGCAAGCAACAACTTTCACCAACGACCCTGCCTTTAGAGCCCTTTCCAGGCAAGACATAACATATTCAAGTCAGAAGGGCAACTGGTGTATTTTTGACTGGTGTAATGTATCGTAGATGATTCCACTTGTACCTGTGGGTATCTGACTGAACCTTTGGTACATGTTTTATCACAGAGACATCAGAAAGCCTGATGACGTTGAGACTGTTGAAGCTGTGGTTGTTCCCAGGTTAGTTACAATACCTCTATTACATATTTATACTCTACTCTGTCCTGGATCAGTTTGACTTGCTTATCCTTTCAGTCATGCTCATCATAATCTCACTTTTAGTGACCAAGGAGGTGAGCCAGGAGAGGAGAGCAGGCAGCCCATGGACAATGAAGAGACAGGCGCTGACAACCCTCTGCTGAATGGAGATGCCAGGTAAACTGTACCACATGACTAATCACCTGTCAGTCCTCTGTAATGTAGACTATGGAGAACATTTGTATCCTTCCCAGTCGAGATCCTTAAATCCTTATCAATGTAATAATCTCAACTTTAGTGGCCAAGGAGAGGAAGGTGTTCTAGGAATGGAGGATGGAAAGCCGTCAGACAATGACAGAGCAGACACTGAAACCTGTCAGAAGACACATGCTGATTCCCCTCCACTGAATGTACCCAAGGTTGTCAGGTAAATTCTCCACATGAGGACTCCTTTGGTAGATCTTCATTATCAATCTCATTTCTCCCTTCAGAATTGATCCCATGTATCATGTTAGTCTCTGCCTCTATGGAGGACAATGTTGTTTGTGCTGGATCAAGAGTTTTAATCCTGGTGATAGCCCTGTTATTGCTCCCACAGGGTTAACAGCCAGACTGATGACCCACAGCTTCTGGGTCAACCTCAGAGCAATGGACGCGTGCCATATAGAAGGTGAGAATGTGTATTTATCTGTGTGTAAAGTTGCATGGGATGGTAGAGGAGGTTAAATAACTGGTTGAGGTCATGTTTCCTGATCCAGTCTGTATCTTACTCCACAGGGAATCACACCTGACCAATGGGGCCCCAGGTCAGGGTGCTGGTGAGACTTCACCCCTCTGCAAGTGAGTCACTCCTCTGTCATTTAGGTCATGAACACGTAGACCATGTGTACCCCTCTCCAACAGATGCACCCCCAGGGGGGGGGGCAGGACCGAGTTTGAGAAACACTGTTATCTGTTATCTCTACAGGGGACAGTATTATGGTGGATCATGAATGTGAATGTTGATGTCTTATTTCTCCAACAGGGTTAACGATGAGACTAAGGAAGTGACTCCTGGTGCACAGAGTCCAGGACCTCCTCAGATGAATGGAGGACCTCCCATGTCTAACAGAGCTGCCGAGGATACCACTGCTCTATTGGACAAACAGGCCTTGGACAAGGACCAAGTCACCAAACCTCCTGAGTTAATAGTAAGTACTGTTAATGTCCTCTGACAACTGGTGAACTGTTTGGCTTGGTATCTAAAATGACGGGGCTCGTTGTCTTTTAGCTCCAACATATTTGTAACTCTTGTGTTTTTCCCAAGGACAAAGGACCTAATGACATGGAATCAAGAGGAGAACTGTAACAAACGATGGACGTTTGTATAAGAAAATAAAACCTAATAAGATATGATAAGATACAGTAATATATGATATACAGTACTTATTATAAGATACACATATGTGACTAGCTTCATCATAATCAGTCATGTCAACCCCAAGACACATTCTGACCAGTGTGTTTTACTGCACATTGATTTTCAGAAACCTCAACAGTTTAGTAAGTTAATTCTCTATGTGACAAGTGTAGTCTGGATAGGTTAGGAAACATGTTTAAGTGAAATCAGTTGAAATTCCAAAACAGCCCAGGACTTGTAGATAACTAAAATTACAAAATTATTATAATCTGAAAATGAGTGTGATTTATGACTGATTATGATACAGCATGTCACATATTAGCTACAGAATACAACATTATAAAGATATGAAAGGATGGTAATATCATACTTACGCTAGTATTGTATACTATACATACAAGCAAATATCAATCATATACACATGGGAAGATGCATAAAACATAAACCTCTTTAGTAGAGACATTTCCAAGGTCCTGAGGTCTCAATGTCTTGTGGACATGTCAAATAGCTAAACATTGACCGGGCGTTATTTACACTATATATACACAAAAGTATGTGGACACCCCTTCAAATGAGTGGATATGTCTATTTCAGCCACACCCGTTGCTGACAGGTGTATAAAATCGAGCACACAGCCATGCAATCTCCATCGACAAACATTGGCAGTAGAATGGCCTTACTGAAGAGCTCAGTGACTTTCAATGTGGCACCATCATAGGATGCTACCTTTCCTACAAGTCAGTTCATAAAATTTCTGCCCTGCTAGAGCTGCCCTGGCCACCTGTAAGGGCTGTTATTGTGGAGCATCATTGGCTCAGCCATGAAGTGGTAGGCCACACAAGCTCACAGAACAGGACCACCAGGTGCTGAAATGCGTAGTGCATAAAAATAGTCTGTCCTCGGTTGCAACACTCACTACAGAGTTCAAAACTGCCTCTGGAAGCATCGTCAGCACAATTGTTCGTCATGAGCTTCATGAATTGGGTTTCCATGACCGAACAGCCGCACACAAGCCTAAGTTCACCATGCGCAATGCCAAGCGTCGGCTGGAGTGGTGTAAGGCTTGCCGCCATTGGACTCTGGAGCAGTGGAAACGCGTTCTTGCTTCACCATTTGTTAGTCCATCAGACGAATCTGGGTTTGGCGGATGCCAGGAGAACGCTACCTGCCCCAATGCATAGTGCCAACTGTAAAGTTTGGTGGAGGAGGAATAATAGTCTGGGTCTGTTTTTCATGGTTCGGGCTAGGCCCCTTAGTTCCAGTGAAGGGAAATCTTAACACTACAGCATACAATGACATTATAGATGATTCTGTGCTTCCAACTTTGTGGCAACAGTTTGGGGAAGGCCCTTTCCTGTTTCAGCATGACAATGCCCCCATGGACAAAGCGAGGTACATACAAAATGATTTGTTGAGATCTGTGTGGAAGAACTTGATTGGCCTGCACATAGCCCTGACCTCAACCCCATCGACCACCTTTGGGATGAATTGGAACGCCAACTGCGAGCCAGGCCTAATCGCCCAACATCAGTGCCCTACCTCACTAATGCTCTTGTGGCTGAATGGTCCCTGCAGCAATGTTCCAACATCTAGAGGAAAGCCTTCTCAGAAGAGTGGAGACAATTATAGCAGCAAAGGGGGGACCAACTCCATATTAAAACCCATGATTTTGGAATGAGATGTTTGACGAGCAGGTGTCCACATACTTTTGGTCATGTAGTGTAGAAGAGACATCATTATCACAGGGCCCAGTCTTAGAAGCTTTATTTTACTGAAGAAATGATTCATTATTTGAGAGTTGCAGCATGGTAGAGTTAAAATAACTTGCATAATTTGTCCCAAGTTCACAGACATTTAACATAAACCGACACCTGTAATCCTACTTTCAGTAAAGAAAGTTGATGTTCCATTTTCCTTTAGAGACTAGAGTCCTCAAACTCAACTCTGGACCTCGAAACAAGTTCCACTGCATTTTGTCATTCTTCCCCTCTAATCAGGGACTGATTTAGACCTGTGACCCCAGTGTAGTGCAATTAATTATCAGGTATTACAGAAAACCAGCAGGCTCCGGACCTCGTAGGGTAAGAGTTGAGTACCCCTGCTCTAGAAGATACTACAACAGACTTTATTTAAACCACCGTTTTCATAGGAAATCATGATTGGTCAGTTAAAACAGGTAACACTTCATATGGATGTTCTCTTTATAATGCATTATAGGAGCATTAATAACACCTTCTATTCATAATGCATCAGGATGAACAACATATGTGCTAATAACTGCACATGAACATCTATAACTGCATAAAGCATTATCACCAGGATGTGTAATACCTTATGAAGCAAAGTATTACTATGCCAGATGCCATATTTGAAAAGCACATTAGGATCATTATATTATACATTCTGTGCTCATTAAGTGGTAGGCTATATTCTAATTTCACTGCATACCCTCTTACACCTATGTAACTCTGTCTTGCGTACTTAAAGGGATAGTCCACCCATATTACAAAACTACATGTTGTTGTTCTTACCCTGTAAGCAGTCTATGGACAAGATAAGAAAGCAATCCATGCTTTGGTTTTGTTTACTGTACTTGGTTAGAAATATGCATGTTAGCATTTGTGGCACAAATCCAAGTCAATAACCCTGTTAAAATCCTTTTTTGAAAATCATCCTAAAGTGTCAACATTTGATTGTGTACCACAACTCAGTTATTTTAAGATGATTTTGAAATGAAGCATGAAAACAATGCAAGAAAGGGGATATTGGCCTCACATTACTTGACATGGGATTTGATCTAAAAAGTTTGCATTTGAAGACAGTGGTCAGGTAAACAAAACCAAAGCATGGATTGCTGTCTGAGCTTTTCCATAGACTGCTTACGGTGTCACGTCGTGTATGTAGGTGGCAGGGAAGTCAAGCGCAGGAGAATTAAACTTGGTATAAATGGAGTATTTTAATAACTTAAAACATAAACTCCAAAACCAAAGTCCAAAATAAAATAAATGTGGGTACAAGAACCCATCGCACACCAATCCATAGAACATGAACATAACAATAAACAATCTGACAAGGACATGAGGGGAAACAGAGGGTTAAATACATAACAATTAATGTACGGGATTGGAACCAGGTGTGTAAGAAGACCAGACAAAACCAATGGAAAATGAAACATAGATCAATGATGGCTAGAAGACTGGTGAAATCGATCACCGAGCACCGCTCGAACAAGGAGAGGCATTGACTTCGGCAGAAGTCGTGACATACGGGGTAAAGAAAGAAAATTATATTTTGTAATTTGGGTGAACTATCCCTTTAACAGGAGTGCGGAACTCCTACGTGAAGTCGTTACAGTATAGCCCTCTGACACAATTTCCTAAAGAGCATTTCATGTAGGTCATACCACTTAGCTTCATAATCATAAGGCATTATGCTGCCTGCTTAAAATGCTGTAGGAATATATAGACATGTATTAGCAGCCATTAGTGCCTATTTCATGCAATATGATGTATAATGCATAGATTAGAAGGTGTTATAAATGCACTTATAACACATTATGAAGAGGGTATTCATAGGAAGTGTTATCCACAGGTCCTGCGGAAGGAACTGTACCCCACATCCCCACCTACTAGTGACATTGTGAAAAATACCACACCTTTAGACAGTAATTGTGTAGCTATGTTGACATTTGTGTTCACCGTTTAATTAGAATGTTTATCACATTGAGAGTATCTGACAGGTCAAATGACTTAGGCGAATGACAACCACATACATTGAGACCTTATAACCTTAGTGTCAGAAAAGGTTCATTTTCTTCACATTTGAATTATGGTTGTTTACTTACCTGTAATGTATTTGATATGTCATGTCTGTGGGTTGATCTCATATATTTATGAATGGCTTTCGCCTGATGCTTTTTATGGTTAGTTACCTTACACATGTATTTAGTTTAATTTCCTTATTACATTTTCATTACCATTTTATAGTACTATGCATTTTGATTGTTGGATTGATATGATCTGCTCATACATTGCCATACACGTGAGTGAGTTAAGACTATTGTTTAATGAACGACTCAGGTCTGATAGATACAATTGTCCCTCATACTCTCATGTATTATTTGTAACAAACTTTCTGCATGCATTTGTATGAGGAAACCTCCATTATTGTCATTTTCATATCTACTTTTTAGCCTGCAAGTTTAGGAAGACTATTCTGCAGAGTTTTGTGTTTTATATAATAGAAATGTAGAACCCAAGATTACTTCTTAGTATTATAATATGCGTTTAATTCCTTTTATCATTTAAATATTCCTTTCCAGCTTGTGGTCGTGTTTTCTTCAAATGAGACACTGGAGGAGAGGGAAAGATCAAACTGATGATTTATTTAGTCTTGTGTCACTCTTGTTTTTATTTTTTCAAGTTCATGCAGAGACACACACACAGACACACACACACACACGTGCCACACTAAGGCTCCTGGTTTCTACAGTAGCTACCGTAGACCCTCACAGATGTGATCATGTACACAACTGTACTGAGTCCAAAGTACTGTCTTTATTGGATGTCTGATGTGTTCACCCGTAACACACAGTAGACAATGATGGTATGGTACAGTATGTGGAAGATAATGAGTTTACTGATATGGACAATTCCCATACATTTTGTCTGTGGTAGTGATACATATTATGTACTCCACTTCTTCATACAGATGGACTGAAGGACAAACAGACAGGTGGACTGAGTTTGCCTGTGTAGACGGTTGATAGATTGGTACATGATGCCTCTCCCTCAGTAGTTTCCCTGTGTAGGCGGTTGATAGATTGGTACATGATGCCTCTCCCTCAGTTTCCCTGTGTAGACAGTTGATAGATTGGTACATGATGCCTCTCCCTCAGTTTCCCTGTGTAGACAGTTGATAGATTGGTACATGATGCCTCTCCCTCAGTTTCCCTATGTAGACAGTTGATAGATTGGTACATGATGCAAAAATATAAATGCAAAATGTAAAGTGTTGGTCTCAGGGTTCATGAGCTGAAATAAAAAATCCCACAAAAGCTGATTTCTCAAAAATGTTGTGCACAAATTTGTTTACATCCCTATTAGTGAGCATTTCTCCTTTGCCAAGATAATCCATCCATCTGACAAATGTGGCATATCAAGAACCTGATTAAACAGCAGTGGTGGAAAACGTATCCAATTGTCATACTTGAGTGAAAGTATAGATACCTTAATAGAAAGTTACTGAAGTA
This sequence comes from Salvelinus namaycush, assembly GCF_016432855.1. Lineage (NCBI taxonomy): Eukaryota > Metazoa > Chordata > Actinopteri > Salmoniformes > Salmonidae > Salvelinus > Salvelinus namaycush. The sequence goes on from NC_052309.1 coordinate 81,829,881, forward strand.
AAAGTGAAAGTCAGCCAGTAAAATACTACTTGAGTAAAAGTCTAAATGTATTTGGCTTTAAATATACTTAAGTATCAAAAGTAAACATATTTGCTGAAAAAAGTACTTCATTGTCAAAAGTAAAAGTATAAATCATTCAAAAGTTCTATTATTTAGCAAATCAGACAGAACAATTGTCTTGTTTTTTTAATTTTCAGATAGCCAGGGGCACACTCCAACACTCAGACATTATTTACAAAAGATGCATTTGTGTTTAGTGAGTCCACCAGACCAGAGGCAGTATGGATGACCGCGTGTTCTCTTGATAAGTGTGTGAATTTGACTATTTTCCTGTCCTGCTAAGCATTCAAAATGTAATGAGTACTTTTGGGTGTCATGGAAAATGTATGGAGTAAAAAGTACAATATTTTCTTTAGGACTGTAGTGAAGTAAAAGTAAAAGTTGTCAACTTTTATCAACAAAAAAATAATATTAAAGTAAAGTACAGATACCCCAAAAACTACTTAAGTAGTACTTTTAAATATTTTTTAAGTATATATTTTTTTACACCACTTTTAAACAGCATGATCATTACACAGGTGCACCTTGTGCTGGGGACAATAAAAGGCCACTCTAAAATGTGCAGTTTTGTAACACAACACAATGCCACAGATGTCCCAAGTTTTGAGGGAGAGTGCAATTGGCATGCTGACTGCAGGATTGTTCACCAGAGCTGTTGCCAGAGAATTTAATGTTAATTTCTCTACTCATAAGCCGACTCCAACATCGTTTTAGAGAATTTGGCAGTACATCCAACCGGCCTCACAACCAAAGACCATGTGTATGGCGTCATGTGGGCGAACAGTTTTCTGATGTCAATGTTGTGAACATAGTACTCCATGGTGGCGGTGGGGTTATGGTATGGGCAGGCATAAGCTACGGAATGAACACAATTGCATTTTATCAATGGCAATTTGAATGCACAGAGATACCCTGATGAGATCCTGAGGCCCATTGTCGTGCCATTCATCCGCAGCCATCACCTCATTTTTCAGCATTATAATGCACAGCCCCATGTCGCAAGAATCTGTACACAAATCATGGAAGCTGAAAATGTGCATACTCACCAGACATGTCACCCATTTACCATGTTTGGGATGCCATGGATCAACGTGTACAACAGCGTGTTCCAGTTCACGCCAATATCCAGCAACTTCCCACAGTCATTGAAGAGGAGTGGGACAACATTCCACAGGCCACAATCAACAGCCTGATCAACTCTATGTGAAGGAGATGTGTTGCGCTGCATGAGGCAAATGGTGGCCACTTCAGATACTGACTGGTTTCTGATCCACGCCCCTACCTTTTTTAAAGGTATCTGTGACCATCAAATGCACATCTGTATTTCCAGTCATGTTAAATCCATAGAATAGAATGAATTTATTTCAATTGACTGATTTCCTTCTATGAACTGTAACTCACTAAAATCTTAGAAATTGTTGTGTGTTGCATTTATATTTTTGTTCACGCGATGTTGCGTATCAAGGTTTAGAAACTGTGGTGATACAGTCACTTATAACTCCTCCTGTTTTCTAAACAGAACTTACTGAAGCAGAAAGAAGAGAAGTGAAACTTTTTTTACAGAACCAGCAAGCAAGAGGCAGCTCTAAACAGACTAAATGTATCCATTCAGCCGGGTTGTTTTTTTGGTGCTCCCGTATCAAGGTAAAGACTAAGTTGTAACAGTATTTGTTTTTTTGGTGCTCCCGTATCAAGGTAAAGACTAAGTTGAAACAGTATTTGCACTTTAACATTGCTACATTGCTATAAAACTCCCTGAAGGCAGATCGTTCTCTTACTGTATTGTGTAACCTGGGCGAGGTCGGCTAGCAACCCGTTAGCCTCATACACAACCTGTTTGTACCTGTGATTTGTTTAACTGTATTAGGATCTCAAACATTGGAAGCTGCAGTCTATCTCTATTTCATTGTGTTTGTGTTTAAGGACGTTTGTTAGTAACATTAAAGTAATGTTACATAGAAAGTTGTCCTAAATGAATGTCTTCTTCCGTAGCTTACTTAGCATGCTCTCCCATCAAGAAAATGGACAGGTGTGAAGATTTGAGGACAGGAAATGGATATCTGTACCTATATGAAACTCCGGCTGGATCTGAAATTGAGCTGTACTCAAACAATGTTAGTGGAGATCTTATAGGTTTATGCAGGATTTGTACTACAGACTTTGTCTTGACTTTGTCCAACTTCCCCCAAGTGCACACTTCCCGACATGGATTTCACAACGTTGGAAAGTCCCTGCAGCTAATGTTTACACCAATCCAATGCTTTTAACCATCCCTCGAAGTTTACACGTGTACACTTTGGGGAAAAGGGTGTAGAATCAGAACACAAACTGTATATGTTGGTATTTTTTGGGGATAATAAGTACTATGTTGTATGACAAAACAGGGCTTTTTGATTCAAACCTCAATTCATTTCTTTCTTGTCTTATGTGATTTCCCACAGACTCTAATAGCCTACCGTGGGATGAACAAGCCTTTTGAAGCAAATTTTTCTGATAAGGTGATAAGAGTGAACAACAGTGCTGTCATCCTCTCTGAATGCCTGAATCTGACATTCACATTCTTTCATGTTCTCCAGGTGAGTCCTGTTATTATTTCACACAATTGAGATGATTCGATTGTAGAAAATAATTTTAGAGATACTTACTTCCCCTGTGTCTTCTCTTAAGGGCATGGTTGAGGTGTGCCATTTGCATTACATTGTTGCAGGTAAAGAATGATTTTCCTATTTTCTTTCATTTGAAACTTCTTGCAGTTTCATATTGGTACACATATCCAGGTATCTTATAAGAGCCCATACAGACGCCCACATTATTATATTTATTTGTCTGTCCAGAAGAGGAATTAGTTTGTGACACCTCCACATTTTAATTTGACTGGCGTCAGGTAGCCTAGCGCTTAACAGCGCTGGAACAGTAACCAAAAGGATTCTGGTTCAAATCCCGAGCTGACTTGGCAAAACATCTGTTGATGTGCCCTTAAGCAAGGCAGTTAACTCTAATTTCTCTGGATAAGAGTGTCTGCTAAAATGTAAAAAATGACATTTTAATTTACAATCCGACTGACACCCCGGGTGAGTACTCTAATATCAGCAAACTAATATCACCTCTTCGTCTGTAGAGAGGGAGCATGAGGCTGTGACAACTATCAATCTGACTGACACCTCGGACGACACATCAGGTAAGTACTCTTAACTAATATAAAGACAGCTCATTACTGTCTATAGCATCTCCATCTGTAATAAAGTACATATTCAATTGAAATGACTTTACTCTCTGATTAAACTCAGGAAATGGAGACAAAGCCAAAGTCACTAGCCACACAAAGGAAATCACTGGTGAGTGTTTCCATATTGTTTCTTTTGTTTGACATTCTACTGTCACCACAGCTTCTTCTTCTTTTTCTTCTGAACCCAATTATGGACAAATGCGATAAAACAAACGAACCCCTAACTAAATCAGCAAGAGTTTTTGAACACTCTGGGTTCAGAATATGGACTAGTTGATGTCTGGCGTGAGATCAAACCTCAAGCCAAAGATTATACTTTTCTAATGTACCCAACTCATATTCCAGAATAGACTACTTATTTTTTCCCAAAAGCTTTCTGCTGTGAACAGTTGCTCTATTGGTACGTTTGACTTATCCAATCATGCCAAAATATATTTATCTGTGAACCTGAGCAGCTTTGTTCCTCTATCAAGAAATTAGAAACTTAATACATCTCTAATGGCAGATTAAAATTTCAGAGCAGAAATGCATTGTGGGATTGTGAATTACATACAAGATGATAGTGACCCTACTGTATTTTAAATGCTTCCCCTGTATGGGAGGTGGCAAAACCCACCCGAAGTGGTAAAATTATTTCATATGCCTCATTTAAGAAAAAGAACAGTGAGAAGTTGTGTGACATTAAGAAAGATGCGAACAATTGCACACAAGGTTTTCTACTGAGAATTGGAGGCAGGTAAGTCTTGAAGCAAACTAAATCTTTAACAAACTCGCCATATCAATGATAACATGTTCCATGTTAGACAAAAACATATGAATATGATAACCAAGTAAGCTCCTTGCCTATCAGTTCAAACAGGAGCAACCAGAATGTTACACTCCCCTCTTTAGTAAAATGAAAGACCTCATCCGTTGGTCCACTCTCCCATAACAATGATGGGAGGATAAACATAATAATGGTCAAACCTGAGTATGAGGTCTGGGTCTGCCTAATTTCCAACTTTACTATTGGTCAGCCCAAACTCACAAATTGTTGTCTGGGACTTTGGGCAGATATGACTCCCTATGGGTTCAGATTGAATATCAATCTAGCCATCCTTTACCTCTGAATCAGTTTCATCATATTTGTGATGACAGTAAGTACACATTAATGGCATGGGCAGACTGTAGAAAGCACTTGGGTATTTCAAACCCGTTTTTTAAATATGCTCCTATTTCTTGTTGCCCAATGTGTTCTTAAAAGTCGGCCTTCATGATTGGTGCCCGCTGGGTCGTAGGAAGTTCGCAGACTTGTTCCATAGTGGATTAAAAACAATGAAGGGATTTATCCAAATCCATCCCGAATATAACATCCCTGGTACACATTTGTTTTCAGTGCCTTCAAATCAGAAATGTTATCTTTATATTTATCAAAGAATTAAAGCTGAGATCTCAGTTATCAGAAGTTAAGAATTAATAACCACATCTATATTAGCAAGTAATACTTGCTAAGATGTATTGTACATTATCCAAACATTATGAATCCTCCTTTGTTTCACTTCAAAGGATGTGGGAAAATGACTTAGGCACGGAATTTGATGAGAAGGTATGACTTGAGATCTGTAATTGTTATGCTGGTGAATGAGGACCCAAAAGCGACGTAATAGTAACAGAGTCTTTATTCCAGTATTAAACAAATAATGATTCTCCTGGATATTATCAATGGTCAATCCAAAACAGGAACTGAAATCCTCTCGTCAATAGAGAGGAACGACTGGAGACGCGACCACAGACTGCAGGTCGCTTCAGGAAGGCACTGGCCGTAGCTGACATAGACACCTGCTCACACGCAGCATCTGAAGAAGGCAAAGAACACGACAGGGCGGAACAAGGACACAGGAACAGCAAACATCAAACAAGAATCCGACAAGGACAGAAGCGGAAAACAGAGGGAGAAATAGGGGACAGGTGTGAAAGAGTAAATGAGGTCGTTAGGAGAATGAGAAACAGCTGGGAGCAGGAACGGAACGATAGAGAGAGAGAAAGAGGGAAAGAACCTAATAAGACCAGCAGAGGGAAGCACAGGGACAAGACATGATGAAAGACAAAACATGACAGTACCCCCCCACTCACCGAGCGCCTCCTGGCGCACTCGAGGAGGAACCCTGGCGGCAACGAAGGAAATCATCAATCAACGAACGGTCCAGCACGTCCCGAGATGGAACCCAACTCCTCTCCTCAGGACCGTAACCCTCCCAATCCACTAAGTACTGGTGACCACGTCCCCGAGAACGCATGTCCATGATCTTCCGTACCTTGTAAATAGGAGCGCCCTCGACAAGGACGGGGGGGGGGGGAGGGAAGACGAATGGGGGCGCGAAGAAAAGGCTTGACACAAGAGACATGGAAGACAGGGTGGACGCGACGAAGATGTCGCGGAAGAAGCAGTCGCACAGCGACAGGATTGACGACCTGAGAGACACGGAACGGACCAATGAACCGCGGAGTCAACTTGCGAGAAGCTGTCGTAAGGGGAAGGTTACGAGTGGAAAGCCACACTCTCTGACCGCGACAATACCTAGGACTCTTAATCCTACGTTTATTGGCGGCTCTCACAGTCTGCGCCCTGTAACGGCAAAGTGCAGACCTGACCCTCCTCCAGGTGCGCTCACAACGTTGGACAAAAGCCTGAGCGGAGGGAACGCTGGACTCGGCGAGCTGGGACGAGAACAGAGGAGGCTGGTACCCAAGACTACTCTGAAACGGAGATAGCCCGGTAGCAGACGAAGGAAGCGAGTTGTGAGCGTACTCAGCCCAGGGGAGCTGTTCTGCCCAAGACGCAGGGTTTCGAAACGAAAGGCTGCGTAATATGCGACCAATCGACTGATTGGCCCTTTCTGCTTGACCGTTAGACTGGGGATGAAACCCGGAAGAGAGACTGACGGAAGCACCAATCAAACGACAGAACTCCCTCCAAAACTGTGACGTGAATTGCGGACCTCTGTCTGAAACGGCGTCTAACGGGAGGCCATGAATTCTGAACACATTCTCAATGATGATTTGTGCCGTCTCCTTAGCGGAAGGAAGCTTAGCGAGGGGAATGAAATGTGCCGCCTTAGAGAACCTATCGATAACCGTAAGAATCACAGTCTTCCCCGCAGACGAAGGCAGACCGGTAATAAAGTCTAAGGCGATGTGAGACCATGGTCGAGAAGGAATGGGAAGCGGTCTGAGACGACCGGCAGGAGGAGAGTTACCTGACTTAGTCTGCGCGCAGTCCGAGCAAGCAGCCACGAAACGGCGCGTGTCCCGCTCCTGAGTAGGCCACCAAAACCGCTGGCGAATAGAAGCAAGCGTACCCCGAACGCCGGGGTGGCCAGCTAACTTGGCAGAGTGAGCCCACTGAAGAACAGCCAGACGAGTAGAGACAGGAACGAACAGAAGGTTACTAGGACAAGCGCGCGGCGACGCAGTGTGAGTGAGTGCTTGCTTTACCTGTCTCTCAATTCCCCAGACAGTCAACCCGACAACACGCCCCTCAGGGAGAATCCCCTCGGGGTCGGTAGAAGCCACAGAAGAACTAAAGAGACGGGATAAGGCATCAGGCTTGGTGTTCTTATTTCCCGGACGATAGGAAATCACGAACTCGAAACGAGCGAAAAACAACGCCCAACGAGCCTGACGTGCATTAAGTCGTTTGGCAGAACGGATGTACTCAAGGTTCTTATGGTCAGTCCAAACGACAAAAGGAACGGTCGCCCCCTCCAACCACTGTCGCCATTCGCCTATGGCTAAGCGGATGGCGAGCAGTTCGCGGTTACCCACATCATAGTTGCGTTCCGATGGCGACAGGCGATGAGAAAAGTAAGCGCAAGGATGGACCTTATCGTCAGACTGGAAGCGCTGAGACAGAATGGCTCCCACGCCCACCTCTGAAGCGTCAACCTCGACAATGAATTGTTTAGTGACGTCAGGAGTAACAAGGATAGGGGCGGATGTAAAACGCTTCTTGAGGAGATCAAAAGCTCCCTGGGCGGAACCGGACCACTTAAAGCAAGTCTTGACAGAAGTCAGAGCTGTGAGAGGGGCAGCCACTTGACCGAAATTACGAATGAAACGCCGATAGAAATTAGCGAAACCGAGAAAGCGCTGCAACTCGACACGTGACTTAGGAACGGGCCAATCGCTGACAGCCTGGACCTTAGCGGGATCCATCTGAATGCCTTCAGCGGAAATAACAGAACCGAGAAATGTGACAGAGGAGACATGAAAGGCGCACTTCTCAGCCTTCACGTAGAGACAATTCTCTAAAAGGCGCTGGAGTACACGTCGAACGTGCTGAACATGAATCTCGAGTGACGGTGAAAAAATCAGGATATCGTCAAGGTAAACGAAAACAAAAATGTTCAGCATGTCTCTCAGTACATCATTAACTAATGCCTGAAAGACAGCTGGAGCATTAGCGAGACCGAACGGCAGAACCCGGTATTCAAAATGCCCTAACGGAGTGTTAAACGCCGTTTTCCACTCGTCCCCCTCTCTGATGCGTACGAGATGGTAAGCGTTACGAAGGTCCAACTTAGTAAAGAACCTGGCTCCCTGCAAAATCTCGAAGGCTGACGACATAAGGGGAAGCGGATAACGATTCTTAACCGTTATGTCATTCAGCCCTCGATAATCCACGCAGGGGCGCAGAGTACCGTCCTTCTTCTTAACAAAGAAAAATCCCGCTCCGGCGGGAGAGGAAGAAGGCACCACGGTACCGGCGTTGAGAGAAACAGACAGATAATCCTCGAGAGCCTTACGTTCGGGAGCCGACAGAGAGTATAGTCTACCCCGAGGGGGAGTGGTCCCCGGAAGGAGATCAATACAACAATCATACGACCGGTGAGGAGGAAGGGAGCTGGCTCTGGACCGACTGAAGACCGTGCGCAGATCATGATATTCCTCCGGCACTCCTGTCAAATCACCAGGTTCCTCCTGAGTAGAGGGGACAGAAGACACAGGAGGGATAGCAGACATTAAACACTTCACATGACAAGAAACGTTCCAGGATAGGATAGAATTACTAGACCAATCAATAGAAGGATTATGACATACTAGCCAGGGATGACCCAAAACAACAGGTGTAAAAGGTGAACAAAAAATCAAAAAGGAAATGGTCTCACTGTGGTTACCAGATACTGTGAGGGTTAAAGGTAGTGTCTCACATCTGATACTGGGGAGAAGACTACCATCTAAGGCGAACATGGGCGTGGCCTTCCCTAACTGTCTGAGAGGAATGTCATGTTTCCGAGCCCATGCTTCGTCCATAAAACAACCCTCAGCCCCAGAGTCTATCAAGGCACTGCAGGAAGCAGCTGAACCGGTCCAGCGTAGATGGACCGACAAGGTAGTACAGGATCTTGATGGAGAGACAGGAGTAGTAGCGCTCACCAGTAGCCCTCCGCTTACTGATGAGCTCTGGCTTTTACTGGACATGACATGACAAAATGTCCAGCAGAACCGCAATAGAGGCAAAGGCGGTTGGTGATTCTCCGTTCCCTCTCCTTAGTCGAGATGCGAATACCTCCCAGCTGCATGGGCTCAGTCTCTGAGCCGGTGGAAGGAGATGGTTGAGATGCGGAGAGGGGAAACACCGTTAACGCGAGCTCTCTTCCACGAGCTCGGTGACGAAGATCTACCCGTCGTTCTATGCGGATGGCGAGTGCAATCAAAGAGTCCACGCTGGAGGGAACCTCCCGGGAGGGAATCTCATCCTTAACCTCAGCGTGGAGTCCCTCCAGAAAACGAGCGAGCAACGCCGGCTCGTTCCAGTCACTGGATGCAGCAAGAGTGCGAAACTCTATAGAGTAATCCGTTATGGATCGATCACCTTGACATAGGGAAGCCAGGGCCCTGGAAGCCTCTTTCCCAAAAACTGAACGATCAAAAACCCGTATCATCTCCTCTTTAAAGTTCTGATAAACGTTAGAACACTCAGCCCTTGCCTCCCAGATAGCTGTGCCCCACTCCCGAGCCCGACCAGTAAGGAGTGATATGACGTAAGCGATCCGAGCTCTCTCTCTTGAGTATGTGTTGGGCTGGAGAGAGAACACAATATCACACTGGGTGAGAAAGGAGCGACACTCAGTGGGCTGCCCAGAGTAACATGGTGGGTTATTAACCCTAGGTTCCGGAGACTCGGAAGACCAGGAAGTAGCTGGTGGCACGAGACGAAGACTCTGAAACTGTCCTGAGAGATCGGAGACCTGAGCGGACAGGGTCTCAACGGCATGACGAGCAGCAGACAATTCCTGCTCGTGTCTGCCGAGCATTGCTCCCTGGATCTCGACGGCAGTGTTGCGAGAATCCGTAGTCGCTGGGTCCATTCTTGGTCGGATTCTTCTGTTATGCTGGTGAATGAGGACCCAAAAGCGACGTAATAGTAACAGAGTCTTTATTCCAGTATTAAACAAATAATGATTCTCCTGGATATTATCAATGGTCAATCCAAAACAGGAACTGAAATCCTCTCGTCAATAGAGAGGAACGACTGGAGACGCGACCACAGACTGCAGGTCGCTTCAGGAAGGCACTGGCCGTAGCTGACATAGACACCTGCTCACACGCAGCATCTGAAGAAGGCAAAGAACACGACAGGGCGGAACAAGGACACAGGAACAGCAAACATCAAACAAGAATCCGACAAGGACAGAAGCGGAAAACAGAGGGAGAAATAGGGACTCTAATCAGAGGGCAAAATAGGGGACAGGTGTGAAAGAGTAAATGAGGTCGTTAGGAGAATGAGAAACAGCTGGGAGCAGGAACGGAACGATAGAGAGAGAGAAAGAGGGAAAGAACCTAATAAGACCAGCAGAGGGAAGCACAGGGACAAGACATGATGAAAGACAAAACATGACAGTAATAAGATCCACTTCCCATTCACTAGTCCCAATATTAAGGAGACTAACTACAAATTAATGTTCATGTGTTAGCTTACCCCTGTTGAATTAAACTGTATGTTCCCAGACACCAAATTGCCTGAAATGTAAGACAGAGAAAGTACTTTTTTCCATCTATTCTGGCATTGCAATAAGCTAATGGATTTCTGGTGCTCTATTCATACTCAGATCATTTAGATATGGTATTGGTACAATCCAGTGGCGGTTGGTGCTGTTTATGATGAGGGAGGACGATAAACATTTGTATGGGCCTTATTTCTATTACAGCATATTGGATGACTGTCATTCATATTCCATTCACCCAGCTCAATGTAACATCGATAGATTTAGGCTCCTACATGATACTCTAATTTTCCCTATAGCCTTTATGAATTTGCTACAACCTAGCATATGAATGAAAGTTTACAATGTAGGTGCACAGGTCAAGATACATTTTAGTAATCAAGATGACAGACAGTGACACATTCAATACCGCCGTGCACACTCTGGCCTGCATCTAGCTGATCTAGGGTGTAATCATTAGTCCAACAGTTGCAAACAAGAGTTTCTATTGGACAAATTCAGGTATGTTTATCCCAGTTTCGTTCCATTTGCTCCCGTTTAAGAAATATTTTTCAACAGAATCGGCTGAATGAATACACCCCGATCAAACGCAAAAACAGTTCACTTTCATAGGAGCCAGATCGTTGTATAATTCCTTCTCGCATCTATGCCCTCTCCTCCTCTCACCTTTTCTTTCTTTCTCTTTGAGTCAACTACTCACCACATTTTATGCACTGCAGTGCTAGCTAGCTAGCTGTAGCTTTTTTCATCAGTACTAGATTAATTATCTGATCCTTTGATTGGGTGGGCAACATGTCAGTTCATGCTGCAAGAGTTCTAATAGGTTGGAGGATGTCTTCCGGAAGTTGTCATAGTTTCTGTGTAAGTCTATGGAAGTGGATGAGAACCACGAGCCTCCTAGGTTTAGTATTGAAGTCAGTGTTCCCAGAGGAGGAAGGAAACTAGCTGTCCTCTGGCTACACCATGGTGCTACCCTACAGAGTGCTGTTGAGGCTACTGTAGACCTTCATTGCAAAACAGTGGATATATTTAGTATAGTTTTATCTAAAAAGGATCACGTTTTGAAGGTTACAATATTTTTATTAATATGAAATTATATGAGGAGGATGGTTCTCCCCTTCCTCCTCTGAGGAGCTTCCACTGGTACAGTACCCAAGTCTTTACCTCCTTAATCAAATGCTGAATACTGCGCTTGATTCAGACAAGATAAGGTTGCTGACAACTTACTTTGCAAATAAATGTATTCTTGTGTGTTGGAAAAATGACAACCCATCCACTTTTCATCTGTGGCTAAAACAAGTTGCAAACTTCTTGCCATTGGAAAAATGAATAATGGACTTACAGAACTGCAGATCCACATTCTTGAAAGTATAGTTTTTATTGAAAAAAGCTCTTAAAATAGTACTTCTATTTCATATTTTATCTACATTTATTGCACTAGTTGTTTGAAAATCTCTGAAAATGTGTCTGCATTAACAACACTAACAGTATTATGATATTACAGTATATCTGCTGCTATCAATAGCTAAGTTGTAATACTAACTGCTTTATTTAGTTTGTATGGAATGTATTTTCTGTTAGTCTTTATAATTGTTTATTTATTATACAGTTGAAGTTGGAAGTTTACATACACCATAGCCAAATACATTTAAACTGTGTTTTTCACAATTCCTGACATTTAAAAAATCCCCGTATTAGGTCAGTTAGGATCACCACATTATTTTAAGAATGTGAAATGTCCGAATAATAGTAGAGAGAATGATTTATTTCAGCTTTTATTTCTTTCATCACATTCCCAGTGGGTCAGAAGTTTACATACACTCAATTAGTATTTAGTAGCATTGCCTTTTGTCACGTTCCTGACCTTATTTCCTTTGTTTTGTCTTTGTTTAGTTGGTCAGGACGTGAGTTGGGGTGGGCATTCTATGTTATGTGTTTCTATGTTGGGTTCATTTTCAATTAGCCTGATATGGTTCTCAATCAGGGACAGGTGTTTTACGTTTCCTCTGATTGAGAACCATATTAAGGTAGGCTGTTCTCACTGTTTGTTTGTGGGTGATTGTTCCTGTGTCAGTGTTTGTGCCACACGGGACTGTTTCGTTTGTTCGTTCATTCATTCATTCATTCATTCATTCATTCATTCATTCATTCATTCATTCGTTCGTTCGTTCGTGTGTTCCTTCCTGTTCGTGCGTTCTTGTTTTATGTTCTCAAGTACAGGTCTGTTCACGTCGTTTTGTTATTTTGTCAAGTGTTCTTCGTGTTCGTCTTTCACAAATAAATATACTATGGATACATACCATGCTGCATATTGGTCCGATCCTTGCTCATCCTCAGATGAGGAGGAGGACGAGCGTTACACCTTTAAATTGTTTAGCTTGGGTCAAACGTTTCGGGTAGCCTTCCATAAGCTTCCCACAATAATAGTATAGAGAATGATTTATTTCAGCTTTTATTTCTTTCATCACATTCCCAGTGGGTTAGAAGTTTACATACACTCAATTAGTATTTGGTAGCATTGCCTTTAAATTGTTTAACTTGGGTCAAACGTTTTGGGTAGCCTTCCACAAGCTTCCCACAATAAGTTGGGTGAATTTTGGCCCATTCCTCCTGACAGAGCTGGTGTAACTGAGTCAGGTGTGTAGGCCTCCTTGCTCGCACATGCTTTTTCAGTTCTGCCCACAAATATTCTATAGGATTGAGGTCAGGGCTTTGTGATGGCCACTCCAATACCTTGACTTTGTTGTCCTTAAGCCATTTTGCCTCAACTTGTGAAGTATGCTCGGGGTCATTTTCCATTTGGAAGACCCATTTGCGACCAAGCTTTAACTTCCTGACTGATGTCTTGAGATGTTGCTTCAATATATCCACATCATTTTCTGCCTCATGATTCCATCTATTTTGTGACGTGCACCAGTCCCTCCTGCAGCAAAGCACCCCCACAACATGATGCTGCCACCCCCGTGCTTCACAGTTGGGATGTTGTTCTTCGGCTTGCAACCCTCCCCCCTTTTTCCTCCAAACACAAGGATGGTTATTATGGCCAAACAGTTCTATTTTTGTTTCATCAGACCAGAGGACATTTCTCCAAAAAGTACGATCTTTGTCCCCATATGCAGTTGCCAACCGTAGTCTGGATTTTTTTATGGCGGTTTTGGAGCACTGGCTTCTTCCTTGCTGAGCGGCCTTTCAGGTTATGTCGATATAGGACTCGTTTTACTGTGGATATAGATACTTTTGTACCTGTTTCCTCCAGCATTTTCACAAGGTCCTTTGCTGTTGTTCTGGGATTGATTTGCACTTTTCGCACCAAAGTACGTTCATCTCTAGGAGACAGAACGCGTCTCCTTCCTGAGCGGTATGACGGCTGCGTGGTCCCATGGTGTTTATACTTGCATACTATTGTTTGTACAGATGAACGTGGTACCTTCAGGCATTTGGAAATTGCTCCCAAGGATGAACCAGACTTGTGGAGGTCTACAATTTATTTTCTGATGTCTTGGCTGATTTCTTTTGATTTTCCCATGATGTCAAGCAAAGAGGCACTGAGTTTGAAGGTAGGCCTTGACATACATCCACAGGTACACCTCCAATTGACTCAAATTATGTCAATTAGCCTATCAGAAGCTTCTAAAGCCATGACATTATTTTCTGGAATTTTCCAAGCTGTTTAAAGGCACAGTCAACTTAGTGTATGTAAACTTCTGACCCACTGGAATTGTGATACAGTGAAATAATCTGTCTGTAAACAATTGTTGGAAAAATTACTTGTGTCATGCACAAAGTAGATGTCCTAACCGACTTGTTAACAAGAAATTTCTGGAGTGGTTGAAAAACAAGTTTTAATGACTCCAACCTAAGTGTATGTAAACTTCCGACTTCAACTGTGTGTGTGTGTATATATATATATATATACATATACACACAAAGTATGTGTCATGTTTTGTTCCTTTACATGATACTTCTATAGCACAGTTTAACAGGATCTCAACAACTGACGTAGACAGCTTTTTGTTTTTCAGCTGGTGTTCTGGTTTTCTTGGTTCTGCTGCTGGGCATTGCTGGTTTCTTAGCGTACAGATATGGCTACATTCCTTGGAGAAACAAACATCCGTGAGTACCTTTCATGACCTGCAGCAACAATAGTCCTCAGAGTGTACAGCCAGTCAGCTGAGCTGTCCAAAGTTAATTCAGAGAGGATAAACGTATCATTTAGGACTGAACACAACCTTTCCTTTGTTCATCACACACCACATCAGATTTCCTCTTGCACAGCTAGCTCGGCTGGGTCGGGACTACCTTAACACCAACAGGGAAAACCAGAGGTGAGTCAGACTCAGTCAACCTGAGGACATTTTTAGTAGTTACGTGGTTTAATGTGCTGAAGTGTTTCATGATACATGACTAAATATCAGTTATCATGCCAGACAACAGCTTAGAGCAGCAAGAAGTAAGACGTGTTGTTGTTGTAACTTCTCTAAGGGACAACGGAGATCCTGATGATCCAGCTGCTGAGGACGCTGCGTCTCTCCGATCTGCGCTTGTCGTTGGCAGGTTAGACAGCCTATCTATTGAATGTAATGTTTATGCTCCTACTATACTTCATGTCTTCCTCAATCTATAACTGCATTTGTCCCTTTGAACCATCAGGGACCAGGGGGATGGGGTGGAAGAGGAGAGGGGGCCACCACACAGTCAGGAGACACATGTTGAGTCCTCTCTGCTGAATGGGCATCTTGTGAACAGGTTAACCTTTCTCTGAGAAAGACCCTCATTACTTCATTACCGGTTGGGTCTCATTATCCTCAGTCAGTGCTGATCCCATGAGTCATTGATCCCACAGGTTTAATAGAAGGACCAGTTTGTTTAACACATGATCCTTATATTCTAATACCTGTAATACCTAATGAGCATGGTAAATGCTCATGCATGTTAAAAAAATGTTTAGCAGTCAAGGAGAGAGAGGTGAACCAAGCGAGAGGTTCGTTCAGCCAATGGGCAGTGAGGGAACAGATACTGAATTCTCTCAGAAGAGACATGCTGGATTTCCTCTGGTCAATGGAAACCATAAGGCCAGGTAAACTTTACCACATGATGAATACCTTGATAGATCTTCATTGAATGATACAGATATAGGATCTTAATATGAGTCAGTTTGCTACAGCAGGAAAATAATCCTGCAGCAACAGGAATGTGAATTATTATGTGGATCATAATTAATGGACATTTTTGGAAGAGTTGATACATTTTTCATGAGGGCAAATCAAATCGGTCATTTTAAAGTGGAAATTACCAACTTTAGAAGCAAACAAAAGAGTGATCAAATTAAGATCGTACCTCTGTAATCTCACAATGGGTCATGTAATAACGTTTGTCTTGTGGTGGATCAATATTGATACATCCACAACTCATTGGGTATAATGTCACCAACCCCATTTTCCCACTGTTCATGTTAGCCTCTTTCTCTATAGGGGACAGTATTATGGTGGATCATGAATGTGAATGTTGATGTCTTATTTCTCCAACAGGGTTAACGATGAGACTAAGGAAGTGACTCCTGGTGCACAGAGTCCAGGACCTCCTCAGATGAATGGAGGACCTCCCATGTCTGACAGGTGATATTGTAACTATTGCTAAAGTAACACTGTTCTGAGCTTTTTCTCCACTGTATTTTAATTGTAGGTACAGGATTGTATAATAGCCATGTTTCCTGATCCAGCCTGTCTTACTGTGTTCTGTGTCTAAGGTTGGAGAACAACCATGTTGGTCAGCGGATGAAGAAAACTGCTCTGGTGAACAAGCAGGACCAGGACTGGTTAACAATGGCATGAAGCCAGTTGAAAATATATAGCATATAAGATGAAACTAAGTGAAAATATAACATGATATACACTGTAATATAGAACAGTATAATATAATATGACATTATATAATATCGTAACACTTACTTGAAGCTGCTTCTTGTATAGTGTTATATATTCTAATGAATGCATTCTTAACAACATGAATGATGCATTAATGCATACATAGGACATAACTGTATAGTAAAATGCTAGTATAATACTGTGCTGGTAAGCTGCTAGCTGTGGGGTTGCCCCCAGCTGTGGTTTCTGTTATTCAGAGAATCTACGCTCAACTGTGGTTCAAATCCATAGTTTTTAGCTTAGTTGTTACCGTAAACTAGCACTTCTTAGAGACAAAGTTATGGAAAATGCTGTATAACTACTTACCATTCTGAAGTGTAACAGTCAGGTTTTTATGTAACAATTGTTAATCCCTTTTTTAAATGTTTATTTATATATTTGTTTGATTTTATTGAATTAGTATGACTAATGCTTCAATGACCATGCATTATTTTACACTCCCGTATAAAGGGATATTATTTTACCCTCCCGTACAGAGGGATATTATTTTACCCGACCGTATAGAGGGATATTATTTTACCCGGCCATATAGAGGGATATTATTTTACCCTCCCGTATAAAGGGATATTATTTTACCCTCCCGTACAGAGGGATATTATTTTACCCGACCGTATAGAGGGATATTATTTTACCCGACCGTATAGAGGGATATTATTTTACCCGACCGTATAGAGGGATATTATTTTACCCGACCGTATAGAGGGATATTATTTTACCCTCCCGTACAGAGGGATATTATTTTACCCGACCGTATAGAGGGATATTATTTTACCCGACCATATAGAGGGATATTATTTTACCCGACCGTATAGAGGGATATTATTTTACCCTCCCGTATAAAGGGATATTATTTTACCCTCCTGTATAGAGGGATATTATTTTACCCGACCGTATAGAGGGATATTATTTTACCCTCCCGTATAAAGGGATATTATTTTACCCTCCCGAATAGAGGGATATTATTTTACCCGACCGTATAGAGGGATATTATTTTACCCGACCGTATAGAGGGATATTATTTTACCCGACCGTATAGAGGGATATTATTTTACCCTCCCGTATAGAGGGATATTATTTTACCCTCCTGTATAGAGGGATATTATTTTACCCTCCCGTATAGAGGGATATTCTTTTAGTGACTAAAACATTTTCCATTATTTGTATCCAAAATATATTTAATTAAAACATATAATTTTCTTCTCATACCGCATGCTGTATTTTCTTCAAATTTAATTGGAGCACAGAGACACCCTTTAGGAGCGGAAGACAATCTGCTCATCTCTAATATCCTACTTGGATGAGAAAGGTAATGCAGAGGTGTGAAACAGAGGACACTACTCTGTAGCAAACACTAACAGAGAGGAGAGAACACTGTGGTGCCGAGATGGGGGGGATAAAGGAGAATCATAGCCTACTATCACTACCTTGACACATACTGTATAATAGAGGAACACAGCTAAATCCAAACACTTGAGGGCAGGAAAGAACCAGGAAGAACCCAGTGACATCACCAGTGCTGGTTCAGTCTGAGTTTAATAGCTGACTGTCTATTATTACAGCGATGTTAGGTTCTGTGGGTGATGTGTACTACTCATGCCATCTCAGAGTGCCCAAAATGGCCACTAACCTTGGCAAGGGCTATTTTTACCTTTCTGCTGAGATGGCCTCACCTCTGTGGCTGTGTGAGTGCTGGGGAGTGGAGGAGGGTATCTGGGGTGTCACGGAGGCTGTGTGAATGATGCAGATTCCCCCTCTATCTGTCTGCCTAGTAGGCCCTAGGCGTGTGTTTACGTGTGTCTTTTATTGTAACAGTGCTGAAGTGTGGGGTGACTGGGTGGTCAAGGCTGGAGAGCTCCCCCACAGTGACTACCACTGAGGGGGGCACAGTAGGGGCCAGGAGAGGGAGGAGTGTGTGTATCATACATGTACTACAATGTATGAAACACACACATTATATTTGTATGAAACACACACACACACACACACACACACACACACACACACACACACACACACACACACACACACACACACACACACACACACACACACACACACACACACACACACACCAAGCGGACAGAGCAAAGGAGCAGAGGGACAGGATTGATGATGATGGTAGTAGGAAGCCATATAATTATGAATTAAGACGCTCTGATGCACATAATAATTAGCTAAGAGCTAATTAGCTAACGATCAGATTCTACAATGGCCAGGATTATGAGCCATTAAGGAAAAGAACCCCTCCAGGAGACACTTATCAAACACTGATGACACACTATCAGTAACAAGGAGCTTTCAAGGGAGGCTGGATACTGTACTACAAACCTCTTCACTTTTCACTTTTCACCTCTTCACTCTTCACTGTACTACAAACCCCGGACCTCCCGGGTGGCGCAGTGGTCTAGGGCACTGCATCGCAGTGCTAGCTGCGCCACCAGAGTCTCTGGGTTCGCGCCCAGGCTCTGTCGCAGCCGGCCGCAACCGGGAGGTCCGTGGGGCGACGCACAATTGGCATAGCGTCGTCCGGGTTAGGCCGGTAGGGATATCCTTGTCTCAGTATGTAATGTAAATGTAATAAAATGTATGCACTCTACTGTAAGTCGCTCTGGATAAGAGCGTCTGCTAAATGACTAAAATGTAAAATGTAAAATGTTCAATGTAGGGCCCTCACATCACAAACTATAAGTTAAGGGGAAGTGAACACTACATAAACATTCATGCTTGTAGTTTGTTGTTGCCATGGCAAACTCACTAATGTAGTTTCACTTCCTGTGAATGGCCGGCTTTCTGCTATGAAACATCCAAAATGGTGGTTGTACAGTACTGCACCATACTGCTATCCATGTGATCTGCAGTTTGCATTATCATACGGCTCACTAAGTCTACGGTATACCTAAGCAGCTCTTCACATGTTTTAAGTAATCTGCCCAGCCCTGACTGAAACCACCCACCTCTGTTCTCAATGTCTGCCACTGGTGCTCAGGACCAGTGGTTATGAACAACCGTTGATTTCTCAGCATGAACTAACCCTCCTCACCCTCCTCAACATAGAATAACCTTGTTGGTCGTCTTCCAATCATGGTGGGCGTACAGGACCAGTCGCTAACCAACCAACCCTGAGTGGGAGTGAGAGCATGACTCGTATAGAAACAACGTCTCCTTTCTCTCGCCTTTCTTTGATTGTTTTGTTTGTTTGAAGGCCTTGGATTGAAGACAAGAAAAATAATCAACCCACCCACAGTTACATCTGCATGTGGTTGAGAAGAGAGCTTACTCAGAGCAAGGCAGAGGCAGGGATCTTGTACTCCTGTTGGTACGAGGCTGAGGTTTAATACACCACCGTACTCAGATCCCATCACCCTGCAGGCCAATCCATGAATAAATCATTAGCACTTAAAGACACCTTTTCATTTTCAGCTTGAAAGAGACCCACACAGCATTAGAATGAATACACATGGAAAGATTGTAGGGAAACTCTAGTCCATTATTGACACAAGGTAGTTCGATTTTAAATAGTTTTTTATTAATATGTGCTGATACAGGGTCGCGCTGACCTGCGATGATGCAAACGCTCACAGAAAACCACCACCCCTTTGGCCCAGATAGACAGACAGCTGTCAAAGCAATGACGTGAGAAAAGAATCACACATCAGTCCTCAAATAAAAAAAGAACAAAACTGAATCAAGGTTTTACATCAACCTGTCTTTAGAAAGGATTCAGCAGTACAGAATAAATGAATGGAGAAAAACCCGTCAAATCTAAGAGAAGTACTCTAAATGGAGATGTACACATTATCATCACCCCAATGGCACACGATCAGTACTCAGTCCTCAAAGTTCCTACTGATGATGAACCTCCCAAACTGAGCCCTTCCATCCATACACCCAGCAACAGTTCTACCAGTCGTCACTCATCTCTTACCAACACTTCTCTGCCTTAGACTGTCTACCTGTCTGCTCATTCCTAATGTCTAATACTGTTTGGCTGGGTCTGACCAATGAACATACTGACTTGCTACTAACAGCATCACAGCCCCTCCTACAGTATAGAGCCCAGAACACCTCATGCACATTTCCCAGACACTGCCCTTGTACACTTACAGCCATGCAGAACACTCACCAATAGACCTTGATAGGTGGCTGGCCACTTAGACCAGCATCTCTAGCCTACAGTGACCAGTCAGCCTCGTGGGGAGTATGTGTGTCCCATGGAGCTGCTCACTACAGAGATGGTTCATCAGTGTCCCATAGCGTTAGTCATCCACACATGCAGAGTTTCAGACACAGTTTAGATCAGAGTCACACAGTCAGAGGAGCCAGAGTACTGGGATGTGTGTTCAGAAATAGAAAAACATGCCTACAAAAATGAATAGGTCAACGTCAGCCTGCTCCTAACTCCTACGGTTACGTGGATCGACTTTGAACATGTAAACGGTAAATCCCTTATGATCTTTTATGATCTCTAGCGCCACTTCACTGTACACAGTAGTTTAAACTACCTAACCTGACTGGACATGAATGTGTGTTACTATGCATGTAGTGTGTGTGTGTGTGTGTGTGTGTGTGTGTGTGTGTGTGTGTGTGTGTGTGTGTGTGTGTGTGTGTGTGTGTGTGTGTGTGTGTGTGTGTGTGTGTGTGTGTGTGTGTGTGTGTGTGTGTGTGTGTGTTGATTTTGGACCAGAGGTTCCGGGTGTAGAGTACCCAGCCTACCCTACCCAGAAATCCATCTGTTGTAGTCCCACCCTGTGTATAGAAGATGGCCGCCGCTTTGAGCCATAACTCAGCTCCATGGACGGACAGTTACCCAACACAAAAATAAACAGCACAATCCTTGTCACTGCATTTGTGTAATCATACTCCTACATATTCTTAAAACTATGATATATGTACTGTATATAGTCATGTGGACACGTAACAAGAGACCAATAACAAAATAGTACTAATTTATTATTCTCTATAGGAAAGCCTGTTGCATTCCTTATCACTCTGAAAATCTCCCTTGTCCAGTAGATGTGGCAGTTGATTCCTATTATATCTCAATAATTTCACTACACAGACAGAGACCTCTGTGTTACTGTTACAATGGGTTTGTGAGGCCAGTGGAGTTGATCTAATGCGCCTGGTTAGTTGATCAACTGGAACCTCCTGACTCCTCACCACGGCAACAGTAAGGCATCTAGAACAATAAATCACATCCTTATCTCTGCTTCCTGTATAACCTTGCACGAACACACAGACACACTGACACTCTTCCCCCCACACACACTCTGTCCCTGGCTAACTGTGACATCACATGTCCTGACACCGCTCCCTTTATGGCAGTTCCCTGGGGATAGACTACATGACCCAGTGCTCTCCTCTCCTCCGCTCCGCTGCAGAGGAACCACTGACATGTTTTCACACTAACGCAGAGGTCACAGGATATGGGCATCACAAATCTGGGAGAGAAACAGTCCATCTGAGAAGGTCAGCAGCAGGGCAACGTTACTGTCAGATCACAGTGTCCTCCGCTGTCTATTGGAACACTGAGAGATGACTGTTCTACCGGGGTAGAGCTACAGGTGCCGCAGACTGAAGGGACAGACTGACTCCAACTCTATCCTATAAGAACCTTCAATCCACCTGCCTGCACACATGGAGGTAGGGGCTAGATGCACGGGCAGGGAGTAGTGGGCTGGAAGTGGGTGAGAGAGTGAGGGGGAGGGAGGGAGAGAGTGTGTTTGTGTGTGTATGTGTGTGTGTGTATAGAGGTCTCTCCCTCTGTGGTCTCAGCCCAGTAAATGATTAGCCAGTGTTATTATCCTAATCAGAGGTAACATAGGGATTTAGATGGGGGTGAAACTCCCATTGAGCAGGACTCTGGGTCCTACAGTGCTTTCTGCTGTATAATCACTAGCATTACCACAATACAGTGCGGCTCCACTGTTTATTGAGATATCAATCTGGTGTAAACAAAGCTTTAGACAAACAAATTAACTCCAAACAAAACTCTGGGATTAATGCTGGGCTAAAATAGAGCCCATTGGTGGGATGGAGAGAGAGAGAGAGAGAGAGAGAGAGAGAGAGAGAGAGAGAGAGAGAGAGAGAGAGAGAGAGAGAGAGAGAGAGAGAGAGAGAGAGAGAGAGAGAGAGAGAGAGAGAGAGAGAGAGAGAGAGAGAGAGAGAGAGAGAGAGAGAGAGAGAGAGAGAGAGAGAGAGAGAGAGAGAGAGAGCCTACACAGGAGATGGTGATGCAGGTTCTTCCCCTCCTGGTGAGTCTGTCGGTACACAGTGTCTGTCCCTGTGAGGTTACCAGCTAAAGGTAAACTTTGTAGATCACATCAATAAAGGTGTAGGAGGTGATGATGATAATGATGGCGGTCAATGTAGGGCATTCATTCACTTTTCTTTATTCCTTCTAATCAAAATACATTCAATTGTCCATTGCTGACCGGTCAATGCTCCTATTGAATTAACTATGAGCTGCAAGGCCAATGTTTAATTCATATTTCCAGTAACAAGCAAAAGAAAATGTGCATAATTATCGGATCCTTCTGTAAACACAGACATACACAGCGGTCCAGTGGTAGGCATATAGTAACACTACCCAACCAGGCCGTTTCCAATGTTAAACCAAGTCAGACACACCAGCACAGTATTGCACACATGCCTCCTGTAGAATACCTGGGATGCTGATGACAGGGCCTCCTATCTGAGTCTGAACTAAGAGAGATTCCTCTACCAAGAAGAAATGGAGGAAAAACCGAATATATTCTTAATTCTATCCCGGCTCTCAATCCTTCTCTTTCTCCCCCAAGAGCCACAACTAAAGTCAATGTGCCCTTTAGGACTCTTTAGGAAGAAGTGGGACACCCAGGCCCTAACCAAATGTCACCCTGAAGTGGACGCTGGAGAATCCATCTACTTGCCTAAATGTACTGCACATTTAAATGGGCTTATTTCAGCATTCGCATTGCACAGCTCAGCTCAGCTATGTAAGAGATCTTGAAAAATAAAAAATAAAGCATGAATAAATGAACATAGAAATAAATATTCCAAATACATAAATAAATATAGAGATAAATAAAGCATTAGAAAAATACATAAATAAAGAGCTTTTTAAGGTTGGGACAGACTTTAGGGGGAAGGAACCTCATGAATACGTCTCTGGTTTGATGGATGGTTTCTCTCTGGAATCGCTTTCATACGGCAACGCAACATTCTGACATTCTGGTCCCATTGGTCAACTCTGCCTGTCATTCTGACTGGATGGTCCCATTGGTCAACTCTGCCTGTCATTCTGACTGGATGGTCCCATTGGTCAACTCTGCCTGTCATTCTGACTGGATGGTCCCATTGGTCAACTCGGCCTGTCATTCTGACTGGATGGTCCCATTGGTCAACTCTGCCTGTCATTCTGACTGGATGGTCCGATTGGTCAACTCTGCCTGTCATTCTGACTGGATGGTCCCATTGGTCAACTCTGCCTGTCATTCTGACTGGATGGTCCCATTGGTCAACTCTGCCTGTCATTCTGACTGGATGGTCCCATTGGTCAACTCTGCCTGTCATTCTGACTGGATGGTCCCATTGGTCAACTCTGCCTGTCATTCTGACTGGATGGTCCCATTGGTCAACTCTGCCTGTCATTCTGACTGGATGGTCCCATTGGTCAACTCTGCCTGTCATTCTGACTGGATGGTCCCATTGGTCAACTCTGCCTGTCATTCTGACTGTACTGTCTGTGTCTGAAATGGCACCCTATTCCCTACATAGTGGACAACTTTTGCCCTGGTGAAAAGTTGTGCACTATGGTTCCATTTTGAACACAGCATGCGTCTTTGTTCCAAGTTCTGTCTTTGTTCGCATAGGGCTCTGGTCAATAGTAGTTCACTACATAGGGCTCTGGTCAATAGTAGTTCACTACATAGGGCTCTGGTCAATGGTAGTTCACTACATAGGGCTCTGGTCAATAGTAGTTCACTCCATAGGGCTCTGGTCAATAGTAGTTCACTACATAGGGCTCTGGTCAATAGTAGTTCACTACATAGGGCTCTGGTCAATAGTAGTTCACTCCATAGGACTCTGGTCAATAGTAGTTCACTACATAGGGCTCTGGTCAATAGTAGTTCACTACATAGGGCTCTGGTCAATAGTAGTTCACTACATAGGGCTCTGGTCAATAGTAGTTCACTACATAGGGCTCTGGTCAATAGTAGTTCACTACATAGGGCTCTGGTCAATAGTAGTTCACTACATAGGGCTCTGGTCAATAGTAGTTCACTACATAGGGCTCTGGTCAATAGTAGTTCACTACATAGGGCTCTGGTCAATAGTAGTTCACTCCATAGGGCTCTGGTCAATAGTAGTTCACTACATAGGGCTCTGGTCAATAGTAGTTCACTACATAGGGCTCTGGTCAATAGTAGTTCACTCCATAGGGCTCTGGTCAATAGTAGTTCACTACATAGGGCTCTGGTCAATAGTAGTTCACTGCATAGGGCTCTGGTCAATAGTAGTTCACTACATAGGGCTCTGGTCAATAGTAGTTCACTACATAGGGCTCTGGTCAATAGTAGTTCACTACATAGGGCTCTGGTCAATAGTAGTTCACTACATAGGGAGGCCCTGGTCAATAGTAGTTCACTCCATAGGGCTCTGGTCAATAGTAGTTCACTACATAGGGCTCTGGTCAATAGTAGTTCACTACATAGGGCTCTGGTCAATAGTAGTTCACTACATAGGGCTCTGGTCAATAGTAGTTCACTACATAGGGAGGCCCTGGTCAATAGTAGTTCACTCCATAGGGCTCTGGTCAATAGTAGTTCACTACATAGGGCTCTGGTCAGTAGTAGTTCACTGCATAGGGCTCTGGTCAATAGTAGTTCACTCCATAGGGCTCTGGTCAATAGTAGTTCACTCCATAGGGCTCTGGTCAATAGTAGTTCACTACATAGGGCTCTGGTCAATAGTTGTTCACTCCATAGGGAGGCCCTGGTCAGTACTGCACTACATATGAAATAGGGTGCCATTTCGAACAAACCCTGTCATTGTTCCTTGCTCAAGATCCTGTGAGGCAGCCTGAAGTGTCCCAGTTTTACGTTGGTAGCTGAACCCTCAGGAACAGCCACACAGACGCAGCTGGCTACCCTTGTCTTTGAGATGGAAGCTAATAGAATAAAAGGCTTTCTCCTAGATATAGAATTACTGTCCCCTTCCTCTGATGTGCATTCAATTCACCCAACAAAAATAGCTTTTTGAATGTACACACTTACAAAATTCCCACGAATATGGTACATATGCTTGAGCATATCACACACCCACATGTACACACACACTCTCCTGCACAAGTACGCACACACACAAACTCTCTCTCACACACACGCTCTCTCTCTCACACACACACACACACACACACACACACACACACACACACACACACACACACACACACACACACACACACACACACACACACACACACACACACACACACACACACACACACACACACACACACACACACACACAGGGAATTCATTGTCACATTAGGCTCTGGAATAATGCTGAAACTATTTGTTAGAAACAGCAAAATGAAAGACATTTTGATAGAAAACAAATGCTATCTGACATGCTAAAACCCATCATATTAAAATGATATCATTTAGTTATATCTAGGATATAACCTTTCAAACAATAAATTACTGACCAAAATCACATTATGGCTGCTGTCCTTGAACCACAATGCATTGGAACGCCCGTGATGAGGCACAGTATGACATGTTATTATGACATCTATCCCCCCTCCCCCCGCCCACACTGAGCACTTCCTGTCTGGGAATGTCAAAAGGTCAAACATTAACAACATGTAATGGATTATATTACATAAAATTGTGCCAGAACTTTTTTTTAAACGTTTTTATTTGTATGCAAAATCTACCACCCATCATACTCTTTCTCTCTCTCTGTTTTTCTGTTTGAGAGATTTTCACTGAATGGCACAGCACTAGTTATGACTCAAGAGAAGGACAGTGAGAGAGCAAGATAAAGACGGGCAGAGAGATAGAGTGCATCATTCAGCTCACAAACTCCAAAACATTTTCTTTTTTTCTTTTGTTGTTTTGTTGCAGTACAAGAAGTCAGTTTGTAGTATTTCTTACTTTTTTGTTGCTTTTCTTCATCTGGTTTCTCTATTTACACGGTAGGAGTAGAGTAAGTACTGTAGTTTGTGTGGTTCATATGTACAGGGTTAGACTTGCGTAACGGCTGAAGTGGTTCCAACATTTAGAGTCCATTCTGTCACAACCACACACAGGTGACGTGTACACATCCATTGAAGAGGGCATCCATTCTTAAAGGGTGCACAATCTGTCCCTTAATAACCCTCCGGGTGATGCAATAGAAAGTCACCAAGATAACATATTCTTCTCCAAAGTTAGTAAAGCAGTCTTTTACTTTTCAAATGTCTGAAGAAAATAACAAAAAAGCCCCCCCCCACCCAAAAAAGTCCTTGTCCGTTCCTCGAGTCCTAAAGATCTATCTCTTGACCCCTGACCCCTCAAACAGCCTTCCTGTCCTGTGGTGTACTTCCTACTTCCTCAGTCTCTCCTCTAGTTCTGTACATAAGAGTCAGTTCATAGCAAGATAAAATAAAGGCAACTACTCTTAGGCAGCTCCAACTGCCTTGTCTGAACAATTGTTCTGGCTTCTTTTTACTCAGATGGAGGGTTGTGTCTGATGTTCAGAAACAAGCACTTCTGTGAGTGAGTGTGTGTGTGTGTGTGTATGTCTGTGTGTGTGCGAATGCTCCAGCTTCTGTTCTGGCTGGGAAAATGTATTTTTGGCAACACTGAAGTAGCTTTCAGAGATTTTTTTCCTATGGTATAATAGGCTACTACAGTATATCCCCTGTCTCCACAGCTAACTACACCGAGCAAATGATGAGTGAACAAAAAGAGAGATGGAACATGAAAAAGGGAAAGAGAAAAGGGAACTAGAAAATGAGAACCATTTCTCTAGAGGAATGTTTGTAGAAATTCAGTGAAATTAAATAAAATTGACTTTGAACAAAGTTAAGTTGAGAAATATCTGTAGCTCTGTAAGGTATAAGGGGTTTGTTGGATTGGTACATTCAGAGTGCTGGACTTGGCATCTGTCTGCTGCGTGCCAAGAGAAAGGGGGATGTTGAAGAGAGAGAAGGAGAGAGCGGGTGAATGTTCCAGAGAAGAACAACTCAGCCATCATTCATCTCCACCAGACAGCGGAGGTTCTCTAGGATAAGACTGTTGCCGTGGAGACAGCTAAAACTCTCCTTAAATGTAAATTTGTTAGCTCATCTTTCAATACAAATAAAGAGGGAAATAAAGGCAACCAATCAAGCAGGAAGTGGAGAGGAGCGAGAGAAAGAGAGAGAGGCGGGTTCTGAGGAGGCAACCAGCCAGCCTTCATCCTCATCATCTTGGTCCCCGTCCGCATCCTCCCGGTTCCAGTCACAGGCTGGTGACCAGCTGCATCTGTCCATCTCCCTCGCTGTGGGTGGGCTCCTGGCCGGGATGCCCCTCCCCCTCCCTGCTGGGCCTCCTGGGGGGCGGGGCCTGGTAGAAGGTCTGCATGGGTGCTCCTCGAGACCCCAGGGCGGGCCTCCCAGAGCTGTAATAGAGCTCCTCAGGGGGCTGGGCCGAGCGGGGCACCACCTCCAGGGGCTCGGGGCTACTGTCTGGGTAGGGCGAGTCTCGCAGGTTGGTGATGCTGGTGTACAGGGAGTCCCTGGCGGGAGAGTCAGGCCCCTGTCCCCCAGACCCCTGGCCTCCGGCGCTGTGCCCACTGTGGCCGCTGTGGCCCAGGCTCTCTGTGAGGTCGGCCGTGTAGCTCTCTGACTCCTCGGGGTCAGACTGGTAAAGGACAGACTGGGCTCTCTGCAGCAGCAGCGGCTCCTCCAGGGCTTTGTAGAGCAGCTCCATGTCCTGCGGCGTCCTCTGGTGCCCGCCTTCTCTGGACAGGAAGTCCTCGTCGTCGTCTAGGCTGATGCTCGGCTCTGGCACAGCTACTCCCGTGCCTCGGCCTACTCCGCCGTGAGGAGGGCCCCTCGCCAGACTACCACAGACCCTATCCCCGCCCCCAGCTCCTCCCCCACGCAGGTTGTTGTGCACCAGCTCAGAGATGATCATCTTCTCGAAGGCAGCTGCGTCAGACAGGTTGCGCCGTATTCCGTCACCGCCCAGGGTCTCAGACCCGCGGGGGTTGAGGAGGGGAGGGGGGGTGTCTGCACACCCCATGCCCCCGCCCAGGAAGTCACAGCTGCCCCCGCCGCCGCCCACCGGCCCCACGCTGCGGAGGGAGTAGCTGTTGTTGAAGTTACCATTGAGGGGCAGGGTGTCCATACCACATGGTTCACGGGCCTTACACAGAGTGTTCTCTGCACAAAAACACAGCACACACAACACATAGGGGTTATTAAATATAATTATGACTTAAACATTATTATTTGGAGAAAATATAATATTTGTGTAAACACTATAATACACACTGATAGTAACATAAAGGTTTATAGACGTGGACATACTTGGGTCACGGAAGGTTCCTGTAGATCCATGGAGAAGTCACAAAGAAAGGAATGAAAAATACTGGTGAGTGAGTCACTTTTACTCCTCCTCTCTCTCTCTCTTTCATCACTCTCTCTCTCTGTTGCTCTATTTTGCTCTCCCTCTCTCACCTACTCTCTCTACAATCAATAGCTTTTATTGCTATGATAAAGACTAACAAGAGAACACATCAGCCAATAATACCCACAACAAAAGTCAAACAGCTCAAACAAATATACAAGCCAATGTATTAGCCAGTAAGAGGCTTTGAAGCCAAGGGTCAGCCATATTGGCACTCCTCAGAAGAAGCAGTCCTTCATAGGAATTAATGGACTTATACGTATGTATAATAATTATAAGTATGTTAATTCAATGTTTCAGGAACACAATGACAGGTATTTTGATGTTGTAGTGGGGACAGTAATGTTAGAACCAAAAATGATATATCTTTTTTTATTTGATGTTTAGCTCTATAATATAATAAACGTGGCAAAAACAAATGTAGACATTAATAAATGCTTTTCCATAGCTTCCCCCCCAAAATGTTACAACGGTGAGGGTGTGACAAGATGGAGGAGTAGTGGCTTCAAAACACTAGTCATCTAGTGTAAATCATCTATAAATCATTGATAAAACACAGGCACACAAACACACACGGCCTCATAAACAAACACACAACATGTAGTTTTGACATGATAATCCACCATAATTTACACACACACACACACACACACACACACACACACACACACACACACACACACACACACACACACACACACACACACACACACGCACACGCACACGCACACACACACACAAACCACTGGGGTATATTCTGCTGTTTGCGAGCCTGTGATTCAGTGCATCCATAATGCATGCACCACCATCTCATAAAGTAGCAGTAATGCTTATTCTACGACGCGCCTTCAACTCACCAAAAAATGTTGTGATTTTCCTCCCAAATTGCCATCATCAGAGTGATCGCATCGAAATGAGAGGCATGGCGAGGCATGGCTTCCCTAAGCAAATCCGCGTTAGACTGCGGTTCGGTGTGGATTTAATTTTTAATGCGTGGTATGATTTTAATCAAGACTCGTCGGCGGTTGCTATGGCGGTGGTGGAAGGGCTAATTAGACATTCTAATGAAGTACACTTCCTACTTCCTCTCCTCTCAGGGTTCTAAAAATGTCCCTGCCGCTGCTGAGCCGGACCCCGTGGCCGTCAGGCTGCCTGACGCATTGTGCAGAGAGTGTTTAAAATATTAAACAGAGATGCTGTCTACAATTTCAGGCCTCTACGACGACACAACTTGCTGCTACTATAGTAACTCTCTACTGGCTGGCACACTCCCACTCAGTCAGGCAGGGAGCACACAGATAGAGAAGAGAGAGAGGAGGGAGCACAGAGCAAGTACTCTGGATAGCTCTACTACTTAAGACCTACAGTACTATGAGAGTACTCTGGATAGCTCTACTACTTAAGACCTACAGTATTATGAGAGTACTATGGATAGCTATACTACTTAAGACCTACAGTATTATGAGAGTACTCTGGATAGCGCCTCTACTTAAGACCTACAGTATTATGAGAGTACTATGGATAGCTCTACTACTTAAGACCTACAGTATTGTCACACCCTGGCCTTAGTTATCTTTGTTTTCATTATTTTAGTTAGGTCAGGGTGTGACATGGGGAATGTATGTGTTTTGGTTTGTCTAGGGGTTTGTACGTTTAATGGGTCAGTGTCTTGTCTAGGTGTTTGTATGTCTATGGCTGCCTAGATTGGTTCTCAATTAGAGGCAGCTGTGGTTTATTGTCTCTGATTGAGAGCCATATTTAAGGCAGCCATAGGCATTTGGGTTTTGTGGGTAATTGTCTATGTTGTACGTTTGTAGCTTGTGTGTGCACTTACGTTTATAGCTTCACAATCGTTTCTTGTTTTGTTTCGTTTTGTTATAGTGTTCGTTGCGTGTTTTTCCCTTCTCGAAATAAAAGAGAATGTATTTTGCACACGCTGCGCCTTGGTCCTCTCTCTCACCCATAGACGATCGTGACAGAATTACCCACCAGAATCGGACCAAGCGGCGTGTAAAGCAGCAACAGGAGCAATACACACAGGATTTATGGCAAAGGGAGCAGGATCTGGGCTACACTAAGTGGGAGGAGATCGACAGGTGGGCGATCGACCCAGGGCGAGTGCCGGAGCCCGCCTGGGATTCTCTGGCGCAGTGCGAGGAGGGATACCGGCGAATGGAGGCAGCACGAAGACGCGGTAGGAAGCCTGTGAGTCAGCCCAAAACATTTCTTGGGGGGGGGGGGCTAAAAGGGAGTGTGGCGAAGTCAGGTAGGAGACCTGCGCCTACTCCCTGTACTTACCGTGGAGAGCGAGAGTACGGGCAGACACCGTGTTACGCAGTAGAGCGCATGGTGTCTCCTGTACGCGTGCATAGCCCGGTTCGGTACATTCCAGCTCCACGTATCGGCCGGGCTAGATTGAGCATTGAGCCAGGTGCCATGAAGCCGGCTCAACGCGTCTGGTCTCCAGTGCGTCTCCTCGGGCCGGCTTACATGGCACCAGCCTTACGCATGGTGTCCCCGGTTCGCCTACATAGCCCGGTGCGGGTTATTCCACCTCCCCGCACTGGTCGGGCGACGGGGAGCATACAACCAGGTAAGGTTGGGCAGGCTCAGTGCTCAAGGGAGCCAGTACGCCTGCACGGTCCGGTATTTCCGGCGCCACCTCCCCACCCCAGCCCAGTACCACCAGTGCCTACACCACGCACCAGGCTTCCAGTGTGTCTCCAGAGCCCTGTTCCTCCTCCACGCACTCGCCCTATGGTGCGTGTCTCCAGCCCGGTACCACCAGTTCCGGCACCACGCACCAAGCCTCCTGTGCATCTCCAGAGTCCTGTGCTTCCTGTTGCTGCTCCCCGCACTAGCCTTGAGGTGCGTGTCCCCAGCCCGGTACCACCAGTGCCGGCACCACGCACTAGGCCAAATGTGCGTCTCCAGGGTCCAGTATGCCCTGTTCCTTCTCCCCGCACTAGCCTTCAGGTGCGTGTCCCCAGCCCGGTACCACCAGTTCCGGCACCACGCACCAGGCCTACAGTACGCCTCAGCCGGCCAGAGTCTGCCGTCTGCCCAGCGGCGCCTGAACTGCCCGTCTGCCCAGCCCCATCTGAGCCATCCATCTGCCCAGCGCCATCTGAGCCATCCGTCTGCCCAGCGCCATCTGAGCCATCCGTCTGCCCAGCACCATCTGAGCCATCCGTCTGCCCAGCTCCATCTGAGCCATCCGTCTGTCCCGAGCCATTAGAGCCGCCCGTCTGTCCCGAGCCGTCAGAGCCGTTCGTCAGTCAGGAGCCGCTAGAGCCGCCAGTCAGCCAGGATCTGCCAGAGCCGCCAACCAGCCAGGATCTGCCAGAGCCGCCAACCAGCCAGGATCTGCCAGAGCCGCCAACCAGCCAGGATCTGCCAGAGCCGCCAGTCAGCCAGGATCTGCCAGAGCCGCCAGTCAGCCAGGATCTGCCAGATCCGCCAGTCAGCCATGAGCAGCCAGATCCGTCAGCCAGCCATGAGCAGCCAGATCCGTCAGCCAGCCATGAGCAGCCAGATCCGTCAGCCAGCCATGAGCAGCCAGATCCGTCAGCCAGCCATGAGCAGCCAGATCCGTCAGCCAGCCATGAGCTGCCGTCCCTCAGTCCGGAGCTGCCGTCCCTCAGTCCGGAGCTGCCGTCCCTCAGTCCGGAGCTGCCGTCCCTCAGTCCGGAGCTACCCCTCAGTCCGGAGCTACCCATCCGTCCGGTGGCGCCCTCTGGGATGGTCTTCAGTCCGGGACTTGCTACAAGGGTCGCCGCTCCAGAGGCGCCACCAAAGCGGGTATTGACAATGGTGGAGTGGGGGCCACGTCCCGCACCCGAGCCGCCGCCATATTAAGGCCCACCCCGGACCCTCCCCTTCAATGTCAGGTTGTGCGGTCGGAGTCCGCACCTTTGGGGGGGGGGGGGGGTACTGTCACACCCTGGCCTTAGTTATCTTTGTTTTCATTATTTTAGTTAGGTCAGGGTGTGACATGGGGAATGTATGTGTTTTTGTTTGTCTAGGGGTTTGTACGTTTAATGGGTCAGTGTCTTGTCTAGGTGTTTGTATGTCTATGGCTGCCTAGATTGGTTCTCAATTAGAGGCAGCTGTGGTTTATTGTCTCTGATTGAGAGCCATATTTAAGGCAGCCATAGGCATTTGGGTTTTGTGGGTAATTGTCTATGTTGTACGTTTGTAGCTTGTGTGTGCACTTACGTTTATAGCTTCACGATCGTTTGTTGTTTTGTTTCGTTTTGTTATAGTGTTCGTTGCGTGTTTTTCCCTTCTCGAAATAAAAGAGAATGTATTTTGCACACGCTGCGCCTTGGTCCTCTCTCTCACCCATAGACGATCGTGACAAGTATTATGAGAGTACTATGGATAGCTCTACTGTAAGAATAGGGAATACAAAGTAGGACTACTACCTAAGGGCTACTGCCAGAGGATCTATCTAGTATACTACAATTGAAGTTGGAAGTTTACATACACATTAGCCAAATACATTTAAACTCAGTTTTTCACAATTCCTGACATTTAATCATAGTAAAAATTCCCTGTTTTAGGTCAGTTAGGATCACCACATTATTTTAAGAATGTGAAATGTCAGAATAATAGTATAGAGAATGATTTATTTCAGCTTTTATTTCTTTCATCACATTCCCAGTGGGTTAGACGTTTACATACACTCAATTAGTATTTGGTAGCATTGCCTTTAAATTGTTTAACTTGGGTCAAACGTTTCAGGTAGCCTTCCACAACCTTCCCACAATAAGTTGGGTGAATTTTGGCCCATTCCTCCTGACAGAGCTGGTGTAACTGAGTCAGGATTGTAGGCCTCCTTGTTCGCACATGCTTTTTCAGGTCTGCCCACACATTTTCTATAGGATTGAGGTCAGGGCTTTGTGATGGCCACTCCAATACCTTGACTTTGTTGTCCTTAAGCCATTTTGCCTCAACTTGTGAAGTATGCTTGGGGTCATTGTCCATTTGGAAGACCCATTTGCGACCAAGCTTTAACTTCCTGACTGATGTCTGTCACGATGTCTGTCATGTTCCTGACCTTATTTCCTTTGTTTTGTCTTTGTTTAGTATGGTCAGGACGTGAGTTGGGGTGGGCATTCTATGTTATGTGTTTCTATGTTGGGTTCATTTTCAATTAGCCTGATATGGTTCTCAATCAGGGGCAGGTGTTTTACGTTTCCTCTGATTGAGAACCATATTAAGGTAGGCTGTTCTCACTGTTTGTTTGTGGGTGATTGTTCCTGTGTCAGTGTTTGTGCCACACGGGACTGTTTCGTTCGTTAGTGTGTTCCTTCCTGTTCGTGCGTTCTTGTTTTATGTTCTCAAGTACAGGTCTGTTCACGTCGTTTTGTTATTTTGTCAAGTGTTCTTCGTGTTCGTCTTTCACAAATAAATATACTATGGATACATACCACGCTGCATATTGGTCCGATCCTTGCTCAACCTCAGACGAGGAGGAGGACGAGCGTTACACCTTTAAATTGTTTAGCTTGGGTCAAACGTTTCGGGTAGCCTTCCATAAGCTTCCCACAATAAGTTGGGTGAATTTTGGCCCATTCCTCCTGACAGAGCTGGTGTAACTGAGTCAGGTGTGTAGGCCTCCTTGCTCGCACATGCTTTTTCAGTTCTGCCCACAAATATTCTATAGGATTGAGGTCAGGGCTTTGTGATGGCCACTCCAATACCTTGACTTTGTTGTCCTTAAGCCATTTTGCCTCAACTTGTGAAGTATGCTTGGGGTCATTGTCCATTTGGAAGACCCATTTGCGACCAAGCTTTAACTTCCTGACTGATGTCTTGAGATGTTGCTTCAATATATCCACATCATTTTCTGCCTCATGATGCCATCTATTTTGTGACGTGCACCAGTCCCTCCTGCAGCAAAGCACCCCCACAACATGATGCTGCCACCCCCGTGCTTCACGGTTGGGATGTTGTTCTTCGGCTTGCAAGCCTCCCCCCTTTTTCCTCCAAACATAAGGATGGTTATTATGGCCAAACAGTTCTATTTTTGTTTCATCAGACCAGAGGACATTTCTCCAAAAAGTACGATCTTTGTCCCCATGTGCAGTTGCCAACCATGGTCTGGCTTTTTTTTTATGGCAGTTTTGGAGCAGTGGCTTCTTCCTTGCTGAGCGGCCTTTCAGGTGATGTCGATATAAGACTTGTTTTACTGTGGATATAGATACTTTTGTACCTGTTTCCTCCAGCATCTTCACAAGGTCCTTTGCTGTTGTTCTGGGATTGCGTACATGGTGTTTATACTTCCGTACTGTTGTTTGTACAGATGAACGTGGTACCTTCAGGTATTTGGAAATTGCTCCCAAGGATGAACCAGACTTGTTGAGGTCTACAATTTCTTTATTGAGGTCTTGGTTGATTTCTTTTGATTTTCCCATGATGTCAAGCAAAGAGGCACTGAGTTTGAAGGTAGGTCTTGAAATACATCCACAGGTACACCTCCAATTGACTCAAATGATGTCAATTAGCCTACCAGAAGCTTCTAAAGCCATGACATAATTTTCTGGAATTTTCCAAGCTGTTTAAAGGCACAGTCAACTTAGTGTATGTAAATGTCTGACCCACTGGAATTGTGACACAGTGAATTATAAGTGAAATAATCTGTCTGTAAACAATTGTTGGAAAAATTACTTGTGTCATGCACATTTCCAAAACTATAGTTTGTTAACAAGAAATTTGTGGAGTGGTTGAAAAATGGGTTTTTATGACTCCAACCTAAGTGTATGTAAACTTCCGACTTCAACAGTATATACACTGAGTGTACAAAACATTAAGGACACATTCCTAATATTGAGTTCCAAACCGATGCGCCTGGCACCTACTACCATACCCCGTTCAAAGGCACTTAAATCATTTGTCTTGCCCATTCACCCTCTGAATGGCACACATACATAATCCATGTCTCAATTGTCTCAAGGCTTAAAAATCATTTTTTAACCTGTCTCCTCCCCTTCATCTACACTGATTGGAGTGGATTTAACAGGTGACATCAATAAGGGATCATCGCTTTCACCTGGTCAGTCTATGTCATGGAAAGAGCAGGTGTTCTTAATGTTTTGTACACTCAGTGTATTTATAGTATTTAAATCCTACAATCAAAATGCTCCATAAACCCGAACAAATCAGATACATGAATCTGAATGGAGTCCACTGTCCCAATCACTCTAGCCACCGCTGTCTTCTGCTGTTCTCAGTGAATTATCACAGCATTATGTGACACATTTACTCTGGGGAGAGTCTGAGAAGGGAAGCTGTCCCCAAGATTTATCCTTCAGTCACAGATGAAGCTTTACTTCTAATCAATTTCTGCTTCTTCATATCAACAAGGCAGGATTAGAGACCTGGCCAGATGGCTAGGCAGTTGGCACGGCTCTCTCTCTCTCTACTGCTGAATCCGTCTGACAGATACATACACTCACCGCCAGTGAAACACACACACACTTTTTCCATCCTCCACACACAATGAGGCATAAAAAGACTAACAGACAGAAAAATATTGAGACGCAAAAAAACAAGAAAATATATTTGCATAATATGCAGAAGCACACGCACTACGGACGTACACACACACACACACACACACACACACACACACACACACACACACACACACACACACACACACACACACACACACACACATACTAAGGTTTACTTACCGGTGGAGTTGAAGACCCCAGGAGAAGGGGGAGTGAAGCTCTCAGCCAGTAGGGTGTTGTAGGGAGAGGTGCCGGTACGGGTCTGTAACACTGGGTTGGTCAGGAGGTGGTTTCCCATGGTGGCTAAGAGAAAGAGACATAACATCATAAAACATAAACATCTATTTACCATAAACATCTTCCTTACCATAAACATCTACTTAACCATAAACATCTACTTAGCCATAAACATCTATTTTACCATAAACATATATTTACCATAAACATCTACTTTACCGTAAACATCTACTTTACCATAAACATATATTTACCATAAACATCTACTTTACCATAAACATCTACTTTACCATAAACATCTATTTTACCATAAACATCTACTTTACATAAACATCTACTTTACCATAAACATCTATTTTACCATAAACATCTACTTTACATAAACATCTATTTTACCATAAACATCTACTTTACCATAAACATCTACTTTACCATAAACATCTACTTTACCATAAACATCTACTTTACCATAAACATCTACTTTACATAAACATCTATTTTACCATAAACATCTACTTTACCATAAACATCTACTTTACCATAAACATCTACTTTACCATAAACATCTATTTACCATAAAAATCTATTTTACCATATACATCTATTTACCATATACATCTACTTTACCATAAACATCTATTTTACCATATACATCTACTTTACCATAAACATCTACTTTACCATAAACATCTACTTTACCATAAACATCTACTTAACCATAAACATCTATTTTACCATAAACATCTACTTAGCCATAAACATCTATTTTACCATAAACATATATTTACCATAAACATCTACTTTACCATAAACATCTACTTTACCATAAACATCTACTTTACCATAAACATTTACTTTACTATAAACATCTATTTTACCATAAACATCTACTTTACCATAAACATCTACTTTACCATAAACATCTACTTAACCATAAACATCTATTTTACCATAAACATCTACTTAGCCATAAACATCTATTTTACCATAAACATATATTTACCATAAACATCTACTTTACCATAAACATCTACTTTACCATAAACATCTACTTTACCATAAACATTTACTTTACTATAAACATCTATTTTACCATAAACATATATTTACCATAAACATCTACTTTACCATAAACATCTACTTTACCATAAACATCTACTTTACCATAAACATTTACTTTACCATAAACATCTACTTTACCATAAACATCTACTTTACCATAAACATCTACTTTACCATAAACATTTACTTTACTATAAACATCTATTTTACCATAAACATATATTTACCATAAACATCTACTTTACCATAAACATCTACTTTACCATAAACATCTACTTTACCATAAACATTTACTTTACTATAAACATCTATTTTACCATATACATCTATTTACCATATACATCTACTTTACTATAAACATCTACTTTACCATAAACATCTACTTTACCATAAACATTTACTTTACCATAAACATTTACTTTACTATAAACATCTATTTTACCATAAACATATATTTACCATAAACATCTACTTTACCATAAACATCTACTTTACCATAAACATCTACTTAACCATAAACATCTACTTTACCATATACATCTACTTTACCATAAACATTTACTTTACCATAAACATTTACTTTACCATAAACATCTACTTAGCCATAAACATTTACTTTACCATAAACATCTACTTTACCATAAACATCTACTTAACCATAAACATCTACTTTACCATATACATCTACTTTACCATAAACATTTACTTTACCATAAACATCTACTTAGCCATAAACATTTACTTTACCATAAACATCTACTTTACCATAAACATCTACTTAGCCATAAACATCTACTTTACCATAAACATTTACTTTACCATAAACATTTACTTTACTATAAACATCTATTTTACCATAAACATATATTTACCATAAACATCTACTTTACCATAAACATCTATTTTACCATATACATCTATTTACCATAAACATCTACTTTACCATAAACATCTACTTTACCATAAACATCTACTTTACCGTAAACATCTACTTTACCATAAACATCTACTTAACCATAAACATATATTTACCATAAACATCTATTTTACCATAAACATATATTTACCATAAACATCTACTTTACCATAAACATCTACTTTACCATAAATATCTACTTTACTATAAACATCTACTTTACCATAAACATCTACTTTACCATATACATCTATTTACCATAAACATCTATTTTACCATAAACATCTATTTTACCATAAACATCTACTTACCATAAACATCTATTTTACCATAAACATCTATTTTACCATAAACATCTACTTTACCATAAACATCTACTTTACCATATACATCTATTTACCATAAACATCTATTTTACCATATACATCTACTTTACCATAAACATCTACTTTACCATATACATCTATTTACCATAAACATCTATTTTACCATAAACATCTACTTTACCATAAACATCTACTTTACCATAAACATCTACTTAGCCATAAACATCTATTTTACCATAAACATATATTTACCATAAACATCTACTTTACCATAAACATCTACTTTACCATAAACATCTACTTTACCATATACATCTACTTTACCATAAACATTTACTTTACTATAAACATCTATTTTACCATAAACATCTACTTAGCCATAAACATCGATTTTACCATAAACATCTACTTAACCATAAACATCTACTTTACCATAAACATCTACTTTACCATAAACATTTACTTTACTATAAACATCTACTTTACCACAAACATCTACTTTACCATAAACATCTACTTTACCACAAACATCTACTTTACCATAAACATCGATTTTACCACAAACATCTACTTTACCATAAACATCGATTTTACCATAAACATCTACTCTACCATAAACATCTTTTTAGGTTTGTTTTGGTATATTAACAACATTTGATATGATAATACAAAAATATAACAGACAATATAATTAGAGGCACTGTATAAATGTGATAACAATGTCTCAAAATATAATACATAATGAATATTATACATAATACATAATTAACATTATATATAGTAATACAGGCCATTGACAAGTTATTCAAAAATATGTTAAATTCATATTCAAATCGATAGGGATATGTATATCACAGTAATGTTCTACAGGGTAATGCCTTTTACAGTACACCCCTGAATGTTTTTACCTTGCTATTGTAACCTTTGAGTAAAATACATTTCCAGCGGAAAGGTGCTGTTTGCAGGCAGCGTTGCCATTTGGAATATTGTTCTGTATCTTACAACGTAGTCGAAGGGGGAATACTAATGCATATCATTACGTAGTCAGAGAGTGCAGTCATTGAAACACAGTTCATTTCACAGTGAAATGCGAATGCCACCTTTAGACAAATATAATTCAAAGAAATGGAACATTGAGAATGTTCTGTAATGCCCATGTATGGCTTCAGCCCCAGGCGGTCGAATAGAAATGCCATGAAATTAAAAATAGGACAGCATGACGGAGAGTGGTCTAAGGCGAAGTGCAACCATCAGGTCTCAACCAAACCATTCATCACAGAGACAATGAGAAAGACAGAAATTCACAGAGAGAATTTCACACTAAAACACTCACATTCTTTCATTTCTTTGTTAGTTCGTTCACCCATCAACTCATTCACTCACTCTCCAATTCTTTCTCTTGCTCTCCACCTCACGCGCACAGTCACTCTTTTATCCCCTCTCTCATTCTCTCTCTCTCTCTCTCTCTCTCTCTCTATCTCGTCCCTGTCTCTCTCCACACCAAATTACTCAGGATTAGCTGTCCAGAAACACCTCGGAAGAATATCCTGTCGACAATTTAAAAACAACAACTTTTAAGTGTTGGAGAGAGAAAGTAGGGCAGGCACTGGGAAGCTGGGGAGCTTCATTCAGAGAGGAGGAAGCCTCATCACGCCTTGTCTCCTGGACAGATCACTATTGTCTGAAGAGAAACAAGTTGATAAAGAAGTTAAGTGGGGAAATCAAAGAGATAAGAGATGCCAGCGATAACAACGAAGACAGCGGCTCTCGTCGAGATTCGTCCCATTTAATTATTGCTCCATGATAGCGTCTCTCCTTCTCTTTATTTCTCGCTCTCTCGTTCTTTCTCTCTGTCTCTCGAATGGAGCGGCCATCTTTCGCTTTCTGCCAACAACGACAAACTTTTCTCAAACGCTCGGGAAAAGAAAGGACTTCGCACTTGGCAGCGCCTTTGTTTAGCGTTTCTCCCTCTAGCTCTATCGCTCCTCTATCCGTCCTTCACCTATCCCTCCTCCTCTCTTTATCCCAGCTTCCTCTATCCCTCAATTCCTCCTTCCTCTTTCCCTATAAACTGAGTAAACAAAACATTAAGAACACCTGCTCTTTCCATGACAGACTGACCAGGTGAATCCAGGTGAAAGCGTATTGATGTCACTTGTTAAATCCACTTCAATCAGTGTAGATGAAGGAGAGGAGACAGGTTAAAGAAGGATTTTTAAGCCTTGAGACATGGATTGTGTATGGGGTATGGTAGCATGTGCCAGGCGCACCGGTTTGTGTCAAGAACTGCAACGCTTTTCACGCTCAACAGTTTGCCGTGTTTATCAAGAATGGTCCACCACCCAATGAACATCCAGCCAACTTGACACAACGGTGGAAAGCTTTGGAGTCAACATGGGACAGCATCCCTGTGGAATGCTTTCTACACCCTGTAGAGTGGATATTAGGTGTTTCTAATGTTTCTAGGTGTTTCTAAGTGTTTCTAATGTTTGGTATACTCAGTGTATAATTTTTTCTCTGTGATGTCAGTTCCAGGAAAGCGAAACTCCTTCCCCTCCCCTCCTCTCTTCTTACTCTCTCCTCCTCTCCTCGCACCCCCTCCCTCACTTGTTCCTGTCACTCTCTTCAATAAGACTAATTACCCCCAGCCAGCTCGTACGCTAATCAGTTCATTAAAAACAAAATGGATGAAATTAACATAAAGAGTGACGGTTGATTTAGCGACTACCTCTTTGTCATCATCAACTCTTCCCTCCCTCACAGATAATTCTGATCCCCATGACGATGGCTGCCACGGCGACGGTATGCCACCGGCTGCTCAGGCTATTGCTCGTGTCAATGTACACTGGCTCCTCTTCCTCGCTCTCTGTCTCTGACAGTAGACTCAGTGGTGCTCCTACTTCGTTCTGCCTGTCTGTCTGTCTGTCAGTTCTGATGAGCCTGCCATAGAGGTGTGCGTGATTGGAGAGGGGGACAGCAGGGGTGTTAGAGGGGGGTTAAGGGGGTGGGGAGTCTCACCACGGTTGAGTGAAGGAGTACTGTTGATGTCTCCCGCCATGAAGGAAGATTCCGTCTGCTTCCGAACCGTGTCGTTCCACATCCTGCGGATCCGACTCTGGAACGCCGGAGAAGAGAAGCACACAGTGAAACAAAACAAGACAGACAGACAGATAGATAGACAGACAGGAATTAACAAGACAGACAGACAGATAGATAGACAGGAATAAACAATATGATATGATATTGTAACTATGTGAGGCTGGAACATTGCCAAGCTTGCATGGATCTGTCTAAAACTACTAAGCAAACGCATACATGCTACCAGAGATACATGAAGTAAATAAGCTCACGCAGCAGGCATACTAACATAAACAAGTTAATACACACAGATAAACAACATCAGATTGAGACGTGGTAGATCCAAATAGAGATGAAGGTTTCTGATTAGATTTGTGAAGCGTGTGATAGCCGGTATGTCAACTGTAGACTGAGAGTGTATTGTGTGTGTGTGTTTGGAGTTTTGTCAAAGAGAATTAGGTATGGGACAGGCCTACACTCTGTAGATTGGTGCGTGTACCCGTAATCTGTGGGTTTGTGTATGGCATGTGGCCTGTGTGTGCACCCATGTAGTCCTTTAGAGTCTGTGCGTGTATGCATGCGTGCACGTGTGTGTGTGTGTGTGGTGTGTATGTGTTTGTGGTGTGTGT
The DNA here is from genome assembly GCF_016432855.1 of Salvelinus namaycush. Classification (NCBI taxonomy): domain Eukaryota; kingdom Metazoa; phylum Chordata; class Actinopteri; order Salmoniformes; family Salmonidae; genus Salvelinus; species Salvelinus namaycush. The sequence goes on from NC_052309.1 coordinate 81,872,492, forward strand.
GCGGTTGTGTCTGTGCGTGTGTGTATGTCCGTTCACTGACTTGTCTGTGTGCGGCAGCGTGGCGGGCCTGGTTGCCAGTGTAGTAGCGGTTGTTGGCACGCAGGGCAGAGTTCTTCAGGGAGCCGTGGGAGCTGGTGGTGGAGGTACGGCTGCAGCAGTACGAGTGACGCAGACACTTACTGTACTCCTTATGGACCTGCATGGATAGAGAGGGCAAACATGGCTTAGACACACACATGTAAGCAGTAGACTCGCATACATACACACTAGTGGTGCGCGGGTCTGCTGTTTATTCACCTGCACCTGCCCATAATTGCTAATAACCCATCCTCAACCGCAAAACTATATGTGATAAAGTGAAAATCTGCACCGGACCCTAACCTGCTAACATAGAAAATGTGCTGTAGGCTACAGTCAGAGACGGTGGAACGATTTTTTGACAGAGGGTGCAAGACTTTTTGTTGTTGTTTGATTTAGATATGTTTCTGCTTATAATTTTCGACATTTTGGTAGGCTATTAGTTAGTCATCTTGTCTATAATTAGATACATGCAGCTTCTCTTCTGTCATTATATGTTGCCTTAGAAGACTAAATAAACCATTGTTCACCAGAATAAGATCATAAATTGATAGAATGAATCCTTCAATCTAGTTAATATTGGTAGACTAAAGTTTTCTCTGTCATCTCTGCTTCTTTCGTGGAGGAAAGATGTTTAGGGACCGGGGAGAAAATGGAATAACAAAAAAAATAAAGTACATTTCCAAATTACATCAGTTTGACCGGTTGTAAAGCTGTGAAAACGATCCAACATGTTTCTGTTAAGATTTCAGTTCGGCTTGGATGCATATTTTATGTGGTTGAAATACTATCAGCTTTTATGATGTTGATAAAGAGAGCACCTTTACAGACAGTATCTAACTGCACATTCGCATTCTCTCAAGATGCTGAAAGAAATCATATTTCTCCACTCCTGTTCCAGAATCAAAATGTAGCCTACATTTGGTGTATCATTTTACTACAAGAAATGCTTAATTCTGCAGGAGTTAATATTAAGACTATGTGAGAGGTTATAGTGTCCGTATTTCCGTTTCCATTTAACCCTTCTGAACACTAGGCTACAGTTCCCTTCTCGTGCCATAGGCCTGTCTGAAGTCCCCATCTTGTGACTGTTGAATTTGTATAGTGGCTCACAATCATCACACATAACATAGCAGCACTGCTACCATCCTCTATTACCACTTCAAATCTTTCACAATCAGTACTTTTCTGTCCCTCCCTTCTCTTTATTTTCAACTCTCCATTTCAAAGCTTTTCTCTTGAATTAAACTCTGACATTGTTCTTTTTGCCTCCGTGGGTCAAAGTTAACTTTTTCTACCTGTTCCCAAAATAATTTTCCGATTGGCATGTAGGCTATTGGTGCATGTACAGTTAGGCCCTAAGGCTAATGCCAGATAGCCTAAAACAGCTAAAGAAAAACCTCAATGTAGCCTAGACATATAAATGACACAAGAATTATACATTTATGGATTTTTCATTCTGAACATACGGACTCAGACCTTTTAGGGCAAGATTTTCATCACGCAAAGACATACATGCTTTGAGCAAATTAACATTTCAAATAGATAGAGCTCTGAATAGTGCACCTAGTGATGTACCGTGCATAATTACCCTGTTTAATTAAAATGTGGTTAAATAATCACCTCCTTCTCACAGGAATTATTAAGGGAAAGTAACAACATAAATCAGGCTGCAGATTGTAATTATATTCCATCATGTCTATTTAAATGTTATGCTTAGTTTACTCAATAGAAAAGGTCACTTTTAGATATGTGAGTGTTTGAGTTACCTTTTTCTGCAGGGCGCAGTGGAAGATGAAGATGAACATGCCCTGGAAGGCGTTGAAGGTGGTGAAGAGGTAGGCCATGATGACCGTGTTCTCGTTGATGAAGAGGAGGCCGAAGGACCAGGTCAGACCAAGCAGGAAGAGCAGGGCGATGGCCCCAATAGCCCATGACCTGGGGAGGAGAGGGCATGCTAATGTTAGCTTAGCATCACAATGAAACCACTCACACAGACCCCAGCCAACCCGCTACCCAGCATGGCTGTTTTGCCTTAAGATGCATGTATCTCAACTGTACCGGCTTTGAACCTACTATCTGAAATATCTGCTTTGAAAATGACTCATTGTTATGACAATACAACGTGGTCTCAGAGCATTTCGTATTATACTGTACGTAAATTTGAGAAACTAAATTTAGTATGATATGTTACGTCTCGTATGGTATGTTTTCATTTGTGGATCTCCATCATTTCAAAACGTATATGTTATGAATTCCTATTTGTTGTTGCTAACGTTAGCTAGGTGGCTAGCTCTTGAGGTTAGGATTTAAGGTTAAGGATTTATGGTTAAGGATAGGAGTTAGGTTAAAGGGTTAAGGTTAGGGTTAGTTAAAAGGGTTAAGGTTAGGGTTAGCTAAAAGGGTTAAGGTTAGGGTTAGGTGAAGGGTTAACTAAAAGGGTTAAGGTTAAGGTTAGGGGAAGGGTTAGCTAACATGCTAAGTAGTTGCAATGTAGCTAAAAAGTAGTAACTAGTTGTAAAGTTTCTAATTAGCTAAAGTTGTCCATGATGAGATTCAAACACTCAACCTTTGGGTTTCTAGACGTTTATGTTATTTGTCCACCCATCAACCCCGACCAACCACCCTACTTTTGTTTTTGCCTTAAGTAACCTTCTGTCTTATGTAACCATACCAAACGTAACATATATACTAATTTAAGTGTCCTGGATTTACATTTACTATGTAACCAGTCTGGACAATATGACAAACATTATTCTGCTTTTTCTTCATTTTTTCAGATTTCCAACCCATGTCTCACTGATACAGGAAATGCCCTAATCACATGACCTGGGAGGCTTCACTGACCCCTAACCTCTGCTGAGAGGGACTCACTTGATGTTGTCGAGGCGACTGGAGTCAGGTTTTAGGGCAGAGGAGTTGCGGGTCATCTTGTGCACGGTGATCATGAGGAACACCAGGTTCAGCTGGGGGGGAAAGGTCAAAGGTTACACACCTTTACAACACATTCAGTGGAATCCTAGAACACACTCTGGTCTTAAATGGTTGTAATATTTGTGAAGTTAGCCTTTAGTACAGGCCCTATGTTCCTCCAGGAACTAAGAGGATTAAGTAAATAAGTAAGTAGCCTGAATGAAAAAGAATGTAATACAGTTGGTCATAATAGCATCATAATGAATGACTGTACCATAATAACAAAAGAAACAGGGCCAATGAAGCTCCAGATGAAGTAGTTATCCACCCGCAACCAGCACCTAGACATGGGACAAAGGAAAAGATTCAAATATCACAGTCACACTCGCACACATGCACCCATGCACACACACACACACATCACACACACAAATCACACACACACTCATCCCGTCTCGGAGGATATCTTATAGAAGCTAATCAGCAGGCTTCGGCTAACTCTGTTCAAAACCCTTGTCCATGGGGGGAAGGCAACGAAGAGAACAATCCTCTTCACACTACACTCCATATTACATTCCCTGTTAGGGGAATAGTCTAGGCACTCTAAACTAGCATAATCCTGTCTCTCAATCTACAGGTGAAAAGGGACTGCTTCACACGTACGCTTTCTTGGTCCCATAGCTCCGGTAGTCTATGGCTGCCGAGATGCCCACCACCAGAGCTGGGAAGCAGTAGCCACACAGGTAGTAGTACTTCTTGCGGGAGTACTCGCTCTCAAACACCTCCACCAGCAACAGATAGAGCTGCACCCCCTCCAGACACATCCAGGAGAATGCAGCCAGGAAGAAGAAGTGAAGCAGCCCAGCAAAGATCGGACAGGCAATCTGAGAGACAGAGAGAGAAGGAGACAGAGGGAGACAGAGGGAGGTCAGGGAGTGAGAGAGAGAAAGAATGAGAAGGAGAGTAAAATAAAATAAAAAATTTAGAGGGGTGAAAAGGAGTGAAAGAGAAAGGGAAAATAGCAAAGGAAGGTGAGTAAGATTCAGAAAAGGACAGCATAGGGTCATTCAAGCCCTATAATGGTGGACCTTTTCATTCTCATGGTCCATAATGAAAATCACTTCCCCTTTAGTCTGTCTGATGGTGTTCCAAGTGCGAGACAGACGTCTCTCTGTCCTGTATTAGGTGTTCCATGTACGAGGCACTTGTCCCCTAGCCTGGCTCCAGATCAGTTATTTCACATGCCACATGACAATGTCTTTATGACTTAACAAGACAGCACAAACAGATCTGGAACCAGGCTACATGTCCCTCTCTCCCTCTCCCCTCCCCTACTTACGTGGTACTGGGTCTTGTCGATGCCGATAAGGAAGAGGAGCTCTGCGATGAAGAGGTTGATGCAGAGGTTCTTGTGGATGGTGTTGCGATCGGTCTGCAGGCCCCTCAGGAAGCAAAAGGTAGAGATGCAGATAGCCAGGCACACCAGGCTGATCACTATGCCCACCCAGGTGATAACAAACAGGATCAACTCGTGCATCCTCCCAGGGTACTGTGGAGAGAGGGATGGTGGTGATGGAAAGGGAGGAATAGGGTGGGGGAGAAGAGGAAGAGGAGAGGTGAGGGGAGACAGATATAGGGAGGAAAGGGATGGGAGGTAGGAATGATGGGAGACAATGAGAAAGACAAGGAGGGTGAGAGTGAGAGTTTATATTTGGAAATGTATTCACATTCAGCTAAAATGTAGAGGCAAGGAGACGAGACATCCTGAAAAAATACATGACAGTCACATTCAAGTGAATGTCAGTCAGAGTTGCAGGACATGAATTTGTAAGTGTGAGTGCGTGGGAGGGAGAAATAAAGAGAGAGAGAGAGAGAGATGGAAGGAGAAAGAGAGAGTAGTTTGAGTAAGTGTGTGTGTGTTTACATGCATGTGTGTGTTTGTGTGTACGTGTGTGTGCATGGTTATTATAGTTTAGTGTTTTTATATTCGTTTTTATATCTATTAGTTTGAAGAATATTGTTTCAAATTCAGTTTAGTTTCAGTTAGTTTCACATTCACTTGACTAGTTTTTATTTAGTTTAAAGGGGAAATCAGCAGTTGCTACATACATTTTTTGCCTTGTAAATTAATGACATGCACCCATTGATTCTTGAAGAATATTACTTATAAATGAGCTTAGTTCAACTGTCGTACCCCATCAGGACTTCAAAGATAAGCTTGTTTATTCTGTTTGTAAACAAAGTAAATGTAAACAAAGTAAATGTAAACAAACAATGTATAGCATAAAAAACATGGTTAAAACTATCATTTGGATATCATGCATGGTCAGTCCTTGCAAGCATAGCTATGTCTATGAATTTCTTGTTTTTACTTCCTGCTTTTACTTCCTGTTTTGAGAAATTGTAGAAATGGGTGGGGATATTGTAGGAATGGGTGGAGTTTAGTCATAATTATGACTGTGGGTGTGTTATCTAGTGACGGCCATCAATATGTGCTGTGTCATAGAGATCCTGTTAAATTACTAGAGGGGCTATTTAATAAACCCTCAATGTTCCATCAGCAACTGATTTCAGCAAGTTTATCGATGTGGATTGACTGCATTGTTTGAATAGAATGTTGGCATATTGGCAGTTACTTTGAAAAATGAATGGAATAATTCCTCTACAATTGGATGGCTAGCTAGCTAACAAACATACAGTGCAGATCAACTTCAAGTTTCTACATTTGCTCTTCATCAACTTCATCCTGTAGCCATTGCCTGCATTGTAGGAGGCTCTATTGTCAACCAATCATTATTGTGTTTTTGTTTGACCCACGAGAAGTGACCAAAGACATGACTGAAACAGGAACACACTGTGCCGTGATTCACATACTGTATATGTAAATTCAGCAAAAAAAAATAAACGTCCTCTCACTGTCAACTGCGTTTATTTTCAGCAAACTTAAGATGTGTAAATATTTGTATGAACATAACAAGATTCAACAACTGATACATAAACTGAACAAGTTCCACAGACATGTGACTAACAGAAATTGAATAATGTGTCCCTGAACAAAGGGGGGTCAAAATCAAAAGTAACAGTCAGCATCTGGTGTGGCCACCAGCTGCAATAAGTACTGCAGTGCATCTTCTCCTCATGGACTGCACAAGATTTGCCAGTTCTTGCTGTGAGATGTTACCCCACTCTTCCACCAAGGCACCTGCAAGTTCCCGGACATTTCTGGGGGGAATGTCCCTAGCCCTCACCCTCCGATCCAACAGGTCCCAGACTTGCTCAATGCAATTGAGATCCGGGCTCTTCGGTGGCCATGGCAGAACACATCCTCCTCCCTCATGTAGTACCCTTCCTGCAGGCTCATCCTGACATGACCCTCCAGCATGACAATGCCACCAGCCATACTGCTCGTTCTGTGCGTGATTTCCTGCAAAACAGGAATGTCAGTCTTCCCTGTAACGCACAGCGTTGAGATTGCCTGCAATGACAACAAGCTCAGTCCGATGATGCTGTGACACACCGCCCCAGACCACGACGGACCCTCCACCTCCAAATCGGTCCCGCTCCAGAGTACAGGCCTCGGTGTAATGCTCATTCCTTCGATGATAAACGCGATTCCGAACATCGCCCCCTGGTGAGACAAAACCGCGACTCGCCAGTGAAGAGCACTTTCTGCCAGTCCTTTCTGGTCCAGCGACAGTGGGTTTGTGCCCATAGGCGACGTTGTTGCCGGTGATGTCTGGTGAGGACCTGCCTTACAACAGGCCTACAAGCCCTCAGTCCAGCCTCTCTCAGCCTATTGCGGACAGTCTGAGCACTGATGGAGGGATTGTGTGTTCCTGGTGTAACTAGGGCAGTTGTTGTTGCCATCCTGTACCTGTCCCGCAGATGTGATGTTTGGATGTACCAATCCTGTGCAGGTGTTGTTACACGTGGTCTGCCACTGTGAGGACGATCAGCTGTCAGTCCTGTCCCCCTGTAGCGCTGTCTTAGGCGTCTCACAGTACAGACATTTCAATTTATTTCCCTGGCCACATCTGTAATCCTCATGCCTTCTTGCAGCATGCCTAAGGCACGTTCACGGCATCTTTCTTTTGGTATTTTTCAGAGTCAGTAGTAGTGTCCTACGTTTTCATAACTGTAACCCTAATTGCCTACCGTCTGTAAGCTGTTAGTGTCTTAACGACCGTTCCACATGTGCATGTTCATTAGTTGTTTATGGTTCTTTGAACAACGAATTTTCTTTGAAAGACAAGGTCCTTGAAAAAGGGATGTCTTTTTTTGCTGAGTTTATATATAATGTGATATTTGAGGCTCTCTCACCAGTTGATAGTCCAATGTACACGCACTTACAGTGGCTTGCGAAAGTATATTGCCTTACAACCTGGAATTAAAATAGATTTTTGGGAGATTTGTGTCATTTGATTTACACAACATGCCTACCACTTTGAAGATGCAAAATATTTTTTATTGTGAAACAAACAAGAAATAAGAAAAAAAACAGAAAACTTGAGCGTGCATAACTATTCACTCCCCCAAAGTCAATACTTTGTAGAGCCACCTTTTGCAGCAATTACAGCTGCAAGTGGCTTGGGGTATGTCTCTATAAGCTTGGCACATCTAGCCACTGGGATTTTTGCCCATTCTTCAAAGCAAAACTGCTCCAGGGTTCCACTGGTGTACAGCAATATTCATGTCATGCCACAGATTCTCAATTGGATTGAGGTCTGGGCTTTGACTAGGCCATTCCAAGACATTTAAATGTTTCCCCTTAAACCACTCGAGTGTTGCTTTAGCAGTATGTTTAGAGTCATTGTCCTGCTGGAAGGTGAACCTCCGTCCCAGTTTCAAATCTCTGGAAGACTGAAACAGGTTTCCCTCAAGAATTTCCCTGTATTTAGCGCCAGCCATCATTCATTCAATTCTGACCAGTTTCCCAGTCCCTGCTGATGAAAAACATGGCCACAGCATGATGCTGCCACCACCATGCTTCACTGTGGGGATGGGGTTCTCGGGGTGATGCGAGGTGTTGGGTTTGAGCCAGACATAGCATTTTCCTGGATGGCCAAAAATCTCAATTTAGTCTCATCTGACCAGAGTACCTTCTTGCATATGTTTGGGAAGTCTCCCACATGCCTTTTGGCGAACACCAAAAAGCAATGGCTTTTTTTCTGGCCACTCTTCCGTAAAGCCCAGCTCTGTGGAGTGTAGGGCTTAAAGTGGTCCTATGGACAGATACTCCAATCTCCGCTGTGGAGCTTTGCAGCTCATTCGAGGTTATTTGTTGCCTCTCTGATTAATGCCCTCCTTGACTGGTCCGTGAGTTTTGGTGGGCGGCCCTCTCTTGGCAGGTTTGTTGTGGTGCCATATTCTTTCCATTTTTTAATAACGGATTTAATGGTCCACAACTTTGTCCCTGACCTGTTCGGAGAGCTCCTTAGTCTTCATGGTGCCGCTTGCTTGGTGGTGCCCCTTGCTTACTGGAGTTGCAGACACTGGGGCCTTTCAGAACAGGTGTATATATTCTTAGATCATGTGACACTTAGATTGCACACAGGTGGACTTTATTTAACTAATGATGTGACTTCTGAAGGTAATTGGTTGCACCAGATCTTATTTAGGGGCTTCATAGCAAAGGGGGTGAATACATATACACGCACCACTTTTCCGTTTTAAATTTTTAGGAATTTTTTGAAACAAGTTATTTTTTTCATTTCACTTCACCAATTTGAACTATTTTGTGTATGTCCATTAAATGAAATCCAAATATAAATCAATTTAGATTACAGGTTGTAATGCAACAAAATAGGAAAAACGCCAAGGGGATGAATACTTTTGCAAGGCACTGTATATTTAGCCTTACCACTCAAACGCGCCCAATATATGTGGTGCTGCTCATGGCAACGTCATCTCGCTGAGTTTACCTTTAAATTATCAATCTGAACGTGACTCGCCAGGTTCCGAAGCTTGAAAACCCTATAAAAAAATCTTGAAAACCCCATTCTATTTCACCCCCCAAATTACTAAAACTGAACATAATTCTTGATGGTTTTTATTATTGTAGTTAGTTTTGGAGTCAAAGATAACAGTTTCAGTATAGCCGGATGTGGAGATCCTGGGCTGGCGTGATAACACGTGGTCTGCGGTTGTGAGGCCCGTAGGACGTACTGCCAAATTCTCTAAAACAACATTGAGACGGCTGATGATTTTCGGGTTTTCATTTACTATAATAACCTTGGTGTGTGCCTGTGTGTCTGTCTGTCTGTGTGTGTGTGTGTGTAATATCCACTGGACCTACATCAGGCTGGTGGTGGGCCATGAGCACAGCAAAGTTGGTGAGGTGGGAACAGGAGCAGGTGGTGTGTGTGCTGTTGGTGTCCAGCAGTCTACAGCCCTGAGACGACCACTGGCCTGTCATCGACCGCTCAGAGTAATTCCAGAACGAACAGTTGGGACTGTAGTGGTTCTCCAACTGGAGGGAGAAAGTGAGAGAGGGGGGGGGGGGGGGGGTAATTTCAAATGAAAATTAATTAACTTTATTGATACCCAAGGTAAATGGTTCTGTCGCAGGCTTTATAACAACACACAGACATAAATAACAAACATAAAGTGCTGCAATCCATTTAAACATGTTTATATACAGTACAAGCAGATGACAGGGAAAGAAAATACAGCCTATTTAAACAGTTGGCAAATATGTGGGAGAGAGAGAGAAAGGGTGAGAGGTGAAATATATTGTAATGCATGTGTACAGTAACAGAACAGGGTGTACAGTGTGTGGGACGTAGTGTTTGATGCTCTGTATACAGTATGTGTATGGGCTTGTTAGTCTACTACAGTACAGTATGTGTATGGGCTTGTTAGTCTAATACAGTACAATATGTGTATGGGCTTGTTTGTCCACTACAGTACAGTATGTGTATGGGCTTGTTAGTCTACTACAGTACAGTATGTGTATGGGCTTGTTAATCTACTACAGTACAGTATGTGTATGGGCTTGTTAGTCTACTACAGTACAGTATGTGTATGGGCTTGTTAGTCTAATACAGTACAGTATGTGTATGGGCTTGTTAGTCTACTACAGTACAGTATGTGTATGGGCTTGTTAGTCTACTACAGTACAGTATGTGTATGGGCTTGTTAGTCTACTACAGTACAGTATGTGTATGGGCTTGTTAGTCTACTACAGTACAGTATGTGTATGGGCTTGTTAGTCTACTACAGTACAGTATGTGTATGGGCTTGTTAATCTACTACAGTACAGTATGTGTATGGGCTTGTTAGTCTAATACAGTACAATATGTGTATGGGCTTGTTAGTCTACTACAGTACAGTATGTGTATGGGCTTGTTAGTCTACTACAGTACAGTATGTGTATGGGCTTGTTAGTCTACTACAGTACAGTATGTGTATGGGCTTGTTAGTCTACTACAGTACAGTATGTGTATGGGCTTGTTAGTCTAATACAGTACAGTATGTGTATGGGCTTGTTAGTCTACTACAGTACAGTATGTGTATGGGCTTGTTAGTCTACTACAGTACAGTATGTGTATGGGCTTGTTAGTCTACTACAGTACAGTATGTGTATGGGCTTGTTAGTCTACTACAGTACAGTATGTGTATGGGCTTGTTAGTCTACTACAGTACAGTATGTGTATGGGCTTGTTTGTCTACTACAGTACAGTATGTGTATGGGCTTGTTAGTCTACTACAGTACAGTATGTGTATGGGCTTGTTAGTCTAATACAGTACAGTATGTGTATGGGCTTGTTAGTCTACTACAGTACAGTATGGGCTTGTTAGTCTACTACAGTACAGTATGTGTATGGGCTTGTTTGTCTACTACAGTACAGTATGTGTATGGGCTTGTTTGTCTACTACAGTACAGTATGTGGTGTAGTGTTTAACCTCCAGTATGTGTACATTATGTCAATGTAAATTTGTTTATTTATTTATTATTATTTGTTTATTTATTTTACCTTAATTTAACTAGGCAAGCCAGTTAAGAACAAATTCTTATTTTCAATGATGGCCTAGGAACAGTGGGTTAACTGCCTTGTTCAGGGACAGAACGGCAGATTTTAAAATTGTTAGCTCGGGGATTCGATCTTGTAAGATTTCGGTTTATGCAAGTGTATGTGAGTGTAATTTTTATGTGAGTGTAGTGTGTATATTGGAGTGTATTGTGAGTGAAGTGTGTATACTGGAGTGTATTGTGTTTATGGGAGTGTATTGTGTGTATGAGAGTGTATTGTGTATGGGTGTATATTGTGTGTATGGGAGTGTATTGTGTATGGGTGTATATTGTGTGTATGGGAGTGTATTGTGTATGGGAATGTATTGTGTATATGGGAGTGTATTGTGTACGGGAATGGATTGTGTATGGGTGTGTATTGTGTGTATGGGTGTGTTTTGTGTGTATGGGAGTGTATTGTGTGTATGGGTGTGTTTTGTGTGTATGGGAGTGTATTGTGTGTATGGGAGTGTAGTGTTTTTATGGAAGTGTATTGTGTGCATGGGAGTGTATTGTGTGCATGGGAGTGTATTGTGTATGGGAATGTACTGTGTATGAGTGTGTATTGTGTGTATGGGTGTGTATTGTGTGTATGGGTGTTTATTGTGTGTATGGGAGTGTATTGTGTGTATGGGAGTGTATTATGTGTATGGATGTGTATTGTATATAGGGGAGTGTATTGTATGTAGGGGAGTGTATTGTGTGTATGGGAGTGTATTGTGTGCATGGGAGTGTTTTGTGTATGGGAATGTACTGTGTATGAGTGTGTATTGTGTGTATGGGAGTGTATTGTGTGTATGGGAGTGTATTGTGTGTATGGGAGTGTGTTGTGTGTATGGGAGTGTATTGTGTGTATGGGAGTGTATTGTGTGTATGGGTGTGTATTGTGTGTATGGGAGAGTTTGTGGACTGTATGTGTGTGAGTCACAGTAGGTTGGTGGCACTTTAATTGGGGAGGATGGATTCATGGTAATGTCTGGAGCGTAATGAGTGGAATGGTATCAAATACATCAAACACATGGTTTTCATGCGTTTGATGCCATTCCATTTGCTATGTTCCGGCCATTATTATGAGCTGTTCTGTAAGTATGTTAGCGTATAACATTACATGTTTCTGTAAGTGTATACCTGTAAGTGTTTGAGTGTGAACACCACCGGCTCAGTGAGGAACACTCTGCTGGACTCTTTATTGATGGAGGCGGCGATGACGTGGGAGTTGACCGCCAAGCCCCGCTCCCCCGGTGCCGCCTCCAGCTCCATCTTCACCGTGGCGTTCTCCGTAGACAGGAAGGAGCCCAAGTTCTTATAAAGAACAAACACTACCTTGACTTGGCCTGGAGGGGGAGAGATGAGAGATGGGGAGAGACAGGGAGAGACGGGTAGAGAGCGAAAGGGTCAGAGAGAGAGACAGGGAGAGGCAGATAGAAGAAGAGAGAGAGATAGAGAGGGGAAATGAGAGAGGGAAAGGAAAAAGAGAAAAAAGAAACAGAAATAGTGTGTGAAGGGAGCATAATAAGGAGAGAGAGTCAGACAGAGAGAGATAGAACATAAAGAGGTAAAGGAGAGGGAAGAGGGGAAGGAGAGGGAGTCAGAGAGAGAGATAGAACATAAAGAGGTAAAGGAGAGGGAAGGGGGGAAGGAGAGAGAGTCAGACAGAGAGAGATAGAACATAAAGAGGTAAAGGAGAGGGAAGAGGGGAAGGAGAGAGAGTCAGAGAGAGAGATAGAACATAAAGAGGTAAAGGAGAGGGAAGGGGGGAAGGAGAGAGAGTCAGACAGAGAGAGATAGAACATAAAGAGGTAAAGGAGAGGGAAGAGGGGAAGGAGAGAGAGTCAGAGAGAGAGATAGAACATAAAGAGGTAAAGGAGAGGGAAGGGGGGAAGGAGAGAGAGTCAGACAGAGAGAGATAGAACATAAAGAGGTAAAGGAGAGGGAAGAGGGGAAGGAGAGAGAGTCAGAGAGAGAGATAGAACATAAAGAGGTAAAGGAGAGGGAAGGGGGGAAGGAGAGAGAGTCAGACAGAGAGAGATAGAACATAAAGAGGTAAAGGAGAGGGAAGAGGGGAAGGAGAGAGAGTCAGAGAGAGAGATAGAACATAAAGAGGTAAAGGAGAGGGAAGGGGGGAAGGAGAGAGAGTCAGACAGAGAGAGATAGAACATAAAGAGGTAAAGGAGAGGGAAGGGGGGAAGGAGAGGGAGTCAGAGAGAGAGATAGAACATAAAGAGGTAAAGGAGAGGGAAGGTGGGAAGGAGAGAGAGTCAGACAGAGAGAGATAGAACATAAAGAGGTAAAGGAGAGGGAAGGGGGGAAGGAGAGGGAGTCAGAGAGAGAGATAGAACATAAAGAGGTAAAGGAGAGGGAAGAGGGGAAGGAGAGAGAGTCAGACAGAGAGAGATAGAACATAAAGAGGTAAAGGAGAGGGAAGGGGGGAAGGAGAGGGAGTCAGAGAGAGAGATAGAACATAAAGAGGTAAAGGAGAGGGAAGGGGGAAGGAGAGGGAGTCAGAGAGAGAGATAGAACATAAAGAGGTAAAGGAGAGGGAAGGTGGGAAAGAGAGAGAGATAGAACATAAAGAGGTAAAGGAGAGGGAAGAGGGGAAGGAGAGGGAGTCAGAGAGAGAGATAGAACATAAAGAGGTAAAGGAGAGGGAAGGTGGGAAGGAGAGGGAGTCAGAGAGAGAGATAGAACATAAAGAGGTAAAGGAGAGGGAAGGTGGGAAAGAGAGGGAGTCAGAGAGAGAGATAGAACATAAAGAGGTAAAGGAGAGGGAAGAGGGGAAGGAGAGAGAGTCAGAGAGAGAGATAGAACATAAAGAGGTAAAGGAGAGGGAAGGGGGGAAGGAGAGGGAGTCAGAGAGAGAGATAGAACATAAATAGGTAAAGGAGAGGGAAGGGGGGAAGGAGAGGGAGTCAGAGAGAGAGATAGAACATAAAGAGGTAAAGGAGAGGGAAGGGGGGAGGAGAGGGAGTCAGAGAGAGAGATAGAACATAAAGAGGTAAAGGAGAGGGAAGGGGGGAAGGAGAGGGAGTCAGAGAGAGAGATAGAACATAAAGAGGTAAAGGAGAGGGAAGGGGGAAGGAGAGGGAGTCAGAGAGAGAGAGATAGAACATAAAGAGGTAAAGGAGAGGGAAGAGGGGAAGGAGAGGGAGTCAGAGAGAGAGATAGAACATAAAGAGGTAAAGGAGAGGGAAGGGGGAAGGAGAGGGAGTCAGAGAGAGAGATAGAACATAAAGAGGTAAAGGAGAGGGAAGGTGGGAAAGAGAGGGAGTCAGAGAGAGAGATAGAACATAAAGAGGTAAAGGAGAGGGAAGGGGGGAAGGAGAGGGAGTCAGAGAGAGAGATAGAACATAAAGAGGTAAAGGAGAGGGAAGGGGGGAAGGAGAGGGAGTCAGAGAGAGAGATAGAACATAAAGAGGTAAAGGAGAGGGAAGGGGGAAGGAGAGGGAGTCAGAGAGAGAGATAGAACATAAAGAGGTAAAGGAGAGGGAAGGGGGGAAGGAGAGGGAGTCAGAGAGAGAGATAGAACATAAAGAGGTAAATGAGAAGGAAGGGGGAAGGAGAGAGAGAGAGAAAAGAGAAAGAGGTAAAGGAGAGGAAAAGGAGGAATAGTAAAAAGAGAAGAAGACAGAAATAGCGAAAGAGAGGACGGGGAATAATAAGGGGGAAAGGAGGAAAGGGAGAGAGGCAGAGTGACAGAGGGAGAGAGAGAGTTAGTGAAGGTTAGAATGATGGTAAGAACCGTTTCATTTTGACTGGTGGGAAAGAGGGGAGATTTAATGTAGAGGACAATGGAACATTCATCCCTCAAGCATTCACAGATCTCCTATTATTCCATATGAATTTTTCATGTGCGTTTGTTTCAATCATTCTAATCTGGTTCCCACTGCAGAGCCGAGCGCTGACAGAAAACAGAGAAGGGGGAGAGGGAGGGATGGGTGGAGGACTGGAGGAAGGGTGAGGAGGAATGGAGGGAGGAGAAGGGGGAGGAGGAGGGGGGCTTGAAGCGGGAGAAGAGATGAGAGAGGGGTATAAGATGGTGGAGAGACGGAGCAAGGGAGAGAGAGAGAGAGCGAGAGCTGAGATTGCTCTGTCAGGCTGTGGGTGATAGTCATCTACACTTCTCTCCAGCTATTCTATTAGGAGTGCTGTTAGGAAACCATCAAGGAAGAAATGGTCTCAGCGCTTTTATTAATCTGATTGGCCTGTTATTATGAAACAATAACTTGGTCAACTGCATGCAGATTATTTTAGACTCACATGAAAATGCAAATGGGAACATTGACTGAGAGATTCCTGAGCCCATATCTCAGGTCATGAAGTGAACGGGAGATCCCCGAGCCCATATCTCAGGTCATGAAGTGAACGGGAGATCCCCGAGCCCATATCTCAGGTCATGAAGTGAACGGGAGATCCCCGAGCACATATCTCAGGTCATGAAGTGAACGGGAGATCCCCGAGCCCATATCTCAGGTCATGAAGTGAACGGGAGATCCCCGAGCCCATATCTCAGGTCATGAAGTGAACGGGAGATCCCCGAGCCCATATCTCAGGTCATGAAGTGACCGGGAGATCCCCGAGCCCATATCTCAGGTCATGAAGTGAACGGGAGATCCCCGAGCCCATATCTCAGGTCATGAAGTGAACGGGAGATCCCCGAGCCCATATCTCAGGTCATGAAGTGAACGGGAGATCCCCGAGCCCATATCTCAGGTCATGAAGTGAACGGGAGATCCCCGAGCCCATATCTCAGGTCATGAAGTGACCGGGAGATCCCCGAGCCCATATCTCAGGTCATGAAGTGAACGGGAGATCCCCGAGCCCATATCTCAGTTCATGAAGTGAACGGGAGATCCCCGAGCCCATATCTCAGGTAATGAAGTGACCGGGAGATCCCCGAGCCCATATCTCAGGTCATGAAGTGAACGGGAGATCCCCGAGCCCATATCTCAGGTCATGAAGTGAACGGGAGAGCTGTAGGGTTTGACTGTGATGTGATGACCGTGATAAGGTTACTGACCATTGCGGCTGTACTGTTTGATGGTGGAGGCGGAGAGCTGGATGGTGCTGTCGCTCACGTAGTTCTGAGGAAAGGACAGGTCCTGAAGGTCCATCTCTGTGTTCAACACGTGCACCTCCAGATCTAAGATACACACACAGGCACGTGGGAACAAAGGGTTAGAGTTGTTCTGCTTTTCCAGGATATTGAGCATGCCCTGCTCTACACCTATCCACCTACTGGAATTACTATTGCTACTAATTACAATTACTAATCACACACATGCAATGACCCCACTGCTTCCATTTCCCCCTATTTCTTACCGATATTGGGGGCCCGGTCGGTGAAGCGGTTGCCGTACATGTTGTTGGCCAATAGAAAGGCTCCTTTCTCCAGGACGTCCAATAGCATGGTGGCGGTGTGGGCCTGCTCCGTAGTGTTCATGTCCTGCCACGACTCCAGGGCCTCTGTACGCAGCAGGTTGTCCACTGTCTGCACTACCGCCTGGCAACGCAGAGGGGGCGCTAAGGTTCACACTGCTGTATTACACTGCATTACATTACACATGCTACTGCTGTACATTACATTTTCTGCTGCTCTACTCTTATAGTAGACGTTTGACCTGTTATCCAATTTATAACAGAGGCCTGTATGTTTGATTCATCTCTGTGATTCTCTTGTACTATACAGGCCTGTATGTTTGATTCATCGTGTGATTCTCTTGTACTATACAGGCCTGTATGTTTGATTCATCGTGTGATTCTCTTGTACTATACAGGCCTGTATGTTTGATTCATCGTGTGATTCTCTTGTACTATACAGGCCTGTATGTTTGATTCATCGTGTGATTCTCTTGTACTATACAGGCCTGTATGTTTGATTCATCGTGTGATTCTCTTGTACTATACAGGCCTGTATGTTTGATTCATCGTGTGATTCTCTTGTACTATACAGGCCTGTATCTTTGATTCATCGTGTGATTCTCTTGTACTATACAGGCCTGTATGTTTGATTCATCGTGTGATTCTCTTGTACTATACAGGCCTGTATGTTTGATTCATCGTGTGATTCTCTTGTACTATACAGGCCTGTATGTTTGATTCATCGTGTGATTCTCTTGTACTATACAGGCCTGTATGTTTGATTCATCGTGTGATTCTCTTGTACTATACAGGCCTGTATGACACGCACAGGGTCAATAGATTATTCTTCATTGTGCAGTGGAAGGGAGAGAATTACAGCTGCACTTCTATGCTCTTCACACAATCACCATACATTTCCCCTTACACTAAACCTATTAAAACCATTCTAATGATATATATTTACCATATCCTGTATTACATCTGTGTTGCTTCATAAGCTACAGTACAACCAATGCTAAACAAGGGCGCTCTAGTGACACACTACAACACAGCACACTTTGCATAGATCGTATACCACTGCAGATGTGTATGTATTTTGTTCCAAAGCACAACAGACTGGTTAAGGAACACATATGCTGCAGGATGACAGAAATCATTCATATGTAGAAATACATCATACATACTATGATATCACACACAGGATCATTTCATACTATCAAGTTACCCCTTACACATAGCCAGAGATATCATACTGTACTGAACAGTACACAGCCAAGGCTCATATAGCAACATATATCACTGTAGTAATAACATTACAGTGAAACCTAGCTGAGTTATGTCACAGAAACATTATTACCACTTCTATTACTCCGCCCCACATTTCAGAGAGATACTATGAACATGAGGGAAAACTACAAAGCAACTAGCATCCTGAGGAAATATTACAGAAACATTTCACGGAGGCATCCACAGAGAGATATCCGTCATACAGCGCACACACACACACACACGCTCGCAGCATGCAGACACATGCACACGTACACGCACACACGCAGCACGCTTACACACACACACAGGCATACATACATACGTACATACACACACACACACCGCTGCACCGTGCTCCACCTGCAACTAGAATGATTATGAACACATTACATGATATATCTCAGCCTAAAGAAATCCTATACAGTACACACATATGTCTACTATGGGCTAGAGGTTAAGTTTCCCACATTATTCTCAGTAGTCAGTACACTGGTAGGCTAGAAGATATTCTCCATTTGAAGTGTGGGGATTAAAGGGGAAGTTACCTGGATGTAAGCCCGACAGGTCCGCTCTCTCTTCTGGAGCTGAGAGGAGGGAGGACAATAGCATTACAGTACACTTCTATAGGGTACTGTAATACCAAAACAATGGCAAACTGCAAGTCTAGAGGGATGTTATACACTAGGGGTCTGTTAGCGTGCATTTTTAAACACCCAGTTCAGTTTGTCTGTGAGTGTGTGTGAATGTGTCTATGTGTGAGTGTGTGTGTGTTTGTACAACTTTGTGTGTGTGTACATCTATCTGTGTGTGTGTGTGTGGTGTGTGTTTGCACGTGTGTGTCTTCTACCTTGTTGTAGTTGCGTGCGGCTGACTCCTTGTTGCCGGGCCGCAGGGCCTGAAGCTGGGCATCCAGTATGTCCAGCAGCTGTTCCATCAGACGCACTGACGAGCTGACATCACCAGCGTGGATCCGCCCCCGTGTGTGGTTCACCAACTCCCCAGCTATGTTGGCAGCATTCTCACCACTCTTTATCTACACACAGAGAGACACACATTTCCACCACTGGGTACTACACAGAGGAGTGTGTGTTGGGGGTTGCTGATGGTTGAGAGTGGTAAGTTGAGGGTGCGGAGTAGACTCACGTTTTTAAAAATAAAAATGCACTTTAAATATACTCAATAAAATAGTTGTAACTCAATTTTCTTTAAATATACTTTAAATACACTCAATAAAAATAGCTATAACTCAAATATCTTTAAATATACTTTAAATATACTCAATGAAAATAGTTGTAATTCAATTATCTTTAAATATACTTTAAATATACTCAATAAAAATAGTTGTAATTCAATTATCTTTAAATATACTTTAAATATACTCAATAAAAATAGCATTTCCATTATCTTGACCTTAGTGGCCTTCCATATGACTAACTATAGAAAGTGGAGGATGAAGAGTGGATGCATTTGAATATGGGTCTAGTTGAAATGAGTCATTCTAATGAGTGAAAACCTTAGTGATATGGTGGTGATGGGTTTTAATCAGGAGAGCCTTGGAGACATGCTAATGGCAGTGTGCATATGGACACAGAAATCCAGGGCCAGAGGCAGGGCCAGAGGCCCCCAACAGAGGGACTAGTAGAGGTGGAGGTCTTACCTTCTGGGCTACCTGGTTGACCCAGGGAGAGGTGCAGTTACTGAGGTCAGGGCCCCGAGGGTTCCACATGACCGGAGCCGCCAAGCACTGGAACGATGCGATGCCTGGGAGGGCCAGGGAGGAAGGGAGAAAGGGATGGAGGGAGGAAGAAAGGGGTGGAGGGAGGAAGGGAGAAAGGGATGGAGGGAGGAAGAGAGGGATGGAGGGAGGAAGAGAGGGATGGAGGGAGGAAGAGAGGGATGGAGGGAGGGAGGAAGAGAGGGGTGGAGGGAGGAAGGGAGAGAGGGATGGAGGGAGGAGAGGGATGGAGGGAGGAGAGGAATGGAGGGAGGAGAGGGATGGAGGGAGGAGAGGGATGGAGGGAGGAGAGGGATGGAGGGAGGAGAGGGATGGAGGGAGGAAGAGAGGGATGGAGGGAGGAAGAGAGGGATGGAGGAAGGGAGAGAGGGATGGAGGGAGGAAGAGAGGGATGGAGGGAGGAAGAGAGGGATGGAGGGAGGAAGAGAGGGATGGAGGGAGGAAGGGAGAAAGGGATGGAGGGAGGAAGAGAGGGGTGGAGGGAGGAAGGGAGAAAGGGATGGAGGGAGGAAGAGAGGGATGGAGGGAGGAAGAGAGGGATGGAGGGAGGAAGAGAGGGATGGAGGGAGGAAGAGAGGGATGGAGGGAGGAAGAGAGGGATGGAGAGAGGAAGAGAGGGATGGAGGGAGGAAGAGAGGGATGGAGGGAGGAAGAGAGGGATGGAGGAAGGGAGAGAGGGATGGAGGGAGGAAGAGAGGGATGGAGGGAGGAAGAGAGGGATGGAGGAAGGGAGAGAGGGATGGAGGGAGGAAGAGAGGGATGGAGGGAGGAAGAGAGGGATGGAGGGAGGAAGAGAGGGATGGAGGGAGGAAGAGAGGGATGGAGAGAGGAAGAGAGGGATGGAGGGAGGAAGAGAGGGGTGGAGGGAGGAAGAGAGGGGTGGAGGGAGGAAGAGAGGGATGGAGAGAGGAAGAGAGGGATGGAGGGAGGAAGAGAGGGATGGAGGGAGGAAGAGAGGGATGGAGAGAGGGAGAGAGGGATGGAGGGAGGAAGAGAGGGATGGAGGGAGGAAGGGAGAAAGGGATGGAGGGAGGAAGAGAGGGATGGAGGGAGGAAGAGAGGGATGGAGGGAGGAAGAGAGGGATGGAGAGAGGAAGAGAGGGATGGAGGGAGGAAGAGAGGGATGGAGGGAGGAAGAGAGGGATGGAGGGAGGAAGAGAGGGATGGAGAGAGGAAGAGAGGGATGGAGGGAGGAAGAGAGGGATGGAGGGAGGAAGAGAGGGATGGAGGGAGGAAGAGAGGGATGGAGGGAGGAAGAGAGGGATGGAGGGAGGGAGAGAGGGATGGAGGGAGGAAGAGAGGGATGGAGGGAGGAAGAGAGGGATGGAGGGAGGAAGAGAGGGATGGAGGGAGGAAGAGAGGGATGGAGGGAGGAAGAGAGGGATGGAGGGAGGAAGAGAGGGATGGAGAGAGGAAGAGAGGGATGGAGAGATAATAAGCATTAGGTATTGGGCAATTATAGAGAAATGGATTTAAAAGAGAAAAGGGAAAGGGCAAAGAGTACGACAGATAAAAAAGAGTAAATGAAATGAACTTTAAATATGCAATACTTTGAGTGGTTCGGCGGAGGAGAGAAAAGAGAGGGAGGAGGGAGGAGGAAGTGTGTATGAGAAAATGGGGCAGAAGTGGAAAGGTTAAATAATGGTGTAGGACAGAAAGAGAAAGAACGAGAAGGGAGGGGTAGGCTTTCAAATGAGTTGGCTATAAGAACATGGCTTTAAAGGAACACAAATTAACACAAACGTGCGCTACACACACACACCGCTCCACTCACACACACACCAAAGATGGCGCCATCAGGCATCGTCTTTCATCTGCAAGAATAACACCTCAAGGGAGGGACCTCCCGCCACCCCTTGTTTTCAGCTAAGTTTTCTGTTTAGTTAGGAGAGTTCAGAGAGAGGACAACACACTGGGATCAACCAACGAAGGCTCTTTCCACTACCCCGCTACACAAACAGCTCCATACAGGGAACAACAGAAGAGAGGGGAGAAGAGAAGGAGAGAGGGAGAAGAGAGGGAGAGAGGGAGACAGAAGAAGGGAGACGAGAGAGGGAGAGAGGGGAGAAGAGAAAGAGAGAGAGAGAGAGAGGGGAAAAGAGAGAGGGAGAGAGGGAGAAGAGAGGGAGAGAGGGAGAAGAGAGGGAGAAAAGGAGAGAGGGAGGAAGACAGAAGAAGGGAGAAGACAGAGAGACAACACAGCAGCAGAGGAATCAGAGCAGAAGTACCCTCCCCCCCCCCCCCCCCCCCCCCCCCCCCCCCCCCCTCCGCTCCATCCTCTCCTCCATCTAGCGCAGATTGGGTTTGAAATCTCTGCCAAGACATGGCAATTAAGCCAGCTGCTAATTTAGCGTTACTGTTGTTGTCAGAGATGAGAGAGAGAGAGAGAGAGAGAGAGCGAGAGAGAGAGAGAGAGAGAGAGAGAGAGAGAGAGAGAGAGAGAGAGAGAGAGAGAGAGAGAGAGATAGAGAGAGAGAGAAAGAGAGAAAGCGAGAACACAGAAAAGCAAGAAGAGATGGAAGGGGGGTGGTGGTAAAAGATATTCTATTATTTTCTGGAACTCGAGAGGGATATTTGATGCTTGCATGTTTGGAGTTATAGAAGCATGAAGGGAGGTGTATCCTGTTTTGTTCAGTCTTTCATTTCATTATTCCACACTTTCACTTGGCTATCCCTGTTTCGCTGTGAGACGACTCATTCATTTGGAGAGGAGAGGAGAGAAGGACGGGCTTTCATGTAGAGGGAGTCCTCTGGGACCCAGCCTGCTGCTGAGACCAACAGTGGGACAGGAGAGGAGAGGGGGAGACAACACAGCCAGCCAGGGGAAAAACAAGAGCTGCAGCACAAACACACTGAAACACTGGAAAACACACACACACACACACACACACACACACACACACACACACACACACACACACACACACACACACACATACACACACACATACACACACACACACACACACACACACACACACACACACACACACACACACACACACACACACACACACACTGAAACAGAGACACACTGGAAAACACACACACAGACGGAAACAGAGACACACTGGGAAACACACACGTGCACGCACACACACAGAAATACACAGAAACGAAGAAAAAAACACACGCACATGTATGTACTGTATATTCACACGTGTACTTGAGCGCCTACAAAAAACTAACAAAAACCACAGACACACATGCACGCACAACCACACACCCCAACTCAAATAACCACACACTCATACATACAGGAAACACGGTAATAGTCAGTCCCCACCTAGTGATCCTTTAGGACAGGGACGGTCCACAGTCTCTCCTCTCTGGGTGGAGGGCCACTGCACCCCTCTGGCCACTCTGGACTCACACACCTGGGGCTCTGGGCCCTGGACGGGTGGGCGGGGAGGCCGCATGGTGACTGGTACGGTGGCTGTGATTGGCCGCAGGTCAGGGCCCTTGTTGATAGCGCCAATGGGGTGAGAAGTGGGGGCCAGGGGGCGGGTGGTAGCAGGGCTAGAACTGGAGGTGAAAGGTCGGGCTGGAGTGGTGCTGGTCACCTGAGTGGTCGTCAAAGGGCCTGAAGAGAGAGAGACGGGGGGGGTGATTTGGTTTAGTTTTAAAACACATAATAAAGCACATGTATAAATAAAATCATTGAGGATGACAAAATAAAGTCAAAATAAAGTCAAAGATATAGATAGGGAAAACGAAAGTGAGAGACAAAAAAAGGGAAATAAAACAAAAGAGATGGAATGAAAGTGGTGAGAGGGGAATAGAGAAAGACAAAACCAGAGCATGAATCAAAGAGAGAAAGGCACGTAAATGTTACATCTCTCACAAGTTCAGTTCAAAAGTTCTCCGGATGATAATTACGGCACAAACTACTTTTGAGCATATCAAAGCTTTAATACATCTATATATATGACTCTTTCAGTGTTCCTATCACTACCCCTGGAGGGGGGGGAGGGAGCGTGCACGGCAAGAAAGGAAGAAGAAAGGAGGATGTCAATTATTGATCAAATGTATATGACAGAAGTCACTACCGACATTAACAACCAACTTTAATGCACCCATAAAAGTAACACATCCCAACTACAAAATCTCAACTGATCAAACACCTACTCTCCTCTAACAACACTGGGACAAGACTGTCTGTCTGCCTCTGTCTTTCTCTCCATCTTTCTTTCTTTCTCTCTCTCTCTCTCTCTCTCTCTCTCTCTCTCTCTCACTCTCTCTCTCTCAGGGCCAAATACTAACTCCAGATAGGCCTGCATCGCTAAAATATTCACCCAAAACACAATGGATAATTAATCTGAAAAAGCAAGGTACGTACAAGAGGGCGAACAGGTGGTGATTTGCATTTGTGCAAATGTCCCACTACAACTGACATTAATGGACAAATTATACCAGAACTAAAGGTAGACTGTACACACACATCTCAGGACTCTGCGTTGACTCACCAGTGGTGGGGTCCGGTGGTCCGAACTCCAGCGGGTATCTCAGAACATTATAGTTGTTCCAGATGTAGAGCTGGTTGTCTCTGGGGTTATAGTCCACAGAGGAGACGTACTGGTAGGGGTTAGGGAAGGGGATGTGGACGGGCTCCTCCCGAGCACGGTTCGTGTTGTAGGCGTAAAGGATCAGGTCCCCGCCGGCCTCGCTGTCGTCGTCCTGGTAGACGGAGCGCACCGCGTATAGCACGCCGCACGCCATGAAGGCGTTGCTCGCCCCGCGCTTGTCGAAGCTGGTCGCCCACGTGCCCTCGAAACGCAGGGTGTAAGGGTTTACCTGGGAGGAGGGGGGGGGGGGGTGATGGTAACCATAAATATATCTCAAACTACAGAAGAAACTGTAGAATATCAGCCATTCTTAAACTCTCAATCCTGGTGTTATGGTGATAAACACAAGAAAGTGTATTAATTAATTAAATAAATAAACATTTAGGCCTACTTTAGTTGAGCTTAGAAATGTCCAGTCCAACTCCATCCCCCTGTTACACTCCTCCCTCTTCTATTCCCTCCATCACCCTGTTACACTCCTCGTATACTCTTCTATTCCCTCCATCACCCTGTTACACTCCTCTTATACTCTTCTATTCCCTCCATCACCCTGTTACACTCCTCGTATACTCTTCTATTCCCTCCATCCCCCTGTTACACTTCTCCCTCTTCTATTCCCTCCATCACCCTGTTACACTCCTCGTATACTCTTCTATTCCCTCCATCATCCTGTTACACTCCTCTTACACTCTTCTATTCCCTCCATCACCCTGTTACACTCCTCGTATACTCTTCTATTCCCTCCATCACCCTGTTACACTCCTCTTACACTCTTCTATTCCCTCCATCACCCTGTTACACTCCTCTTACACTCTTCTATTCCCTCCATCACCCTGTTACACTCCTCTTATACTCTTCTATTCCCTCCATCACCCTGTTACACTCCTCTTATTGTAACGGTTGTTCTCCTCCTTTTCATCCGAAAAGGAGGAGTAGTGATGGAACCAAGGCGCAGCGGGTTGTGAACACATAATTTATTTAAAGACAAGACGAAAAACACGAACTTCACTATAACTAACAAAACAACAAACGGAGTAGACAGACCTGGACGACGAACTTACATTAAACACGAAGAACGCACGAACAGGGAAAAATAGACTACACAAAATGACGATGTACAAAACAAACCGAACAGTCCCGTATGGTGCGACAAACACTGACACAGGAGACAACCACCCACAACGAACACTGTGAAACAACCTACCTAAATATGACTCTCAATTAGAGGAACGCCAAACACCTGCCTCTAATTAAGAGCCATACCAGGCAACCCTTAAACCAACATAGAAACAGAAAACATAGAATGCCCACCCAAACTCACGTCCTGACCAACTAACACATACAACAAACTAACAGAAATAGGTCAGGAACGTGACATAACCCCCCCCTTAAGGTGCGAACTCCGGGCGCACCAGCACAAAGTCTAGGGGAGGGTCTGGGTGGGCATCTGACCACGGTGGTGGCTCAGGCTCAGGGCGAGGTCCCCACCCCACCATAATCAATCCCAGCTTACATCTCCCCCTACAAATGACCACCCTCATATTACACCCACTTAATCTTTTGGGTAACATCGAGACAAGGGGCAGCACCGGGATAGAGGGATAGCTCAGGACAGAGGGATAGCTCAGGACATAGGGATAGCTCAGGATAGAGAGGTAGCTCAGGATAGAGAGGTAGCTCAGGATAGAGGGGCAACTCCGGACTGAAAGGCAGCTCCGGACAGAGAGACAGCTCTGGACTGAGGGGCAGTTCTGGACAAATAGCCGCTCTGGGCTGAGGGACAGCTCATGACTGGCTGACGGCTCTGGACGCTCATGGCTGGCTGACGGCTCTGGACGCTCATGGCTGGCTGACGGCTCTGGACGCTCATGGCTGGCTGACGGCTCTGGACGCTCATGGCTGGCTGACGGCTCTGGACGCTCATGGCTGGCTGACGGTTCTGGACGCTCATGGCTGACTGACGGCTCTGGACGCTCATGGCTCACTGACAGCTCTGGCAGATCCTGTCTGGTTGGCGGCTCTGGCAGATCCTGTCTGGTTGGCGGCTCTGGCAGATCCTGTCTGGTTGGCGGCCCTGGCAGATCCTGTCTGGTTGGCGGCTCTGGCAGATCCTGTCTGGTTGGCGGCTCTGGCAGATCCTGACTGACGAATGGCTCTAGCGGCTCCTGACTGACTAACGGCTCTGACGGCTCGGGACAGACGGGCGGCTCTAATGGCTCGGGACAGACGGATGGCTCAGACGGCGCTGGGGAGACGGATGGCTCAGATGGCGCTGGGGAGACGGATGGCTCAGATGGCGCTGGGGAGACGGATGGCTCAGATGGCGCTGAGGAGACGGATGGCTCAGATGGCGCTGCGGAGACGGATGGCTCAGATGGCGCTGCGGAGACGGATGGCTCAGACTGATCCTGTCTGGCGGAAGGCTCTGTAGGCTCATGGCAGACGGGCAGTTCATGCGGCGCTTGGCAGACGGACAGTTCAGGCGCCGTTGGGCAGACGGCAGACTCTGGCCGGCTGAGACGCACTGTAGACCTGGTGCGTGGTGCCGGAACTGGAGGCACCGGACTGGAGACACGCACTTCAAGCCTAGTGCGGGGAGCAGGGACAGGGCACACTGGACTCTCAAAACGTACTATATGCCTGGTGCGTGGTACCGGCACTGGTGGCACCGGGCTGAGTGCACGCACCTCAGGACGAGTACGGGGAGAAGGAACAGTGTGTACAGGGCTCTGGAGACGCACAGGTGGCTTAGTGCGTGGTGCCGGAACTGGAGGCACCGGGCTGGAGACACGCACCATAGAGAGAGTGCGTGGAGGAGGAACAGGGCTCTGGAAACGCACTGGAAGCCTGGTGCGTGGTGTAGGCACTGGTGGTACTGGGCTGGGGCGGGGAGGTAGCGCCGGAAATACCGGACCGTGCAGGCGTATTGGCTCCCTTGAGCACTGAGCCTGCCCAACCTTACCTGGCTGAATGCTCCCCGTCGCCCGACCAGTGCGGGGAGGTGGAATAACCCGCACCGGGCTATGTAGGCGAACCGGGGACACCATGCGTAAGGCTGGTGCCATGTAAGCCGGCCCAAGGAGACGTACTGGTGGCCAGATATGTAGAGCCGGCTTCATGGCGCTTGGCTCAATGCTCCATCTAGCCCTACCAGTGCGGGGAGGTGGAATAACCCGCACTGGGCTATGCACACGTACAGGAGACACCGTGCGCTCTACTGCGTAACACGGTGTCTGCCCGTACTCCCGCTCTCCACGGTTAGCCTGGGAAGTGGGCGCAGGTCTCCTACCTGCCCTTGGCCCACTACCTCTTAGCCCCCCCCCCCAAGAAATTTTTGGGTAGTACTCACGGGCTTTTCGGGCTTCCGTGCAAGACGCGTCCCCTCATAACGCCGGTTCCCTTCTTCGATTGCCTCTGCTCTCCTCAGTGCCTCCAGCTGTTCCCATGGGAGGCGATCCCTTCCAGCCAGGATCTCCTCCCATGTGTAGCAACCTTTACCGTCTAATACATCCTCCCAAGTCCATTCCTCCTTCTTGCGCTGTCCCTTCCTCTGATTACACCGCTGCTTGATTCTGGATTGGTGGGTGGTTCTGTAACGGTTGTTCTCCTCCTTTTCATCCGAAAAGGAGGAGTAGTGATGGAACCAAGGCGCAGCGGGTTGTGAACACATAATTTATTTAAAGACAAGACGAAAAACACGAACTTCACTATAACTAACAAAACAACAAACGGAGTAGACAGACCTGGACGACGAACTTACATTAAACACGAAGAACGCACGAACAGGGAAAAATAGACTACACAAAATGACGATGTACAAAACAAACCGAACAGTCCCGTATGGTGCGACAAACACTGACACAGGAGACAACCACCCACAACGAACACTGTGAAACAACCTACCTAAATATGACTCTCAATTAGAGGAACGCCAAACACCTGCCTCTAATTAAGAGCCATACCAGGCAACCCTTAAACCAACATAGAAACAGAAAACATAGAATGCCCACCCAAACTCACGTCCTGACCAACTAACACATACAACAAACTAACAGAAATAGGTCAGGAACGTGACACTTATACTCTTCTATTCCCTCCATCACCCTGTTACACTCCTCTTATACTCTTCTATTCCCTCCATCACCCTGTTACACTCCTCTTATACTCTTCTATTCCCTCCATCACCCTGTTACACTCCTCTTATACTCTTCTATTCCCTCCATCCCCCTGTTACACTCCTCCCTCTTCTATTCCCTCCATCACCCTGTTACACTCCTCTTACACTCTTCTATTCCCTCCATCACCCTGTTACACTCCTCCCTCTTCTATTCCCTCCATCACCCTGTTACACTCCTCTTATACTCTTCTATTCCCTCCATCACCCTGTTACACTCCTCTTACACTCTTCTATTCCCTCCATCACCCTGTTACACTCCTCTTACACTCTTCTATTCCCTCCATCACCCTGTTACACTCCTCCCTCTTCTATTCCCTCCATCACCCTGTTACACTCCTCCCTCTTCTATTCCCTCCATCACCCTGTTACACTCCTCCCTCTTCTATTCCCTCCATCACCCTGTTACACTCCTCTTACACTCTTCTATTCCCTCCATCACCCTGTTACACTCCTCTTACACTCTTCTATTCCCTCCATCACCCTGTTACACTCCTCTTACACTCTTCTATTCCCTCCATCACCCTGTTACACTCCTCTTACACTCTTCTATTCCCTCCATCACCCTGTTACACTCCTCGTATACTCTTCTATTCCCTCCATCACCCTGTTACACTCCTCTTACACTCTTCTATTCCCTCCATCACCCTGTTACACTCCTCTTACACTCTTCTATTCCCTCCATCACCCTGTTACACTCCTCTTATACTCTTCTATTCCCTCCATCACCCTGTTACACTCCTCTTATACTCTTCTATTCCCCCCATCCTCCTCTCCTCCACCCACCTGGCTGACCACCAGTCGTCCGTTGTTGGACTCTGTGGCGTAGATGACCCACAGCCCGTTCTCGTCCACCGCCAGGTCGATGTCGCTCTTCCCACCCCAGCGGTAGGGCGATGTGTCGTGGTAGTTGGCGTTGGCGATAATGGCCTCGCCGCTCTTGATGCGTGTGCGCAGGTCATACTTGACCATGTTGCGTGTGCGCTCCTTATTGTAGAACACGGCGCCGTCGTATACCACGAAGCCTGTGCCATCAACACGGTTCGGCAACCTATAGGAGGGGAAGAAGTGGGTGGTCAGAATATGACAGGAGAATCAATAACCCATGAGCTTTTGGGCTATGACCGGCTCATAAGCACATGTCCAAAGAGACCAACAGTATGATCCCATACATTAGAACAGTGGTTCTCATACTTCTCCATCCCATGGAGCACAAGAAAAAACATCTATTTCACTAAATTAATTGGACTTCACACTGACCCCTGAGGTGCCCCACCAGTGGTCCACAGATCACCACAGGACCCCATGGAACCCACACTGCCATTCACCATCCATCTACAGCAGTATTCAAATAAATCAATGCAGAGGCAGAGGGATTATTTGATGTGAACTGGCGGGGGGGCAGAGGCGGTGCTCACTTGTAGGTGGTGGTGGCGCGGTTCTGTCTGAAGTCGTCCCAGGAGGCGTACTCATACAGCATGTCGGTGCGGTAGGGAGTCCAAGGCATAACATAGAGCCGGTCACCTGACTGCAGGGGGTCCTTACACCACGCCCCCGACTGATGCTCCGCCTCCTGCAGCGAGCTGGCCGCCTGTACCCGCAGCAGTGTGCCCGGACACACAAAGACTGGAGGAGAGAGGAAAGAGAGAGAGATGGGGAGAGAGGGTGAGAGAGCGAGAGAGAGGGAGGGAGGGATGGATAGAGAGAGAGAGAGAGAGAAAGAGAGAGAGAGAGAGAGAGAAAGGGAGAGAGGGAGAAAGAAAGAGAGAGAGCAAGCGAGCGATAGAGTAAGGGCGAGAGAGAGAGCGAGCAAGAGAGAAAGGGAGGGAGAAGGAGAGAGAGATGGAAAGTGTGAGAGATGGAGTGAAGGGATATAAAAGGAGCAATGTAAGATAAAGGAGTATATTAAGGAGATGATGAGGGGGAAACGGAAAGAGAGAGGAGATGAGGAAGAGGAGTGGGGACAAAGAAAGCGGTAGAAGATGGGATGAGAATATTGTGGGGAAAGAGACGGGGAGAGATGTTCAAGATAACAAGTTTGAGATTTGAGGAGAGGGAGACAGAAAACAAAAGAAGAATGGGGGAAAGAGAGAGAGAAAGACAGAGAGAGAGACAGAGAGAGCGAGAGAGAGAGCGAGGGGAATGAGGTGAGATACATTATCAGATCAAAAATGAAGGAATACAAAAATCTAATTTGCTAAATATCAGCATTGAGGCCTAAGAGCTGCCTGTAGTGTTCTGATAAATGGTAGATTCCTAGCTGCTGCTGCCCAGATAGGGTATTTCATCTGATTCATCTTGGCCTACTTAAGGTTTTATTGTGCATGTATATTGTAAGAAGCTCAGTATTCCTGCTCTGTGGTAGGAAATAACAGTATGAGTTTTAGAGTGTTGTATCAGTACAGGTGGTTGGATCTCAGTCAAGAGTAATGCCATGAAGTCTGGGGTAGAAAACAAGAGTCTGGCCAGGGTCCCCTTCTTCTGTTGTTGCAATCCATACTTCACACACACACACACACACACACACACACACACACACACACACACACACACACACACACACACACACACACACACACACACACACACACACACACACACACACACACACACACACACACACGCACACATAAACACATGCACGCTCACACACTCCCCCCTCCCCCGACACACATGCACACACACACACACACACACACACACACACACACACACACACACACACACACACACACACACACACACACACACACACACACACACACACACACACACACATTCTGCATTCTACCCTCCTTCCTGTGTCTCATAGCTCTCTCCTGGAGGTCACCCACTGGGGACTGCTGTAAATTGGCTGGCTGACGCACTTTCTCTCTCAGCCAGATAGTGTCTGACCTGGGACCAGAGGACTGTCAGGTGGGGCGGGAGGGGAACCGGGCAGAGGAGGGCGGGGAGGAGAGGTATCTATGGAAAAAAGCTGCTGGCATCAACAGCACGGTCACACGGTGACATCACAGGAGACTCTGTGAGGACGTGAGAGCGACGGAGACACTACAGGGACACTACAGAGATACTACAGGGACAGTACAGGTACAGTATAGGGACAGTACAGGTACAGAATGAAAGAGCTGAACAGAGGACTCCCCGTCTTCTCTGGATACTCAGTTATGTATGTGTCCTGGCCCCAGCAGCCCAGCCAGTCAGTGTGTTGAGAACAGAGGAAACTCACACTGGTCACGTTATGACTGAACGGATCCGTGGTTTAACTGGTCCCTGCAGGGGCGTTTAGACAGTCAACACACACACACATGCACATACACAAACATTGCTGCCAGATTTACTAGGATGGAACTAAGCCTAGGATGCTACATCCTTGGAAATGCTACATACCGTAGGAGATGGCAGCATTTCTGAGAAAGGAACGTTGAGGGAAAATGTGTTTTATTCCTTTACGTGCCTCTCTTTTTATGGTTTGAGGAAATGTTTGCTGGTCACAATAGTAGTATCAATATGTTATGCCTCTCTCTCTCCCCACTGGGCACACACTGGCTGAATCAATGTTGTTTCCAGGTCATATCAAAGAAATGACATTGAACCAACGTAGAATAGATGCTGAATTGGCGTCTGTGCCCAGTGGGAAGTTTTAGTCTCTCAGAAGTGTTTGGCTGTGTGCTGTGCCTCAGTGATGATACTGTTGTTGTGTCTGAGGGGACTCAGCAGGGATGAATATCTTACGTCAAAACATGACTCAAATCAAGCCTGGGCGTAAACAAACAGACATTGAATAGAGGGGCTTCACAAAGGGACTGTCATGCTCCATTGTTAAAACAAGGAGCCGAGGAGCTACAGTGGTTGATCTAACAATGGTTTCCAGCAGCAGGGGTGTTCTAGCGTGCTGGGGAGCCCCATAGTTATTAGCGGTATTAACGTAGGCAGTGGCACCCCCGTAGAGTTGAAAATATTTACATTGGTACAGCCCACTGGTTTTGGGGAACCCTCAAGGGTCAATATGTAATCTGAATGCAGTCCTTATTTACAGTGACTTTGTCAGGTATTCTTCCCTCATCTCTATTTTATAACACTTCCAGCAATCCTATAAAATACACAAGAAAACTAGCTCAGGGAAAAATGGCTGAATTCTATTAAGCTGTGATGAGGATGAAAAAACAAACAACAGCATCAAAGTGAAGAGGAGTAGAGACATAAAGAGCATGCAGAACAAGCCACTGCATGTAGCTGAGCCAGAAACAAAGACAGAACATCCTCCTGCCTCAAGGTAGGATAAAGGACAGACCAACCCAGGCGTGCTACTGTCCTGTCTCTAGTCACGCACACAACAACACAGGACACACAGACAGACAAGCAGACAAATGGACGACCTGCATTTACAACCAACACAACCAAAAAGTGTATGGTGGGAGTCTATATCTGAAAAGAGTCCATGACTACTGTACAGACCAGCCTTGGATTACAGAGTCCTAGGTAATAAAAAACAAATGGCTGGTGCAGTGCATTGTCAAGGGCTACCTTCAATCCACAATGCTGATTCATATTGGGAAAGGAAAGGGGGATACCTAGTCAGCTGTACAACTGAATGCATTCAACTGAACTGTGTCCTGCACATTTAACCCTCTGAATCAGAGAGGTGCAGGGGGGTGCCTTAATCCACATCCACATCTTCAGCGCCTGGGGAACAGTGGGTTAACTGCCTTGCTCAGGGGCAGAACAATAGTTTTACCTTGTCAGCTCGGGGATTCGATCCAGCAACCTTTCGGTTCCTGGCCCAATTGGGTTCTCTATGTACGGTGAATCACAAGAGGTTTAACAGGTATTTATGGGACAAATCATTGATCCCAGTAATATATTAACAGCACCACTACCCTGAATCGGCTTCACACTATACAGTAGCATAGTCAGCATTACTGTATAACTGGGTGTTGCAGTAAAGAGTAAGGGCTAATCATCCTATGTGTTTTGTCCTGTTATTCTCTCTGTCCCTTTACAGTCTGCAGATAGTAACTCTAACATGGCTCTCTGGCTCTGCTTATTCTAATTAGCTGGGTGTTGGGTGGGCTGGCAGGGCCGGGTGTCAGTGGGGCTCATCACTGGACTGGCCTCCCAGGCGGTCACACTGAGCTGGCACTGACACACACAGACCAGAGGAAAGAAAGAGAGAGCGGTTCACTCGCACACACACACACACACACACACACACACACACACACACACACACACACACACACACACACACACACACACACACACACACACACACACACACACACACACACACACACACACACACACACACACACACACACACACACACACACACACACACACAAAGACAAACAGAGGGAGCCGCTCCGCTCCACACCCTGCCTGGGAGGCTTCATTAACTCTGACCTGTTCTTTCAGCCAGCATGCCCTCTTCCTGTTTATTCTCTCTCTGTATAGACAGCCTGACCTCCCAGGCAGCCACACCCTGCTAACACACACTACCACACAGCCTAGTATTATTAGGACCAGCACTATATGAATTTAGGTATTAGGTATTAGAGATGGATATGAGGTATTAGGGATGGGATATTAAAGATCGGACTAGGTATTATCCTAGTCCGGCCTACAACAGGTTAGCCTGAGTCATATTGAGCTTCTGGGATTAGTTGAGATTGTTAGATTAGATGAAATACATTTTTAAGAGCCGTGGCAATCTGGTCTGGCAGGATCAGAGCAGTCACGGTCCAGTGGGGCCACACCACTAGGCAGTATAACCAAACCTACTGTACTGTAATACAACTTACCTTATCAAGGATTAACAACCAACCTTCATGCTTTTATCTGCTGTGTGCAGGTGTGCATCCCAAATGGCACACTATTCCCTATAATGTGCACTAAAGTAGTGCACTATATAGGGAATAGGGTGTAAATTGGAACGGGCACTATATATTCTATTGTATACACTTTACAGCAAAATACTGCCATGAAAAAATTATATGGAATTAATTTATCAGCTGTTCCCGGCACAAGACAATAGGTCAACAGTGACTGTTTCTCGTCAATATGAAGCTGTGGCATGAATATGATGAAAGGAACAGAATCCCCTTTGAAATGACAGATACTGTACCTTACTACCTTGTTGGGAATAATAATGACAGTTTTGACTGGTGATATAGAATTACATCTAAGCAATGACAGCTTGCTGAGATCATACTGTGTGCCGTTGTGGGCAAATCATTTTAACCCAGGGACTACTGGGGAATATATTTCTAATGGTTATGTTCATATAAAATCTGTCATTACATACTGTATTATAATAAAGCAATTGTATCATTCTACTGTGATCATAACGGGGTATAGAGTATTGAGATATAGAGATATCTCAATGGAGACTGTATGTGTTTCTAAAATGGCTGTGGTCTTGTTGATGTAATGTGAGGCCATGGATTGATATGATTGTTATGTAAGACACAGCCTGGCATAGCCAGGCTGTGTCTGACCACATCTAGACCTGACCACATCTCTCCCACAGTAGTTTCTTGAGACATCCTCTAGAGTCTAGATCTTGGGTTATCTATGTACGTTAGAGTGTCTGGAGAAATGCGTCCTAGAGTATCCCACAGACTGGTTATGGGGAGGTGATGTACAGCCTGCCTATCCCAGGGTCATGGTCATTAGGACACACATAGTTTTAAAAAGTGTTGCAATGGAAACCAAAAATGAGCGTTTCTCATTGGACAAGTCTAGGTAGTTTCAGTCTGTTTTCTTCCGTTTGGTGCCTAATGAACAGGACCCAGTAGCCCCTTGACAGACCTGGCCTGGCCACGGAGAGCCTGCTGTTCTAATTGAATCCCACACCTGTTCCTGGCAGGTAACTGCAGCCAGCAACCAGCAGGGGGCACAATGGAGCGCCATGAAACCCCTCCTTCAGCATGGACACTTAATCGTCTGGAAGTAAGAGTACATCTGTGAGTGTGTGAGTGTGTGTGTGTGAGTGTGTAGGGTGCAGGTGCAGGTGCGTGTGTGTGTGTCGTTACCCGTGAGCATGTTGGTGTGTGTGCGTGCGTGCATGTAGGTGTGCTTGAGAGATAGCAAGCGACAGAGAGAGAGAAGGAGAAAGAAGGAGAGAGGAGAAAGAGTAAAGGATAGAGTGAGAGTGTATTTTGTGGGTGTAAAAAAGAAGAGAGAGAGAGAAACGGAGAAACGGAGAAACGGAGAGAGTCAGAGGAGTCAATAGGTTATTTCCTGTGAAATGAGAATAAGAGAGGGAGTGAGTTAATTCTGTGGAGGAGTGAGAGAAAGAGAGAGAGAGAGCGAGGTGGGAGTCCCAGATTGTGCCCTGTTCCTTTTGGACAGCAAGGGGGTCAAGGCAAGGTAGTCAAACAGAATACTAACTCACACATACACACACACACACACACCTACACAGACACACACAAACCTACACATACAGACACTCACACACATATCCACACACCACACGCAGAAGGAAGGGGCTGGCACTTTTATCAACCGTCATGTTCACTTCAAGACAAACCCCTTCACTGAGACCAATAGCAGGGCAGCAGGGCCTGGGTAGAGAGAGAAAGTGTCCATTGAAACGTCTTATCTCCATGAGAGGTGCACTGACACACTGAGTGGCAGCACAGGTGGTCCTACTGACAGAGCTTCACAGCTACAGTACACAGGACACTGCCTGCAGGTACGGGTACAGCACTGGAGTGACACTATGACAGGCCACAATTCCATGTCAATTCAGTCAATTTAGGTAGTCAATGGAAAATTCTAAGTCCAATTTTCCGAATTTTGGATTTTTGAATTTTGGATTTTCAAAAAAATGTAACATTTAAAATTGGATTTTCAGTTTACTTCCTGAATTGACTAAATTGAAACAGTATTGACCCCAACCCTGCTGAGCTACTGTAGCAGTAGCCAGCACCCAGCCAGTTTCTTACTCTCTTCATCCCTCTACTCTCTCTTTCTCCATCCCTTCCTTCCCCAGTGAGGGCTGGTCATACATCTGCCTCTGGCGGTGTGTTCTATCTGTCCATAAAGGTCCTGACTTATTTCTATTCATGGCCACCTGCCTGTGCCAGAGCTCTTTAGCTTTAACAATGTAATGACTTCTCAATGTACAGTCAGTCAGTCAGTTCCCTATCTCTCTCCTCTCCCTCTCCCTCTCTCCCCATCTCTCCCTCTCTCCTTCACTCTCCTCTCTCCTCGACTGCCTGCTGAATAGAATGTCTGAGTGCAGTGGGTCACGTGACCAGACGTGTGTGTGGTGGGTCATTCCTAATGAGGAGCTACTGCCTGTCTCTATAGCGACTGCTCCTCTCTCCCTCTCTCTCCCGCTCTCTCTGTCTCTCTCTCTCTCCCTTCCTCCCTCCCTCCCTCTATCCTCATTCGCCCACAGAGATACTATTTCAATGGTAAATAAATGTGTATCTACACTCTCAGAAATAATTATTTGGCTGTTCCCATAGGAGAACCCTTTTTGGTTCCAGGTAGAACCCACTGTGGGAACCAAAATATTTCTACCTGGAACCATAAAGGGTTCTTCAAAGGGTTATCCTATGGGGACAGCCAAAGAACCCTTTTAGGTTCTAGATAGAACCTGTTTTTAAGAGTGTAGGTGTGAGGAATACTCCCCCCTCCTTTAGTCCCCATAAAAACCAATATTAAGGCTGTGTACCAGGTCTTACATACTGTAGATTAATTTCCTTGTCTCCTTTCCTTCATGATCACTGATTAAAAAGGACTTGATAGGTGACAGAAAGATGGGTGACACCTATTCAGTCAATTCACGTGTCAATAGTGACAAAGGAACGGTGACAAGGAAATGAATATGTAAGTCTATCAACACACAGACTACAGACAGTCTGTCTATCTGACTCTGTAGCTAGCTACTGATGACGGACAGACTGTCCATCAGTCCGACTGACATTCACAGACCAGCTCCTGAACACAACAGCAGAGCAGCCATTACCATAATCTGTCAATCAACCAATCAGTGAATCAATCAATTAGGATTAATGAATTAACAAAGGGACAACGGGTAACACAATCTAAGAGTATTGTTAATTAATAAAATATGTGGATATAGAGGTAATCATAATAAGCAGTAGAGTTAAAGCGAGGATAGAGGGAGGAAGAGGAGGGGTCTTTAGGTCACATGGTCACTGGGAGGAATGGTAGTAAATGTGGGTAAAACAACAACAAGGTGGATCAAGGGGGGGAGGAGGAGGAGGAGGAGGAGGAAGAGGAAGAGGGTTCGCTATAGCTACCAGGCAGGGAGTAACAAAATGGTGGTCGGTCGGTTGAGGGAAAAACAAGACACACAGGAGCAATGGATGTCAGTGAAAAGCCACATCCAGGCAGATGGATATGGGGCCATAAAGGACTTAATGGCATTGCTACAGAGGTTAATCCCTTCAATCTATAATAACCTACTGCACATATCTATCCATGGAAACAGACAGTAAAGGGTACTAGTCAAGACTGATGTGTAACGGTGTTGTGGGCGGGGCATCTCAAAGGTCAAGGGTAAGATTAGGACAGTCTATAGTTCCCTATATAGTGCACTACTTTTGACCAGAGCCCTGTAGTGCACTACGTGGGGAAAAGTGTGCCATTTTAGACACAACCTGGGAGATTAAATGACCCTTTTGAGGCGGCCCTAATGGTGCCTGTTCCCAGTGGTGGCAATACTCTTCCTTCTCTAACCTTGGATTCAGCCCTGCATCCCCTGCAGCATTCTTTGTAAGCTCTGTGATTGGGAGACCAGTGACTGATTGGCTCTTTAGAGAGTACCATCCCCCTAGTGAACAGAGCAGCCATTACACATAGATGCTAACTGGGACTGTACCACCTACTGTGGCACCCCTCTGAATCCATACAGACATGCTGTACGAAGGGAGGACTAGCTGACTTCTATTGATAAGGAGGGGTGACTGACGGCCAAATCAGGACACACAGGGGGGTTGCAGTGCAACGAAAGCAAGAGAAGGAAGAAAAAGCAGTGATAAGAGCAAATGGATAAAGAGGGAAAGAGAAAAGAAGAGGAGGAGGAGGCAAAGAAGGAGATGAAACCTGAGGAGGCCTCAGAGAACCAGCGGCTACTTGTGATGAACAGATGAAAGATCTGAGAGGCAGAAACGGAGCCAAAAGAAAGAGAGAAAGAGAGGAGGAGAGAAGGGCACTGCATTTAAAGCTGTTTGAGTGATAGAGAGAAAGAGAGTGGACACTGAAGCACCTGGAAATGGGAGAAAGTGCTTAACGAGGGACAGACTCATGTCACATGATCAAGGAGAAACTTTGGCCAGTGTGATTCTGAATACCATTGTCTTTTTGAGTTGAAAATGAAAACAAATAAATGTAAGATTCGCCCTGAAGTAAGGAAAATTGAAAGAGGGAAGGAAGAAACAAAGAAAGAGAAAGGGAGGCAGAGAGAAGAATATAAAACAATGTGGAGAAGAGAGGAGAGGAGGACGAGTCACTTGGATCTGGAGGGAACCAATTAGAGATAGGGTCAAATTACTAATTGCAAACAATAGAGAAATGGTTAAATCATACTCAATGAGGTCGAGTGAGACCTGCAGGGTCAGATGGAGAACTATGTCAGCATGAGGAGTTGTCAGGTGGCTGTGGCCCAACATGTGGACACGTTGAGGAGAGGAGAGATAGGTTTACAGTGAATGGGAGAAGAGAAGAAAAGTTTACGGACCATGAAGTGGTAAGAATGTACACAATGTTATCTGTCTTTAAGTTTGTGAATGGCCACTGGTATGTGGTTTGTATAGTGGTTAAACCATGACATAAGAATGCTCTCTCTTTTTCTCTCTCAGAAATAGTTCATGGACCTCCAGAGTGGTCAGCTGGTTTGTGTGTATGTGTGTGTGTGTGTGTGTGTGTGTGTGTGTGTGTGTGTGTGTGTGTGTGTGTGTGTGTGTGTGTGTGTGTGTGTGTGTGTGTGTGTGTGTGTGTGTGTGTGTGTGTGTGGTGCGTGCGTGCGTGTAGGTCAGGCTGGTGTCATCAGAGGCAAGGAGGAAATCTGGAAGGATCTTAGAGTCTTGGTTATAATCCAGAAAGAGAGAGAGGGAGAGAAAGAGAGAAAGAAAGGGGAGGGATATCAACATCAAACATGACCACTACACAAGGTGCTGGGTTAGGAAGGCGTATGAGGGGAGGAGAGGAGGGAGGAGGAGGAGGAGGGAGGGGCGAGCTGTAGTTTTTATGTTCATTGTGGTCTTTACCTTTTTGATCCACTTCTATTCAAGCATCGGAAAAAAGAGAAAGAGAGAGGAAGACAGGGAGAGAGAGAGAGAGAGACAGAGTAAGAGAGACAGAGAGAAAAAGAGAGAGAGCAAAGAGAATGAAAGAAAAACAGGTGCAGGAAAAAAGACAAAATTGAGATTAAATAAAATGCTATCCTTTCTCTCTTTTCTTTAAGCATGTTATTTGTTCTGTGTTACGGTTGGCTACTCAGAGAAAGGATGGCGACTCAAATGAAAAATGAGGAGGGAAAATGGCCTGACCTCGGTTTTCCTCCATTTCCATTCCATTAACCCAACAATCCCCAACCATCCACACATACATGTACTCAACCCGACCTCCTGTTTTTACGTCTTAGGATCCCACCCCTCCCTCCCTCTTTCTTTCTCTCCTTCCGAACTCCAGCTCCTGGGTCCTGTCAGGGAGAGAAAAACACATATATGTTCCTGAAGAATCTTCTTTGGAAGCAGCTGTGGGAGAAATAGAGCTAGATAGAGGGATGGAGAGATGAGAGGGTGATGAGGAAAGTGGCCCAGTGTGTGGGGTGTGTTGTGGCCTTGCGGGGGTTCACTGTGCCTCTCGTCTAGCCCCTCTCCAGGGTTTAGGGTCTACATTGAAACTGTCTCTTAATCCCAAGAAAGTGGCGCTGCGTCTGTACGCCAAATCACGGCGCTCAGCTACAGAACCCCGCCATTCGCTCAATCCATCGACCAGCCAATCAATGGGGAGCAGCTTGCTCGCCGGGCTCAGATGCACTCATCAAAAGAGAAGGAAGGAAGAAAGAGAGAGAACAAAGAAACAGAGGGATTGAGAGACAGAAGGAGGAGACAGACGAAAGTAAAGCGCGCGAGAGAGAGAGAGAGAGCGAGAGAGAGAGAGAGAGAGAGAGAGAGAGAGAGCGAGCACAGTCTGAGACACGGCCCTGTCTTTTGGTCTACACCAGGCTCATCAAACACTAATCACTAGTCTGTGTGTTGAGCCTCTATGAGGCTTTTGCTGACATAAGTAGTTATGGCAGTTTGTAAGGCAGCTTTCCATAGACATCACTCATTGTGGCGGACGAATGAGTGGTGTGTGTGTTTGTGTGTGTGAGAGAGGTGTGTCTGTGTGTGTATGTGTGTGTGTGTGTGTGTGTGTGTGTGTGTGTGTGTGTGTGTGTGTGTGTGTGTGTGTGTGTGTGTGTGTGTGTGTGTGTGTGTGTGTGTGTTTCTTCCCTGCCACGTGGAAGGAGATGTGTCATGGACATGTGTCCGGCATGTTGCTGCCGCTGAACGTGTGAATGCTGTGTGAAGCCTTTTGGTCCCTGGAGAGCCTTGTCATGTGAAGTCATCACCTCTCTCATCAACAGTACAGCATGAGAGGTGTCTGTACTGGACACATTCCAGGAAAGAGGAGAAGAGGAGGAAGAAGAGGAGGAGGAAGAGATAGAGAGAGAGAGAGAGAGAGAGAGAGAGAGAGAGAGGGGGGGGCTTTTTGCATCACGGCATCAGAGCAAAAGAGCACCACCATCTCTATAGCTTTTATCATCAGACAGCTAGATCAGACGCTGGGAGAAACCCTGTGAAGAGAGTAGGAGTGGCAGCCATTTCATCCTTCAGGGGAGCATCTATGGGCTCATGTATGGGTCCCACGTGGCCAGGGCAGAGGGGCACCAGGAGGGCAGGAGGAGGGAGCTAACTCCCACTGCTAGAGCAGCCATTAGAGCATCGGAGCAAGAGGAGAGGGCGGAAGGAGGAGGGGGAGACTGAGGCGGGAGGAGGGGAGACTGAGGCGGGAGGAGGGGAGAGGGAGGCAGAAGGAAGGGAGAGGGCAGAAGGAGGAGGGGGAGAATGAGGCGG
The DNA here is from genome assembly GCF_016432855.1 of Salvelinus namaycush. Taxonomy (NCBI): domain Eukaryota; kingdom Metazoa; phylum Chordata; class Actinopteri; order Salmoniformes; family Salmonidae; genus Salvelinus; species Salvelinus namaycush. Next base: position 81,913,704 of record NC_052309.1, read on the forward strand.
GAGGAGGGTAGACTGAGGCGGGAGGAGGTGGAGACTGAGACGGGAGGAGGGGAGAGGGAGGCAGAAGGAAGGGAGAGGGAGGCAGAAGGAAGGGAGAGGGCGGAAGAAGGAGGGGGAGAATGAGGCAGGATGAGGCTCACAGTGTCAGAACAGCATGGTGGACGGAGAAAGCGAGAGAGAGAGAGGCGAGAGCAAGATGCTCATGGCTGTAAACAGACACACTGTGGGCTGATGGGTAAAGTGGGGCCCTGCATGGTGCAGTGTGGAGGTTTGATGTGGTGTCTCTTTATGACAGTTATGTGTCAGACAGGGTCCAAGGGGGAGCAGGGGGTCCTTTATATCATGTTTCTGTGTGACCTGTTTTCTAAACACACACTACCTTCAGGGAGATAACAAAATTGTGTGTGTTGGTGTGGAGGGTGATGGAGTGGAGGAGAGGAGGTAGAATAAAGGAGAGGTAGAGAGAACGAGAGAGTGAAGCAGAGAAATGAGAATGAAGGAGAGAGGTAGAGAGAACGAGACTGCCCGAATAAAACAGGGATGAACTGCTTTGGTGAGGAAGAGGAGAGAAGGAGAAGAAAATAGGAAGATTTGATTTGTTGACGTCCTCTGGTCCTTGTCTGCTGCTCTGTAAAGTAGCACACACACACACACACACACACACACACACACACACACACACACACACACACACACACACACACACACACACACACACACACACACACACACACACACACACACACACACACACACACACACTGTGCATTGCGGGGTGTTAGTGTACAGTAGAGCCACCTGGGTCTCTGAGTGTCTGATTCATTCAGGCTCCATCGTAGGTCCCCTGGTGAGAATGAAAACCCAGGCTCCTCCTCTGCTCAGCACTGCTCTCCAGAACCCTATCAATTACCCCCACTGCTAACGAGGCCCAGCACGCTAACACAGAGCTACATATACACGGACACCTGAGGAGCACTGCAGGACAACCTTTCTTCTCCTCTCTCCTTCACCACACTGCTGAGAAATAGCATGCCCTCTCTCCTCTCCTGCTGTCTCTTCATCCTTCATTCATTTCTTCCAGGCTCAACCCAATCCTCCCATTTGTCGTTCACCAAACATGCGTCCCTGATGGTGTCCCTACACATATTTATAGAATCTCCCTTTCTGACATCATTGCATTTCTCTCTCTTTCTCTCTGAAACGTGTCAAACTACAACACAGTTCCCTTCTCCTGACAAACCCATTCCGACAAGTCAACTATACGTTACAGAAGCTTTGTGTCCAGAAAGGCACTTATATGATTACACGCCCCAGAATACATGTATGTGATTCAAATGTCCCGATCCGCAGTACACAGATCCAGTGGTGACTTATAGAAATGTATAGAAGGACATTATACAGAAGTTAAAGCTACTAAACAGTATAGAGTAGCACAGTACATGACGGTGATTTAACAATTTAATTATTCAGTTAGCTGCACTGTTATTATTCACAAGATAAGTTGGCCAACTGATGCAATAGCAGAAGGCCTGACTCTCCACTGAGAGTAACAGTCCTGGTCGTGTACCACAGATCTCCCCCCTGGAAAGAGCAGTGGGGATCAATAATGATGTAGTGCTACATTTACTGGGAGCAGGAACAGGTAGAGTTCCACTCCCCTCTCTGCTCTCTGCTCTCTGCTCTCTACATTTACTGGGAGCAGGAACAGGTAGAGTCCCACTCCCCTCTCTGCTCTCTGCTCTCTACATTTACTGGGAGCAGGAACAGGTAGAGTCCCACTCCCCTCTCTGCTCTCTGCTCTCTGCTCTCTACATTTACTGGGAGCAGGAACAGGTAGAGTCCCACTCCCCTCTCTGCTCTCTACATTCACTGGGAGCAGGAACAGGTAGAGTCCCACTCCCCTCTCTGCTCTCTACATTTACTGGGAGCAGGAACAGGTAGAGTCCCACTCCCCTCTCTGCTCTCTGCTCTCTACATTTACTGGGAGCAGGAACAGGTAGAGTTCCACTCCCCTCTCTACACTCTGCTCTCTGCTCTCTGCTCTCTACATTTACTGGGAGCAGGAACAGGTAGAGTCCCACTCCCCTCTCTGCTCTCTGCTCTCTACATTTACTGGGAGCAGGAACAGGTAGAGTCCCACTCCCCTCTCTACACTGCTCTCTGCTCTCTGCTCTCTGCTCTCTACATGTACTGGGAGCAGGAACAGGTAGAGTCCCACTCCCCTCTCTGCTCTCTACATTCACTGGGAGCAGGAACAGGTAGAGTCCCACTCCCCTCTCTGCTCTCTACATGTACTGGGAGCAGGAATAGGTAGAGTCCCACTCTCCTCTCTGCTCTCTGCTCTCTACATTTACTGGGAGCAGGAACAGGTAGAGTCCCACTCCCCTCTCTGCTCTCTACATGTACTGGGAGCAGGAATAGGTAGAGTCCCACTCCCCTCTCTGCTCTCTGCTCTCTACATTTACTGGGAGCAGGAACAGGTAGAGTCCCACTCCCCTCTCTGCTCTCTGCTCTCTACATGTACTGGGAGCAGGAACAGGTAGAGTCCCACTCCCCTCTCTGCTCTCTGCTCTCTACATTTACTGGGAGCAGGAACAGGTAGAGTCCCACTCCCCTCTCTGCTCTCTGCTCTCTACATTTACTGGGAGCAGGAACAGGTAGAGTCCCACTCCCCTCTCTGCTCTCTGCTCTCTACATTTACTGGGAGCAGGAACAGGTAGAGTCCCACTCTCCTCTCTGCACTCTCCTCTCTACACTCTCCTCTCTGCACTCTGCTTTCTGCACTCTCCTCTCTACACTCTCCTCTCTGCTCTCTGCATTCTCCTCTCTACACTCTGCTCTCTGCACTCTCCTCTCTACACTCTCCTCTCTGCTCTCTACATTTACTGGGAGCAGGAACAGGTAGAGTCCCACTCTCCTCTCTGCACTCTCCTCTCTGCACTCTCCTCTCTGCACTCTGCTCTCTGCACTCTCCTCTCTACACTCTCCTCTCTACACTCTGCTCTCTGCACTCTGCTCTCTGCACTCTCCTCTCTACACTCTGCTCTCTCCTCTCTGCACTCTCCTCTCTGCACTCTGCTCTCTGCACCCTCCTCTCTACACTCTCCTCTCTGCACTCTGCTTTCTGCACTCTCCTCTCTACACTCTCCTCTCTGCATTCTCCTCTCTACACTCTGCTCTCTGCACTCTCCTCTCTGCACTCTGCTCTCTGCACTCTCCTCTCTACACTCTGCTCTCTGCACTCTCCTCTCTGCACTCTCCTCTCTACACTCTCCTCTCTGCACTCTCCTCTCTACACTCTCCTCTCTGCTCTCTCCTCTCTGCACTCTGCACTCTCCTCTCTACACTCTCCTCTCTGCACTCTCCTCTCTACACTCTCCTCTCTGCTCTCTCCTCTCTGCACTCTGCTCTCTACATTTACTGGGAGCAGGAACAGGCAGAGTTCCACTCTCCTCTCTCCTCTCCTCTCTACTCTCTGCACTCTCCTCTCTGCACTCTGCTCTCTACATTTACTGGGAGCAGGAACAGGCAGAGTTCCACTCTCCTCTCTCCTCTCCTCTCTACTCTCTGCACTCTCCTCTCTCCTCTCCTCTCTGCTCTCTCCTCTCTGCACTCTGCTCTCTACATTTACTGGGAGCAGGAACAGGTAGAGTTCAACTCTCCTCTCTCCTCTCTACACTCTCCTCTCTCCTCTCTGCACTCTCCTCTCTACACTCTCCTCTCTACTCTCTGCACTCTCCTCTCTACACTCTCCTCTCTCCTCTCTGCACTCTGCTCTCTACATTTACTGGGTTCCTGCAGGCTTGGTCAGCAGCAGTTGTAGACGAACGTTACGGGTCTTTCCAACAACGCAGAGAGAAAGAACATAGAGAAATAATAGGAAAGGAATAACACCTAGTTATACAAGTACCAATAAATACACAATGAGTAACGATAACCTGGCTATATACACAAAGTACCAGTACCTAATCGATGTGAAGGGATACGAGGTAATTGAGGTAGATATGTACATATAACTAGGAATAAAGTGACTAGGCAACATGATATGAATCTACTGTGGTGTAGGATTTTTACTCCAGGAAATATATATATAGTATATTATAGTGTTGTTTAATGATGTGTGGTGAACTAGGAAATACATATATAGTATATTATAGTATAGTATAGTGTTGTTTAATGATGTGTGGTGAACTAGGAAATACATATAGTGTGTAGTATAGTATGGTATAATAAGGTATAGTTTATACAGTACACTCAGTATGTGTTGATAGAAGCCCGTTCTAAAGCAAGCCTTGACAGAGTGAATCTGTGGCTCTGTCACAACAGTTTGTCTTGCTGTGTTCTGCCCAGTGAAAACAAAGTGATGTCTCTGTAAGGGCTTGCAGGGTTTTTGGCTCTGTGAGATATGACTTGACTTGTTGGCTGTTGTTATGTTCTGCTGGCATGCTCACACATCCTAACACACACACACACACACACACAAACACACACACACTGGCCGCCTCTTCTGAGCTCATCTGACAGTGCTGTGTCGACTCAGCTGCTTCGCCTGTCCACCTCCACGTTTCACAAAGCACTGTGTGACATGCACACAGAGGACCCTGTCACACACACACTTGCACGCAAACCCCCCCCACACACACACACACAGATATACACACGTGTCATGCCTGCACGCATCATGCCAGCTACCAACAGCAGCGCTTTAAACACCATCCCTCTATCCCTAACCCCCATCCCTCACCCGTTAAGTAGAACCAAACAAACAAACATATGTCACCCATAAAGACACCAAAACACCCTACATTCCCAGTGAGCCATGAAAGATGGGGCATTACCAGAGCGATTAGCAGCAGCAAATTCAATTAATCTCTGCAGAGGGAGAGGGGTAGAGAGCGTGGGGGGATGGTACTCCCCTCTCCTGGTAATTAATAGAAGCCCAGTTAGTTGCCACTAGGTTTGGGATGAGGTGACCCTCTCCTGGTAATTAATAGAAGCCCAGTTAGTTGCCACTAGGTTTGGGATGAGGTGACCCTCTCCTGGTAATTAATAGAAGCCCAGTTAGTTGCCACTAGGTTTGGGATGAGGTGACCCTCTCCTGGTAATTAATAGAAGCCCAGTTAGTTGCCACTAGGTTTGGGATGAGGAGGACTGTAACACTGAATCTAATTCACTCAGGATCTATTTATATTCTGGTGGCAGAGCCCGACAACACGTAACGTGGTGCAGCGGAATGCGGCGCGGGTGGGGAGAACTAACGTGTATGTGTGTGTGTTTGCAAGTCTGGTCTGGCTCACAGCCCATCCCTGAGGGAGAGGAGAAGACTGACGGAGGACTGCTCTAATTGGCTCGTCTTTCTCACTTCAGACAGCTAAGACTTTTCATCACGACGCGATCAGGTTCCAATTTTCTCATAACCCTCCACCCTCCTTCCTTCAGATCCAATAAACAAGCTTCTTTAATAGAAGACGCAAATAGGAAAAATGCAAGTCAGCAGCTATTTAATCATCACTTTCAATTGGCTCCTGTGTACAGTCAGAGGGAAATGTCTGGTCTGGAATAAGAGAGAATAAGAGAGGATGGAAGAGGAAACTATTTATTTATAACCCAGGACCAGATCACCACCTAACAACAAAACAACACCAGAGGAGAGCCACATAAAGTAGAACATAGCAACCAGGGGCCAGCCAACCTGACCACCACAACAAGTCAACTCACATCTCAGGGCTACATTCAGAGAGAGAGATGATAGAGGACACTGAAAGAGGACATGATCTCACCCAAAGGCTGCAGGGCAAAAGAGAGTGAGAAGAAGAAAGATAACACAGACTAGAAAATCTTCCCCAACAGCAATGGTCACAGTTATAACTGTTACTGTTGCGATGGTAACAGGATTCAACCCTGAACTACAGTATATATCTAGAGGCAGGTTAGCTGAGGGCCTGTGAGCACCGAGCAGAGGAGGGTCAGAGTTCATCGTAATCTTAAAGGGGCACAGCCAGCCAGGTAGGACAGCCCCCCTAGAGGCCTGGAGGCCCTGCTGCACTTTGTGTTGTACTTGGACAGTTGAAAGTGGAGTGTTGGGACAACTCCTACAGGTGACAGTGGAGTGTTGGGACAACTCCTACAGGTGACAGTGGAGTGTTGGGACAACTCCTACAGGTGACAGTGGAGTGTTGGGACAACTCCTACAACCTGCAAAGAAACAAGAAAGCGACAGCGGAAGATAAAGAGAGGGATGGAAAGAGATGAGATCAATGGAGAGAGTGAAAGAAATGTGGCAATGGATAAAGAGTTATAGAAGAACGGCATTAAACAAAGAGAGAGAAGGTTGACAGAGAAGGAGAGATGAAAAAAGGCGATATTGACATCGAGATATGTTGAGAGGAAGAGAGGAGTGTGAGAATTCAGAGAAGAGGTCAGGGAGTTGTTGATGTCGGTTTTACTTTCTTCAGTTCCTGTACTCACGGCTCCCTGAAGGAAAAAACATAGACATTCACCCACAGAGTATCTTTTACCCACCTCTTCCCTTCATCCCTCCCATAGTCACCAATCAAGCCCCCCCCCCACACACACACCACACTTCTGTCTCTTCCCAGTGGAGGGGGGATGAGGCGGCAGCCCCCCTGGAATACTCCTGCACAGTGAGAGGATCAATGCTGAGAGTAATAGTACATGAGGAGGAGGGGACACTGTCTGAGCAGAGATTTTCACATGACTGAGGCTCCACACAACACCAGAATCCTCACCCTGTCTGCCTGTGTTCTTGTGTACTTGTGTGTGTGCGTGCTTTAGGGTTTGAGTGAGAGTGTGTGAGAGACAGTGCGTGATGTGGGTGTGGGTTTCTGTGCGTATTTGTGTATGTGTGTGTGTGTGTGTTTGTACTTGTGTTTGTGCGTGTGTATGAGCAACAGAGCGCGTGTGTAATGTGTGTGTACGTGTGTGTGTGTGTGTGTGTGTATGTCACACCTGCCACGGAGATGTGAGCAGCACCCGAGGAAGCCGGCAGCCAGTTACCATGGGGATATTGAAATGTGCACATCTTCAGGGTCATGTGGTCTAAAATAAGCCCTTTGCTGTCTGTGTTAACATTCCCATTGTGGCATGATGACACAGACACACTCTCCTGCCTCCCAGTCTCACTGCGGCCAATTTTCATTGTTATTGGAAATCAGAGGGACTACTAAGGTGTTTGGAACCAGATAAAGCAAACTAGCAGGCCCAGGGGTGAACGTGTGTGTGAGTGTGGTGGTGTGTGTTACCGCTATGATCGGCAATAAAGGCTGACCCCTCGCTGTACTCGCTGTATGAAGTGCTTATCTGCCATGGTGTTTGTGGAGCACCTTCCCCGTGTGAAAATCTCTCTCAGCCTCTGGAGCGTTGCACTGTCGATGGAGAAAAAGGGTTTAGTGCTGTGTGTGTGTGTGTGTGTGTGTGTGTGTGTGTGTGTGTGTGTGTGTGTGTGTGTGTGTGTGTGTGTGTGTGTGTGTGTGTGTGTGTGTGTGTGTGTGTGTGTGTAAGAGAGAGAGAGAGCAAGAGCGAGAGAGCAATGTGTGTCTGTCTGGTCTGGTCTTGGTCTGTCTGTTTGTGTGTGTGGCTGAGTGTGTGAGAGAGAGAGTCTGTGTGTGTTGGTGTGAATGCCAGTCAGTTGTTGAGAGGGCTGAGAGGGGTTAGGTGGGGGAGAAGGGGGATGGGGGGTGGGGAAGTGGGTAAGGGGTGTGGGAGATGGGGGGTCTGGGTACTCACTGTAGGGGACACACTCGTACTGTATCTCCAGGTACTTGTAGGTCCCTGGGCAGGGGTCTGGGAACACATCGGACCCTGCCACGACCACACACTGGGTACGGTTATTACACCTGTCCCACAGAGAGAGAGAGAGAGAGAGAGAGAGAGAGAGAGAGAGAGAGAGAGAGAGAGAGAGAGAGAGAGAGAGAGAGATAGAAAGAGCGAGAGAGATAGAGAGAGAGAGAGAACATCAAAAGGAACACAAAATTCAACATACCAATTAGGATCTGGCTAAAAATACTTGAATCAGTTATAGAACCCATTGCCCTTTATGGTTGTGAGGTCTGGGGTCCGCTCACCAACCAAGAATTCACAAAATGGGACAAACACCAAATTGAGACTCTGCATGCAGAATTATGCAAAAATATCCTCTGTGTTCAACGTAAAACAGCAAATAATGTATGCAGAGTAGAATTAGGCGGATACCCGCTAATTATCAAAATCCAGAAAAGAGATGTTAAATTCTACAACCACCTAAAAGGAAACAATTCCCAAACCTTCCATAACAAAGCCATCACCTACAGAGAGATGAACCTGGAGAAGACTCTGTTCACAAACACAAACACACCCCGCAGAGCCCCAGGACAGCAACACAATTAGAACCAACCAAATCATGAGAAAACAAAAATATAATTACTTGACACATTGGAAAGAATTTACTAAAACAAATAGAATGCTATTGGACCCTAAACAGAGAGTACACAGTGGCAGAATATCTGACCACTGTGACTGACCCAAAATGAAGGACATCTTTGACTATGTACAGACAGTCAGCATAGCCTTGCTATTGAGAAAGGCTGCCCACCGAAGGCAGACCTGGCTCTCAAGAGAAGACAGACTATGTGCACACTGCCCACAAAATGAGGTGGAAATTGACCTGCACTTCCTATCCTCCTACCAAATGTATGACCATATTAGAGACACATATTTCCCTCAGATTACCTAGACCCACAAAGAATTTGAAAACAAATCCAATTTTGATAAACTCCAATATCTATTGGGTGAAATACCACAGTGTGCCATCACAGCAGCAAGATTTGTGACCTGTTGCCACAAGAAAAGGGTGAAGTGAAGAACAAACACCATTGTTAATACAGCCTATATTTATGTTTATTTATTTTCCCTTTTGTACTTTTTGCACATCATTACAACACTGTATAAATACATAATATGACATTTGAGTGTAATGTTTACTGTTAATTTTGTATTGTTTATTTATCTTTTGTTTATTCTCTATTTCACTTTCTTTGGCAATGTAAACATATGTTTCCCTTGCCAATAAAGCCCCTTAAGGATCCACCCCTTTTGTAAATTTTCGCCTAAAATGACATACCCAAATCTAACTGCCTGAAGCTCAGGCTCAGGACCTGAAGCAAGGATATGTATATTCTTGATACCATTTGAAAGGAAACACTTTGAAGTTTATGGAAATGTGAAATGAATGTAGGAGAATATAACACATTAGATCTGGTAAAAGATAATTCAAAGAAAAAGACATGCGTTTTTTTGTACCGTCATCTTTGACATGCAAGAGAAAGGCCATAATGTATTATTCCAGCCCAGGTGCAATTTAGATTTTGGCCATTAGATGGCAGCAGTGTATGCGCAAAGTTTTAAACTGATCCAATGAACCATTGCAGTTCTGGTCAAAATGTTGTGTCAACACTGCCCAAATGTGCCTAATTGGTTTATTAATCACTTTTCAAGTTCATAACTGTGCACTCTCCTCAAACAATAGCATGGTATTATTTCACTGTAATAACTACTGTAAATTGGACAGTGCAGATAGATTAACAATAATCTAAGCTTTCTGCCAATATCAGATATGTCTATGTCCTGGGAAATGTTCTTGTTACTTACAACCTCATGCTAATTGCATTAGCCTATGTTAGCTCAACCGTCCCACGGGGGACCCACCGATCCTGTAGAAATTGAAATTGAATTGAAATTGAAATTGAATTGAGAGTGAGAGAGAGAGAGTGAGAGAAACATGGGAACAGAGAAATAAAACTAGACAGAGGAGAGAGAGAGAGAAACATGAATGAGGACATTGAGAGAATGACAGAAGAGACAAAAGAGAAGAGGCAGAAACATGTCCTTGGGGCTAAAGATGGAGGGAACGGGTCGGAAGGGGGTCATTTCACACTAGACTAGATCATGTGACAGCTGGACCTGAGGGGATGAGGCGACGGAGGGATGAGGGAGGAAGAGGGGGAAGAGTGCCGTAAGAGTCTCCCTCCCCCGATGGCTTGTGAGTGTGAGCAATTAAAGGTGAGAGAATGGGGGGGACTAGTGCTGCTAAGACACACACACGCACGCACGCACGCACGCACGCACGCACGCACGCACGCACGCACACACACACACACACACACACACACACACACACACACACACACACACACACACACACACACACACACACACACACACACACACACCTACCCACCCAACCCTCCCACCTCCCCACACGTACCTCTGTGACATGATCTTGAAGGCGTCAGGCAGGTAACACTGCACGTTCTCCATTTGGAAGGGGTCAGCGTCACAGATCTTGTCGTCCGTGCGGCCGTAGTTGGCCGTCTCAATCATGATGACATCACTGCCAGGGCAGCGCAGCTCGATGGGGTATCCCTCGCACGCCAGCTCTCTACGCATCAGGCCGAAGGGCATCGCTGACCGACTCAGAGCTACAGCAGAGAGAGAGAAAGAGAGAGAGAGAAGGAGAGAAAGAGAGAGATAAAGTGTGTTATTGACAATGTAAGTGCATGGTATGAAATAGGAGGGAAATCATATAAACAAACGGCAGACATACCACTCTCTGTAGAATAACAGAAACAGCATAAAGCAAATGGCTAGGTAGAGAAAATGCTAGTCATCATGTACAGTAGCAGAAAGACAGGGCCTAAGAGCAGAATTTGTATTTTTACATAGCAGTTAGAATGTAACATAAACACAATGAGACCATCATCTCAATTCACAGAGGACACAACTAAAAACAGTGTAGCCAGCCTCATAGACAGAGAGTGCAAGTGGACGTTGGATCCTAAAAGAGCACTTCCAGGCCAGGCCTGCCTCCCAAATGGCACCCTATTCCCTATAGTACACACATTATTTTTAATAAGGAATAGGGTGCCATTTGAGACACACACCAGCTCTCCCAATCATGATATTTACCCACTCTGAGAGGCAAAGTGTTAAACTTTCTGGCTTGTTCCATTAACAGACTCCCACACACACAGCCAGCAGCTCAATCCCCACCACTCGGACACGCACGTGTCTGACGCACAGCTCTGAAATAGAATGTCCTCACTTCACGCCTGCCTTCCAGCCGACGTCAACATTACACCTGAGTAGGGCTCACCTCCATACGGAGAGGGATAATGAGGGAGGGAGAGGAGGAGACAAGAAAATACATTGAACAGAGAAGAGAAGAGGACCTGAGAGAGGGAGAGAGAATCTCACCCTAGCCTCAGGCAGGGCCTCTCTGTACGAGGGCTGGCAGGCCCCTAGGCTCCCTCCCCCCACCTGTGTCATCAGTCCGTTTGCCATTTGTACGCCCACTCCATGCAATCAGAAGACTGAGAGGACAGCTAGGAGAGAGAGAGCTGGCGCGGCAGACAGAGAGAGGGGGCAGCCAGGGTAGCGGGGGTTAATCGCTGTGCCAGGGCTGAGAGGGCCACAGACATGCACAGAGACACTCTCCCTCTCCTCCATCCGCCTCTCCATCTACTCCATCTCTCTCTCCCTCTCCTCCATCCGCCTCTCCATCTACTCCATCTCTCTCTCCCTCTCCTCCATCCGCCTCTCCATCTCTCTTCATCTGCACAAGTAGGCTTTCTAACGGCCTCTGCATTCAGACCTTCAACAAATTCAGTCCTACTCAGCTCACCACAAAATGGCTGCAGCCTTGGCATGTACTCCACAAAGTCCTGTAGGTAAGCTCCAAAAAAATGCCATATTGTTAAGTTTAGAAGAATGAAAATTGAGGTGCTTGTATAATTGTTCCGCATTGAACAAAACTTGATATAGTGCCATTCATCAAGCCTTGGGCCTGCATGCAGCTCCCCCTATAGGTCAATGGTGAAAATGCACTTGTCTGCATTTCATTTTGGGTCGTCGCTTCCCCTGAGTTGGATCTATGTGGCCCTGCATTTGCTGTTTTCTCACCCGGCTGGTATGTTTTGACAGTGTGTTTAAAAGTGCAAATGAAAACATCTTCACTTGAACTTGATTGGTCAACTCTCCCAGCCTTCCTCCATCAATTGACATAATTTGTATATTTGAGTTGCTGCAGTTCAGACTTGTGGCTCTCTCACCTTGCCCACTCTGAGAGCTGCAAAAACTGAAAATCAGTCACCAAAGATAGGGGATAAAATGCAAAAAGGCTAAAAAGCAAGAATGTTGTTCAAATGTGCTCAACCAGGCGGTTGATATGTCAGTAAAAGGTACTATAGAGTAAGAATATGGTAAATAATTGTTTTATTAAAAATAATTATTTGGTGAAAAATATTATTGAATTGATGTCAAAACACTATATTATGCAACATACATTGATTAAACAATATTTCATGCCCCTTGTGGTAAATTAATCCATATTCAGACTAAAGAACGCCTATAAAATAATGCCTTTAATTGTAATAAAAAACTGCACTCAAATTGTCACATATCTGAAATTGTAGTCTGAACATGTGGAAAACATGATGGAGGAATATGGATAAATTGAAATGTAAGAAAAGCATTTTGGGGGACATTGTACTATATTCCACACAGATTCATTTAAATGTAATTCAATATTTATGTTTGGACACACAAAATGATCATAATTTGTTGAAATTTGCCATCAGTCCTCATATAAAGTGATACTGTGAGATTCAGATGAACTCATGGATATGATTTCAAACTGTTTGTCTCTGTGTGACATAAAGGAAGTGCGAGGTAGTTGTACGGGCCAATAGGAACTGGTGTTAGCTCAACGACTGGAAGTCTACAGCTACATACGGAACAAGAGATGTGCTTTTTGTGGTGGGGAACTAAGCATAGCCTCCCCTCAATGAAAGCTGGGTTTGTATCCTGCCCAATGCATTCACCAAGTAGCCAAGCCAATCCATAAAGGGTTTTGGTCGTGAGACTGCCCTGAAATAAATCTTAATCATCAAATACTTTTTTAAAGATCACATTTGGGAGCAGCAAAACAGTGAGCGGACATTCTCATGTGTCCATACGCCCATCATGGAATGAGAAATGTGATGATGCCGGTGACCCTCGTATTTACAAACATAGTTTACCTGTAACAATTTCTTGTTAGGGGTTCAAGCAGCGAAGCTGCAAGAAACCATATTGTACTTGTTGGTTCCCCAGCAGTGAGCTCCCTTTTCCTACTCAAAGAGCTTAAGAGAGTTGTAGCGCTTCCCAGACACAGCCCATCTGTAAATAGCCCATCCAACTACCTACCTCATCCCCATATTGTTTTAATTTACTTTTTTTGCTCTTTTGCACACCAGTATTTCTACTTGCACATCATCATCTGCACATCTATCACTCCAGTGTTAATTTGCTAAATTGTAATTACTTCGCTACTATAGCCTATTTATTGCCTTACTCCATTTGCACACACTGTATATAGATTTTTCTATTGTGTTATTGACTGTACTATTGTTTATTCCATGTGTAACTCTGTGTTGTTGTTTTTAGTCGCACTGCTATGCTTTATCTTGGCCAGGTTTCAGTTGTAAATGAGAACTTGTTCTCAACTGGCCTACCTGGTTAAATAAAGGTGAAAAAAAAATGTCTCACTATATTGTCTAAACATGTCTCCCTCAATAAGTCTGTCTCATTCTACCTGTTGATGTTTCAATGGTGCCAAGGATAGTTCCAGTTTTTATATGCTCTGATGTTTGCCTCTCTATGGCACACCAGGTCTGATTCCAGCAACATGTGCTGTTTGTGCTGTTTGGGTCCTTCCACTTCTTCTACATCTAAACAAGGCAAAGGTCTGGAATTAATAAGAGGCGTGTTACAGCACTATAGCAGACTTTTAAAGATCATTTATGCTTGAGCCGTCATGCGTAGTGTTTCCTGTGAATTTGATCTCTGCAAACATCTGGGAAAATGCCTTTAAAAGGCTCCTAGAGAGCAATAGTAATGGTGTCTTTTTGTAGGCACTAACGTAGGCTAACACTGTCATGGCTCGCTGGCCAAAGCTTATGAGGAAATTAATGTTTTTTTGGGAGGGATTCAGGATAAACGCTGAAAATAAGGTCTGTGGTAAACACAGACATAGGAGATCTGATACGTGTTATTCTATGAGATAATCTTCATCAGCTAACATAACTTTTTGTGAATTTTGAAGCATTTATGTAATCAAAAGAAGCAAAAAGCTAACGATGTGCTAACATGTAAAAAGATAAAACTACACCTCAGGTCGCGTGCCTTTGGCATTGAGCTAACCGGCTTAGCTTACCTTATCAGGCTTAGTTTACCTTATCAGGCTTAGCTTACCTTATCAGGCTTAGTTTACCTTATCAGGCTTAGCTTACCTTATCAGGCTTAGCTTACCTTATCAGGCTTAGCTTACCTTATCAGACTTAGCTTACCTTATCAGGCTTAGCTTACCTTATCAGGCTTAGCTTACCTTATCAGGCTTAGCTTACCTTATCAGGCTTAGCTTACCTTATCAGGCTTAGTTTACCTTATCAGGCTTAGCTTACCTTATCAGGCTTAGCTTACCTTATCAGACTTAGCTTACCTTATCAGGCTTAGCTTACCTTATCAGGCTTAGCTTACCTTATCAGGCTTAGCTTACCTTATCAGGCTTAGCTTACCTTATCAGACTTAGCTTACCTTATCAGACTTAGCTTACCTTATCAGGCTTAGCTTACCTTATCAGGCTTAGCTTACCTTATCAGGCTTAGCTTACCTTATCAGGCTTAGCTTACCTTATCAGGCTTAGCTTACCTTATCAGACTTAGCTTACCTTATCAGGCTTAGCTTACCTTATCAGGCTTAGCTTACCTTATCAGACTTAGCTTACCTTATCAGATTTAGCTTACCTTATCAGACGGACACAAAGTCTCCTCTAGACAACATCGTTAGGGAAATGATAAAATGAGCACCTTCCCGCTGAGGAGATATGGTTGTAGCCTGGAGCAAAACAATATACCATCGTTGCATTTTTGTTCGAGCTGGTAAGCAGTAAGCTAACTAAGCTAACTAGCTTTTAGGCGGACTAGTGTAGCATAGACTAGTTTGCATGGTCGGCGTAGTGACGTGAAAATGCTTGCTACTAACGCTGAAGTTCAAGTTCTCTGACAGTTAGCGACTCATTAGCAAGTGACTTATTTTGAGAACGTAAAGGCTTTATAATTCCTAAAGGTCATGTTAACTGACTGTTATCACCTCATAGAACAAAACATAGAAGATATCCTAAGCTTGTGTTAACCTCAGACCTTATTTTCAGCGTTTATCCCAAATAGGAATAGCAAACGAACCAGAGGTAGAAAATGATCATTCCTTTCCGTTATTTAGGACTACAAGCTGGCAAGCGCTATTGTCGACTGTCTAGCGCGCTGCGCTATAACTCCACATGGGTTGAATCCCGGCCAAAGTCCCATTGCCCATTCACCCATTCCTCTTTTCATATATTTTATTAATGCAAGACAAAACACGCAAGCTTTGTATTTAACACACCACTTTGAAAGTGAGAGTATCAACATTTTACTGGGATTTCTGATGGATTGTCATCATTGTTGAGATTGTTGCATATTTGTAACTATATCAGGTTTTGTTAAGCGCGAATTTCAATGCTTCTATACCAAAGTGAATAATTTTGGAGCTTACCTAGTGGACTAACAGTCAGAGCTCAGAGGCAGAGGGACTAGAGTTGGCAGGGGAGCTCTCCCTGGTGATGAAGGACAGCCAGTACATATGAGTGGAGTTTTCCACTGCCAGCTAGACAGATAACTGCTGTCCATGGTGCTGAAGGAGTTATGACGAGAATACGTCTATAGAAATGCTTTTGGAGAGCAATAACCATTGGAGTCTGGCTATGGTTTCTTCTACATCAGACAGACTAGAATAACCAATGGAGCTAGCAATGGATTGCGCTACATCAGAGTGACTGCAAAGTCTATGGGAGGGAACAGTCCATGGTACTGAAAACAGAATGATAGGTAGTGATAAGCTCTTTACAACCTTGAATCAACAGAGGGAACATTTTACACATTAAGTCTGCCCCTTTCTTTGATCGGTCCCATTTTCTCAATTTACCTCAGAGTCAAAGCTAGCTATCTCCAACCAACCCGATTTGACAAGAGAGCTTTAAAAAGCTGCTGCTCTCCTCACCTACTTAGCCCTCTTATACTACCCTGACCAGACTGTATTAGCAGTTGAGAAAGGCAGGATGCCGAAAAGCTGGGTTCTATGCTGGCTTATTGATATAATTAATTAAAATGAATGAAAAATGACTGAATAAAGCATATAAACAGGCTGTATTCGAGACAAGATGGAACACACAGAACAGAACAGGCCTGTTTTCCTTGGCAGCTGATGATGAGGCTCTGGGTGAATTAGATTTCAGTCTATCCATTCAGGAAATGTGCCCGTACGGGTCAACGTCAATGTCAGTCATTTCCAGAGATGCTGTGTAGCTGCAGCTAAATGACTCACTGCACTGAGACTAGCTCATATTTCTAAACGTCACCCATTCATGCAGCTGCATCACTTGGGTAATGTTGTGTCAGTGTGTAACTAAGGACATTAAGGCTGAATAGCCAGATCAAATTTATTTAAAATCCTTTATGCCTCACCAGCATAATATTTCTTCGTAACGGCCTTATAAAAACACACCCAGACAAAGACAGCAAAAACACATTAATATTAGGAACACAGATGGCTCACACTCTCTCACCCGCTCTCTCACAAACATTCTAATAAATGCATGCATAGTCGCCCACACACACAGACAGAGAGACAGACACATGCACACACACACACACA